>NC_143478.1:95855694-96203194 GCF_027475165.1 Benincasa hispida | reverse complement strand
TTTGTGAAAAACTAAAAATTGAGACGATTCACGTTTCTGTTCAAGGCCTTCACATGTATGTTTACAATTATATTGGAAAATTTGAATATATATCACATTTATTTTTCGATATAGAAGGCGATATACTGTACAAATTATCTTGTTTATACCATTATCAAATATATTCTAATATATTTCTATAAAATTTCAAATATATATAATACTATAAATATCAAATATACCTTGTTTTCTCCTTCAAAGCTTGTTTTTCATTCTTGGTTTTATTTATGTGACGACAATAATTTTTAGATTTTTGGACTAACTTTTCTTATGTAGGTTTTGAAAAGAAAATCGTTTTGGGAAGTTCATAATAGAAAGAAACTTTCTTTACATGCTTCTTTTGGTTTGTGTATATATAAAGTGAATGGTGAGGAATGATGAAAAAGTAAATTGTGTTTGATTTTTGTGTAAAATAATAGCCCTTTAAGCTATTCCTATAAAAAAAAAAAAAAAAAAAAAAAAAAAAAATAGTTGTTCAATTAGACCTCTTTACTTAGGTTATATGTGTAGAAAATCTTTCAAAATTTTATTCTAAAAAGATGTAATACATTAATACGTAAAAATTTTAATTTATGTAATTATTTTCATATATTGAATTAAAATTAACAACTTAATTTCAATTTATATTATGAAAGTATTGAAGTTTTTAGAAATTGTAGGAGAATAATTATAAAATGAAATAAAATAAAATAAGACTAAAATAAATAAATATATAATTGTATTATAAGTAAAAATATAAATATAGTTTAAAATTAATAATATCTTCGGTTTGTTTTAGGTCAACTCATGAACTAATCTAATCTATAAAATTTTCATTTATTTGAATTTAATCCAACCTAAATGAGTTGATAACCCAATTTTCAAGTTAAATTGGGTTCATCATATTTTTGTAATACCCCTAATTTGTTCCTAAAAAAATTTATTTCAAATTTGTTTTAAAAGATTTATAGAAGCATATAATTTTCAACAATTATAAAGTAGCAGGTCATCAACTTTTCAGAAAGGAAATTATATTTTATCCATTGAAATATGGCTAGGATTGACATTTCCAACTTATATTCAATCATTGAAGACATAACAGTATAACGAAACTTCAAAGGTTATTATATTGTAAATTTGGTTTCATTATTTGGATAAAGTTAAAATTTACTTCGTTAAAATTTCATCCTTACAGTTTACTAAAATCTAATAATTAGTTCTTATAATTTAATAAAATCGCATATATCGTCTCTACCTTACGAACATCTATAAATATTTTATGAAACCATAGAGATAATTTTAACTTTTAAATAATTACGATTAAATTTTAACTTTCTTTTCATCAGTGGATTTTTTTTTTTTAATTTAACCATTTAAAAAGATTTTGAAACCATAAAGTAAAATGGAAAAGTTAATTAGAAAAGAAAGTTTTGTGCCAAAAAGAAATTATTTGCATAAATGAGGGCTATAATCATAGTATTAATTTTTTTTGTCGACATAGAGATGTCTATCAATATTTTCACATTTCTATAGATTTGATATCGACATAAAGAGTAAATTAATATTTTCATTAAATTCTAGAAAAATTTCATCAAACATTAAATATATATATATTAGTGATGTAAATTTAATATAAATAATAAACATGTTAACTTGTTTATTAATCCTAAAATATTTATTACAAATTTAAATTTATTGGAGTATATATTGAAACCGTCCTTTTAAATTTGGACTATAATAGATGTTTTTTCTTAATTAAAAAAAAAAAAAAAACATATACTTGGAAGGTTAGTTGAAGAGGTTTTTTTTTATGTTTTTTCCTTTCTTAAAAACAATGGCATTTAAATTTTGCTTTTCGTACTGATTCGTAGAGGAGGTACATATTCTATTTCTACGCGGCTCTTGTCCACTTCTTGTGGGACCCACCACTGAAATTTTCTTCCAACCAACCAGAAGCCGACATCTGTCATTTGTTTCGTGTTACTAGGGTATCATATTCTTTTGTTTTCATAAATATTTCGATAATAAATCATTTTTTGTTTACTTGATTAATAAAATCATGTTTGGTAAATTTTAATTTTAAATTAAAAAAGATTAATTACGGTGTCCGATAATTAATACTAAATTGATGTAATTTATTTATATGAATCAAACTATAATTATTATTTTAATTATTTTTTTGTATGAACCCATTTATAATTTATTTAGAATGATATATTATTAAAATTTCAACTAATTTTATTTAACCTATATTAGTTGATAAAAGTTTTAAAAAATAATTCTAAGAAAATGAATAGATTAAAATTTGAAAATGTATAAGATAAAATATATTAATATGAAATGATATTATTATAATATATTTATTTAAATAATTAAGAAATTAGTCGATTTTTAGGGAAACTAAATCTAAAAGACAATATCTATTAGCTTGTACACGTTAGTTAAAACTAAAAATTGATTAGATTAATAAAGAATTTATTTTACCAAACAAGGTATACAGTTAAGATTTTCTTATAGTCACTTTTTTACGGTTGCAAACGCAATTCAAAACGAAGCTCAATAGTAATATTTAATGTTTATGTGGTTGAATCATAATTACCAATCTAGATATAGTTTAATTGATTAAATCATATATATGTTTGATTAATAGGTTAGGTGTTCAAGTCATCATGTTGAGATAAAAATAGAAGAAGAAGTTATAATATTATTTTAGAAGAAAATAAAAATATATAGCATGCCCAATTAAATTATTATGAAACCTCATAACATATCCCAAATTTTAAGGTCATGTATTATTAAACACCTAAAAGATCAATTTTCATAGGCATGGTACTAAATTTTAATGTGACATATTAGGATAATAATTTCAATAGATGTGCTAGAATAAAAATAACAAGTGATGTTATTATGAGATGAGGTCTCAAATTCCAATCATAACAAATGATGTTGAGAATAGGCCAAAAAAAATTTGATTGGCAAAGAGGATAATTAAATATATCTTAATTTTATTTTTCCTAATAAAATAAAAATACATATTTATCAGTTTTCAGAAATTGTAGTTATAGTTACCCCTCCAAATCTTACTTATTAGTTTAAATCAATATTTAAAGATAGGTAAAGCATATTGTGAAAGTATCAATCTTTATTTATGTATTCCTATTTGAGAAAAATTAGTACTAAATGAATAGACCTGGTCTAATTTGAAAACTATTTTATGAAAAAATAAAACTCAATATACAATAAAAATCATATATGTTAAATAAATTTAGGTTAAAAAATTGTTTGGGTTCACACACTTCAAACTTATTCACTTTTCTAATTTTATTTCCTATACATTGAATGAATCTTAAATTTAGAAAATAAAATTTTGAAAAGATAATTTTATCGAAATCAATTAAAAAATAATAATCTTCATGGAAAAAAATACAATATGCGAATATCTTCCTGACATTCAGAGGAAAAATGTTAACAAATAACAAAAAAAAAAATCACAATAAACAATAAATAAGTAGTGGGGACTAAATTTAAGTTACGACTAAAATTAAATAGTATTTTAACCCAAAATCAACAAAGGACCATATCACTCAATACAATAAAAGGTATGAAATATACATTTAATCATCAACTATAAAATTATGGTAAACTTGAAATATAGTTTAATAGATAAGATATTCAGTGGATAATTTTTTTATTAAAAAAACTATGAAATTACGTGTTGATTTGGAATTCTCTTTAATTTTTAATAATATTAAAAAGCAACTATTTTATGTCATTTATAATTTATTGAAAAAGAGAGAAGAAGAAAAAAACTTTGAATTTTGTGGACCTGATGATATGATATAAAATTCGAGAAAACTCATTTTGTGGTATTTCAATCTTTAAATTTTGTGGATGGTGACATTTAATTTAATAGCCTAAATATTATTATTTCAAAAAAAGAAAAAAAGAAAAAAGAAAAAAGAAATTCCGGACGAATAAGATAGATGTCATTTTCTAGCACAGAATTTTCAAATTTCAAACAACTTGTATCCACTGGGGACGCTTTTGTAATTTCACAAGGTTCCAAATAATTGAGTTTTTATGAATGATAATTGATAAGGACATAAAAAATAATAAATTCAATATTCTCAACAAAGTCGATGTATTATTATAGTAATTAAATTAAACAGATGAATTTAATAAAGCCAATTTCTTAAAGGACAAAAAGAGGAATATTTTAGTTTCTCCATGATATTGTAACACCCTTTGATTTTGATATAGAGTGTGGTACGATATAGGTTGCACCAAATCATTGTCCTTTAAAAATTACAAAGTTGATAATAAAGATTAAAGTGAGAATTTTATTGGTCAACGAAGAGTGAGTTTAAGGTGACATTTGAAAGAAATGTTAAATGCTTTTTCAAAGCACTTTCATCAATGATTCTCTTTTTTTGGTACTCCCATTTTCTAGGCATAGCCATAAGGATAAAATTAAAAACGAAAAGAATTAGTCATTTTATAAAACCTTAAGTTAACTTTACAATAACAAAAGAAGTTAAAACAACATTGATCATTAATTATCTAATATAATTGGCCACAACACTTCAACCTTGTAGAATTCATCACATAGTTGGCATAGCCTTGGGCTTTCCCACTATATCCTAGTATATTATTACAAGAAAGAAATTTAAAGGGGAAATTAGATTAGTTTCATAAAGCCTAAAGTTCTGCCACATAAAGATCATCTACAAGGAAAAGAAAAGAAAAGGTTTGAATGAGAAACAATGCTATGGTAGGCTTTTTAAAAGTTAAAATATACCTAACATAAGTATGAACACAATTATCTTTTGTTTAAACCTAAATTTGATAACCTAAAAATTTGTTTGAATAAGTGGAATGTCAATTTAAAAGAATTTAATATGACACGGTTGATGAACGATAGTCACATTGTCATAATCAAAATCTTAAAAAGAATAGCTCACATATTTCCATTGTGTGGATTAGAGTATTGAACAAATCAATTATTCTGTAGTGGAATTACAATTGCTCGAAGGTAATTTCAACATATCTTGGTACTATTCATCTCACGTCGGTTATTTTCAAGGTTGATATAATACCCTCACCATACGAGCACTCATTGGAAAAGGATTGAAAGCTATGCTCAGAAAAATACAATGACCAAAAAAAAGAAACAAAAGCCATAAAACCTCTATTGCTTACGAGACACCTCTATTCTTTTTAGGAAGGCGAAAACATCCATTTGAAAATTGTTTTTAGATCACAAGATTATCAATTTTGGTTTAAAAAACGATTAACACATTACATGGAAAAATAATAATAAAACATTTTGAACAAAATAAATAAATTAAATGTGACAAAAGAAAAAAAAAAGATAATCTTTGACCAGTCATTCCAAACATTGACAAATCATTCCTAGCACATGGTAATCAAATATTGTAACTATATAAAAAAGCTTATTATTCTATGAGATTAATCGAAATGGATGCCATATGATATGTACAACTCACGTTAAAAAGCGTATAATTTATACTAGTCAAAGCTGCGTACATACAAAATTCCGATTCAATTTAAAAATAAATAAATAAATAAAATAACAAACTGTTGAAAAGGATATTATAACAAAGAATCATGCATCGACATGCGTTTTCTTCAAAAGATGAAAAGAAGAAGAAAGAAAAAGAAAATACAAAAAAAGATACAAAATACAAAAAGTCGAAAGAGACCACCATCGAGCAAGAGAAAAGAAATGATATTTTAAAAGGTAAGAAAAGGAAAAAAAAAAAGTGAAAAAGGGAAAGGGGGAATCGAGAAGTGTTTTTTTTTTTTAATAAAATAAAAAATAAAACTTTTATTTTTTTAAATATATATATATATATCACTTCCTCTCTTTTCATGGGACGTTGGCATTTGCAGGAAGGTTCTTTGAAAAAAGAATCCTCCTTTATAATATATGTTCAAAGTTCCCACAAACTCCATTTCCCCTTCTCTTTTTCTTTTCTCTCTTTTTCTTTCTTTTCACTAAAGGTTGAGAACAACAACAACTAAAATAAATATATCATTCTTAAAACTCACTTTATTCTACAGAGTTCTATAATTATCCATTTTTTAGTCATCATTAGACGTATCTTATATCAACTTAACTATGTTTCAGATTGATAAATATTTATCTATTTATCTTGTGGTTTTCTTCTATTTACAATATTCAATCATGTTACAGAAAAAAAAAAAAAAAATCAACAAACGGATGATAACGTGGTTCACTAACAGTGTGTTAACTACGATGATGTGCAGAGAAGAGAAATAACTTTATTATATTGAAGAGCAACAAAAAACAAAGAAAGTGTACATGCAAGCATAATTTAAAATTTATATATAGAACTTCTCATAAACTCTAAATAGATAAGGTTCCAAAGTGAGACCCACATGCTTAGTTCTTTAGAGAACCATATAAAAATTTTAAGGCAGTTCAATAAATCTAGATAAGCTTTGAATTATTAATCAATGTATTAAAGTAAGCATAGTTCAATTGATATAATGTAAGTATTATTAACTTTAAGGTTAGAGGTTTGAATCTCCCATCTTATATTAAATTAAAAAAAGAGATATGAATCAATATGATATAGCAAACATTGGGTAGATAATATAGGAAAGATATATAATTCAATACGAGTAATACTTGAGTGCATCCCAAAATGCATCAATCTTTATGCTTCTCTCTCATCACTCACAAGTCACACAAAAAAGAATACATTAATATTTTATAAAAGAAATAAAAATAATTTATCATATAACAATTTATTATTGGACAACTTAATGAGATACACAAAGGTAATTTTGTCCGAGATGCACATAAATATTTTTAATTCAATATTATCACACTAAGCTAAGTGACACTTCATTTCATTAATATTCAATTGTCTAATTAATAAATAAATTACTTTCTTGTGTGAGATCCATACATTGGTCTATAATTTATTTTAGTTGATTTTCCTTTTTCATATAAGATACGTCATCATATCAATACATCTTGTTAATGGGATCTAATGATTAATGTAATTGAAAGTTAACATTTATTTATGGAATAAACGTGATCAAAATAGACTTAATCTGAACTTTAAAAAAAAAAAAAAAAAAACACTTAATCTTATTATCATAATTATTTTATTTTATTGGTAACTTTTTTTCTCATTATTGAATACTAAACTCTGAGGCTCCGTTTGGTTTTTGGTGCTTTTAAAAAAAAATCCTAATTTTCATTATATCTGAAAACATATTTAAATTTAAAATTTAAAATTTGAAAACTATGTTTGGTTGTTTGAGAATGGAGGAAAAGATGACATGTTAGTAAAATCCATATTCTAAGAATAAAATGATTTAATATAATTACTTTTTACTAACAATATTGATTGAATAAATACTTTTACACTTAAAAAGTAAATAATGTATCGTTGAGTATAGTCTTATAACAAAGGTTTTAGTTTATAATAGGTTATAGGCTTATAGTCTTCGTTCATTTTTCTAACCTTCGTCTATGACATCAACAACAATACGTCTCTTACATAATGTTACAACTTTAATTTGTTTATTTTAGGTTTCGTTTAATAATTCTTTTGTTTTTGTTTTTATTTTTGAAAATTAAGCCTATGACATTACTTTTACTTCCAATTTTTTTTATTACCTACTTTTCACCAATAGTTTAAAAACCCAAACCAAAATTTGAGAACTAAAAAAAGTAATTTTCAAAAAATTGTTTTTATTTTTAAAATTTGGCTAAGAATTCAATTCGTATACTTAAGAAAGATATAGATCATAGTAAGAAACTAAAATGAATTAGGCTTAATTTTAAAAAAAAAAAAAAAGTTAGAAACGAAATGGTTACCCATCATGGCCTTAATTTTTTAAAAGTGGACTCTTGGGTTTGGACGAAAAATAAAAACTTTGTTTGTTGGATGAGATGTGATTTAGTGAAAAATGTATTGTTTGTTTTGATAATTTTAAACGAGGTTTAAAAACAAAAGAAAACAACAATGTGTTGTATTAGAAAATAGACTATTTTGTGTTGCATTTCAAAATCGTTTTTAAAAATTACATTGTCAAAACAAGTTGGGTTTAAACCAACAACCCTCCAAAGCATTAGAGAAAGAGGGCCAAGGGGCCAAGGCAATAAGAGTTATTGGATCGTTTCTATTGGGCCAAGGTCCAAAAGTTCGGGCCCATACTGTATAGGCCCACCCTTCCAACCCCCAACTGTGGATTCTTGGGAACCCAATCTCTTTTAAATGCCAAGCCCACTGCATAATTGATTTTTTTTTTTTTAATTTTCTTTTGGAGAGAATTGATATTTTTATTATGAATGGGTAATTCTAGATGTGGCATTTTAATGGTTTTGTTTTCATGAAAATAGCAAATATTTTATATGTATATCAAATTATTCCTATTTATGTCAAGGAAATCAAATTATTAACAAGTATAGACCTTTTAATTCTACAATTTCTTGATTTGAAGTCATTTTAGCAAATTCGACATTACATAAATCAAATGTTTTTTTTTTTAATTTTAAAAAATGTATGTTTCTTTTAAACTTAAGCTATTGGTAGATTGCAACATTACATCTTTAATTATTCCAAATACATAAAAAAAAAAAAAATTAAGGTCTCATTGGATAACACTTTTTATTTTTGCTACAATTTTCACTTTTCTTCCAAGAAATATTGGAATTATTAGTCAAATTCTGAAACAAAATAAAAAAAATTAATTAATTTTTATAAGCTTATGCTTGCAAAATTAAAAACAAAAAAACTGAGTCTACGATATAGAGTTATTAATAGTAATAGTTTCTTTAAAGGTCATAGCTTTGAATTTTTTGAGTCTTTTAATTTTTTAAGTGTTAATTTTGAGAATAAGTCATTTTAGAAAAAATTAGAGTGTTTGGTAGTCAGTCAAAATAGCCTTTAAAATACTTTTAAAATATATTATAAACAATTTTTATCAAAAGAATTTAAATAAAAATGATATTTTTAGAAAAATACTTTTTTAATAATAATGGTAATTAAAAAGTCTTATTTCTAAAACTAACTAATTAAAGCATATGTATTTAAATTAGATGCAAATTTTCTTATACCTAGGGGTGTACATGGGTCGGGTTGGGTTGGGTTGAGGGTATTTTTTGGACCAACCCAAAATTTCGGGTTGGTTTGATTAGCTACCCAAATGACTCAAATAAAGTTTTCAATCCAACCCTTAAAATTCGGATTGGGTTGGGTTGGGTTGAGTTGGGTTGTTGGATTATAACTTATTTTTTAATTTTTAATGAAAAATATGTAAATTTATATACAACACATGAGTGATAACTAAAATCTCTTAAAATTAAGATACTAAATACCAAATATCTATGATATTCATTATAAACTTTAAGCAAAAACAAATATCATAACAATTTTAAAAGAAAAATATTAAAAATTCAAAAATTAATCCATACAAAGAAATCAAACTTTAAACAAAGAGGAATATATATATTTATATATATGATTCGGATTGAGTTGGGTCAATCTAAATTTTTTTTAGCCAACTCACAACCCAACCCAACCCAACCCTACCAAATAAAAAATAAAAAAATTCAACCCAACCTAACCCTTATATTTTGGGTTGGGTAGTCCGAATTGTTCGGATTATCGGGTTATTTGAACATCTCTACTTATTTCACATCTTATTGAACTAAAAATAATAAATAGATTTTATTGTTTCAAACAGAATTAGTAAAGCTAATCGAATGATTAGATCACTAATTACACCTACATCAATTATGTTAATTAAATCAGATTTGTGGGTATAATTAGTTGAATTTGTCACATGTATGCAAATATCAATTTATAATTTATTTTCCTTTTGTCTAAATCAAAAAATCCAAAAAAAAAAAAAATTAATGGCAATAAAAAAAAATTAAGAAAAGGCAAAGAGAAAATGGCCTACTAAATTCATAGAAAAATAGTATAAAAAATGCAATAAACAAAGTAAATTGAATCCGTGAACCTCCCAAAGAAAAAACCAAAAATGGAATTGATAGCAAAGCATGTGAATGTTGGCAAATTTTGACTCTCAAACAAAATCTCTTTTTGCCTTTTGTCTTTCTCCTTTGTTTGTTTCTTTATGTCTAAATCAAAATATTATTTTTAAAAAACATTATTTTCAAACATATTTTATAGAAAAAAAATTGATTGCAACTATCTTTTTTCGTTGTCTAAAATAAATTTGTCATATGATAAATATTTTTTGAAAAAAATAATTATTTTTCATTTTTTATGGATAGAAAAAAGAGATGTATAGACTGCACATAATCATTGTTCTATTATATATGTGTGGTGGACTTTAATTTTGAATTTTCAAGAGTAAAATTATTAGATGACAAATTCATAAATGTTTAGATGTCTAATAGAAAAACTCACAATTCGACGGTTGAGACAATTATACCTTCTCTAAAGTGAAAGGTTCAATTTCACATCTTCACATTTGTTTGAGATTTACAAAAATCCCAATTTTTGTTTATTTGATATTTTAAATATTAAATTATATTTTTCGTACATATACTTTAATTATTAAAAAAAATAGGAAAAATTTCAATTTATACCCAAAATTTTAATTTATACCCCTACATTTTGAGGTTGTATCAATTTAAATCATAAATTAATAATTGCATCAATTTAAAATTTGAACTTTTACAAATGTATCAATTTGCACATTTCTTCATATTTAATTTGAAAAATATCATGTGAGATATTTAATTTTTTCAATTATACTTCTAAATTATTATAATTGCATTAATTTAAATCCTGAACTTTTATAAATGTCTCAATTTATACATTCATTTAAAATATCATTCAATATATTTAATTCTTTTTTAATTAAGCTTCTAAATTGTTATAAATGAATCGATTTAGAACATTGTTAGGATTATATTTAAAAGTTTGTTAATGCATCGATTCTTATACATGTTAGATTTCTTAAAGTGTTGATTTGACAAAATGGGCACTTATAGCATGTATGAACAATTTTCAAATAAATGTTAATTGAGGGTCAAAATTGATTCACTTATATTAGTTTAGAGGTTTAATTAATAACATTATAAGTCTCACACAACGTTTATTCAAAATAAAACATAATGGATAGTTTAAATAAATCAATCTATGCCCATTTTGGGCTTGAGGGGAGATGCTCGACTTTGACCAAGATCAAGGCCGACCCTAGCAAAAGATGAAATCGATCATGACCCTCGACCCCGATAGGTTATTTAATTATCCTAAGGCGATTATGAAATCTTAGGGATCAACCTAGGTCAACTTTCTTTATAAATACATCATTATAACTTTATATGACGTAACTTAAGTCTTACCCTCAAACTCTTTAACTTCCATACTCTTTTACTCTTTGACTTAAGCGTCGAAGTGTGTGTGACAAACACCACATTGGTGTATAGATTTTTTCTTTTACAGCCCACGTTCTTCTCCGCTTGAGATAAATTCATTGATATTGCCACGTAAAGATCATATGCGTTTCTTTCATCCAAAATTTGGAATCAACATAAATGAGCTTCCAAATTAAATTATTACTTATCTCACTCATAAGCTTTTAAACCGTGAAAATGGTTGATAATGAGATTTTCTAAAATTATATGGACATAGTTAAATTTATATTTTTAAATATAGGGATAAAAATAATAACAAAACATTTTTTTTAAAAAAATAATAATGAGATGTACAAAGAAAATTAAAATAATAAAAGCATGTTTTTTTTTTTTTTTTGGTATACTAATAAGAGCATGTCTTATCTCTTCATCAAAGGTCAAATATGAAAATGCTTTTATACACATTATATATAACAGTTGAATAAGATAATTATATAATTAATGGAGAAATTTAAGAATTTAAGTCAAACCCAAAAAGTTGACTTAGAAGCATTTCCCACTTTTTGTATTTCTTCTAAGAAAGTAAGATGTTTATATTATGAACTTAAGTAGCACCAAGCGGATATCAATAAAATATAATATTAAAATAAATATAGTATAATATAATAATAAAATAAATAAATATTAAATTAAATTAAACATTATATAGAAATAAATAAAATATTAAATTAGTAAAATATAAAATAAATTTTTTTTTCTAAATTCTCCACTTTCTCTAATTTTCATAGATTTCACCCAATGTGTGTGTCTTTCAAAACTCATCAAATGTCACTATTTATAGGCAATTTGGCAAGTAGGAGGCGGACTACATAGACACTTATGGTATATAATCTTAAGACACATGGACAACTAATAGTGTGTAATCTTAAGACACATGGACAATACATCGGGTAATGGATAAGTGATACATGACCAATAAACACTAATAATTGGCATCTACATTACACCTAATTTAACATATTTATAATATTTCCCTTTAGATGTTCATTATATATGAATTATGCCTTGTTAAAACCTTACAAGGAAAAAACTCACTAGGAAAAAATCTTAGTGAAGAAAAAGAGTACATATTTCATATAATGTGGTACTCTTAAAAAGAATACAGTATATTTACTCTCCCTCAAGGAAACATCATTTAAGATCTCTAAATCGCCGCATTCCAATGTTGTGCACCAGTTTTTCAAAGGTTGCAGTACGTAATGCCTTGAAAATAAGTCTGCTAGCTTATCTTTCGAACAAATTTGTTATACATTGAAGTCGTCATTTTCTTCAAGATCACGAGTGTAGAAAAGGTTTGATGAAATATGTTTTGTTTTATCTCATTTAATATATCCTCCTTTCATTTGGGATATGCATATTGTGTTGTTTTCGTATAATATCGTTAGAAGATTTTTACTAGAAGAAAAACTACATGTTCCACAATGTGCTGAGTCATTGATCCTAGTCATATACATTCTTGACTAGCCTTGTGAATTACAAGAATTTCAGCATGATTTAAGGAAATGGCTGTTATGGTTTGTTTCACCGATCGCCATGATATAGTAGTTCTTCCACATGTGAATAGATAACTTGTTTGAGATCTAGCTTTATGTGGATTAGATAAATATCCATAATCTGCATAACCAACTTGATCAAAATTTGATTTATTTGAATAAAACAAACCCATGTCGATCGTTCCTCAAAGATAACGGTGTATATGCTTAATTCCGTTTCAATGACTTTTTGTTGGAGAATAACTATATCTTCCTAAGAATTTACTGAAAATGCAATATCTTGTCTTGTATTATTAGCAAGATACATAAGTGCACCAATTGCACTAAGATATTGTACTTCGGGATCAAGAAGGTCTTTATTATCATCTCGAGTTCGAAATATATCTTTCTTCATATCTAGTGAACAAACTTCCATTGGAATGTTCAATGGATATGTTTTGTCCAGATAAAACCTTTTAAAAAGATTTCCTGTATAAGTTGACTGATGAACAAATATCTCATCTACTAAATGCTCAATTTGTAAGCTACGGCAAAATTTTATTTTTCCGAGATCTTTCATCTCAAATTCTTTCTTAAGATATTCTATTGCTTTTGAAAGCTCTTCAAGTTCCATTTATATTTAAGTCGTCAACATTTACAGTTATAATAGCAAATCCTAACTATGATTTCTTTATAAAAACGCATGGACATATTGAATTGTTTTGATATCCTCCTTTTAATAAATATCCACTCAAGCGATTATACCACATTCGTCCTAATTGTTTCAATTCATATAATGATCTCTGTAATTTTATTGAACACAATTCTCGGGAATCTGATTTATATGTTTTAGGTACCTTATATCCTTCTATGATTCTTATATAAATATCATTATCAAGAGATCCATATAAATATACTGCGACTACATCCATAAGATGCATGTCTAGCTTTTCATACATAGTCAAACTAATTAAATATCTTAATGTAATTGCATCCACCATCGGATAATACGTCTCTTCGTAATCAATACCATGTCTTTGTGGAAAAACCTTGTGCAACTAGTCTTGCTATATATCTTGAGACCTAATTATTTTCATTTCTTTTTCTGACAAATATCTATTTGTATCTCACAGGTTTGACACTTTCTGGTGTTCAGACTACTATCCAAAAATTTGACATTTTGAAAGCGAGTTTAATTCTATCTCGATTGCTTCTTTCCACTTAAGCTAATTTTTTCTAAATCGACATTCTTCAACAAATTTTAGTTCAAGATCTTCATTTTTAGCTATAATATCAAGAGTAACATTATATGCAAAAATATTGTCAATAACTACCTGAGCTCGGTTCCATCTTTTTTACTATTAATTATTTTTCTTTTTCGAAGATTTTTATTTTTAAAGCCCATTGGTCTACCATGCTTCTGGCATGTTCCAGACTCATTAGTGACAACTTGCTGTGTTCGGATATCAATTTTCTATGGAACATTTGCAGCTGGTATATCTGACTTAGTTACTTTCTTTGCATCTATGAATGTATCTGGTAACTAATTTGTTATATTTTACAAATGAATTATTTTATGAACTTCAAGTTCACATTGATCTGTACGGGGACCTAAATAAGAAAATAACAATTCATTCCATGTAATTTCCAATCCTTAATTCCTCCCCTAATGTTAAAATTTTTGTCTTATTAAAATGACAATCAGCAAATCATGCAATACATAACCCGTCAGGGGTTCAAGATATTTAATAATTGATGGGGTATCATATAAAATATATATTTCTAACCTTTTTTGATGACTCATCTTAATACGTTGTGATGGAGCAATTGGAACATATACTGCACATCCAAAAATTCTCAGATGGGAAATATTTGGCTCATGGCCATAAGCTAATTGTAATGACGAGTACTTATGATAAGCTATTGGTCTAATGTGTACAAGTGACGTTGCATGCAAAATAGCATGTCCCCAAATAGATGAAAGAAGATTAGCTCTCATAAGCAATGGTTTAGCAATTAACTGCAAACGTTTTATGAATGATTATGCTAAACCATTTTGTGTATGAACATAAGCTACAAGATGTTCAACACTTATCCCAATTGGCATACAATAATTAAAATCTTAAGAAGTAAATTCACCAGCATTATCAAGACGAATGGTCTTAATATATAATCAGAAAATTATGCTCTTAACTTAATTATTTGAGCAAGTAATCATGGAAATACTAGATTTCGACTTAATAATAAGTACACATGTGACCATCTGTTGGATGTGTCTATTAATATCATAAAATATCTAAATGGTCCATTTGGTGGGTTAATAGGTCCACATATATCACCATGAATTCATTCAAAAAATGTAGGTGATTCAATCCCCACTTTGACTGTGATGGTCTAATGATAAATTTGCCTTGAGAGCAAGCATCATATGATAATTCATTAGATTGAAGAATCTTTTGGCTCTTCAATGGATGTCTATTTGAATCCTCAATAATTCTTCTCATCATTATAGACCCTGGATGACCTAATCTGTCATGCCAAATTGTAAATATGCCTGGATTCATGAACTTCAGGTTCATTGTTGCATATGTTTCAATTACTCGTATATGAGTATAATATCATCTAGAAGATAAAGCAGGCAACTCTTCCAGTATATGTTTTTCATATGAGACAGTAGATATGATATAAAGATACTCCATATTATTCGTTCTATTAGTCTCAATATGATAACCATTGCAACGCATATCTTTAAAACTAAGTAAATTTCTCTTTAATTGACTAGAGAACAATACATTGTCAATTGTAAATTTTGTTCCTCTAGGCAAAATAATATTTGCTTTTTCAAACCCTTCAATTAAGTTTGCAAAACCTGATATTGTATTGACTTTCGCTTCCAACATTGTCAGTTTGGAAAAATATTTTCTACTTGTAAGTATTGTATGTGTAGTTGCACTATCTACCAAACATAGATATTCTTTACTCATTTTTTAGTCACTCAATATATTAAAATGATTTAGGTTTCTTCATTAAAAGAAAATAATTACAATAAGAAAAATAACATTTGGAATATACAAAGGTTAACATCTACTAAGAAGAAGAAAAAAACATGGAGATGAATAAAAAAAAAAAAAACAACATTAAGTATAGATATTTTCAAAGTCAAAAGAAACACTTGATATTCCATCAACTGTGACAATCTTCTCTTCAGGAAATTCAAAGAAGTCTGTCACATCCAAATTTGTTACATAGGATGGGTCAAATATGTCACTTTCCTCGTATACAAAATTTACTTCCAAATTTTTCTCTTTTTCCTTTAGGGATGCTTGATAGAGATCAACTAAATGTTGACATACGACAAGTACGTGATCAATGCCTAATCATTTCGCATCAAAAGCATTTATTTTCAACACTTTGTGAACTCTTATCTTGTGGAGTTTTCATTTGTGATCATCATTTTGTATGGTTCTTTTGAAATTTGAATGATAAAAATGACCATCAGAAAAATAATAATTATTTTTTCCTTTGTCATGGTCATAATCTCGACCATGACCATGACCTTGACTACGAGAATGGTGTTGTTCCGATTGGTCGAAATTCATGATTTTTCATTAATAACTCGTTGTTTTGTTTGGTCACAAGAAGACATGAAATTAGTTCAGAATATTATTTAAAACCTTTCTTTCGATATTGTTGCCACAGGAGCATATTCGAGACATGAAATATAGAAAATATCTTCTTTAACATATTGTATTGATATTAGAAATTTAATAGATATTAAATATGAAAAATAACATTAAATCTATTAATTATAACGAAGAAGAAAAAACTGACATACTTTTAAGACCTACCTTTAGCAGGAAAAACAATAGGAGCTCGTACAGATAACGTATTGTGAATTTGAGGAGCACAATGAAAACATGGATACCAATAAAAAAAAATAATAATATAATATAATTATAAAATAAATAAATAAATATTAAAATAAATTAAGCATAATATTGAAGGGAACCATGAGGTCCGCAACATAAGTGGGATCGGTCCCAATTTTTTAAATTTCACAGAATTAAAATTTATAGTACAAGAATTATGCATAAATAGAATTTTATAGCATGCTAATCGAGAAGGAATTAGGGAGGAAATAACATTTACTCTTGAAGCCAAAAGGTCTTCACAAAATCTTCCTTGATCCAGTCATGAACACTTTGATCTCCAAAGAACCCAATCTCCTTGAACCAAAACAAACAATGCAAAAGACCACCACCAGAAGTGAACCTCCTGTATTCTCCTTAAGGATTGAGAATTAGTAGGAGGTGTGGACTTTGCTATCTTATTGGGAAAGGGAGAAAATTTGAGAGGAGAAGGAAAAAAAAAATTCTTCTATGTGTTCTTTGGCAAAATCCCAGAGAGAATCACTGATTTTTTCTAAAGAATACGTTAGGAAAAATGCCCCACCTTCCACACACGTTTTTCTGAGAAAGAATTAAGGGGACTCCCTCCCTTTAATTTTGAAAATTTAAACTTAAATTAAAATAAATTTAATTTATATATATAACCTATTATATGTATATATAACTATATATTATATCAAAATTAACACATAACCTATAGTTTTTATATTGTATCAAATGCAATATAACCTATACTTTTAACTTCTCTTAATCATTCATGGTGTTTAGTATAAATCACATATACTAAATTCAATTATATGAATCTTATCCATATAATTAGTATTTGAATCACATTAAGATATTTAATTCCTCTCAAAATAAACTTTATATTATAATGTATCAAATACATTATATTAATTATATCACTTATAATTTAATTAATTATATCATATATAATTAATTCTCTCAATTAATTTGAACAATTAAAATTAATCCAAAATTAATCCTCAATAATCCCTGTTGAGCTACAGAAGGGACCTTATAGACCTGTAGATTGAAGCTCTAATGGTGCTTGAATAATTTAATTAAAGGATTAAATTTCTTTAACTAAATTATTCAACATCCATTAACTGTTGGCCACTCCACTAAAGACCGACAATTGAATTCTTCGTACTACAAATATATTTTTATGTCCATTGGATATAACCAGTTAACAGTGCGATGACCCTTCATAAATTGCTCGTAAGTATAACTTGTCCAAAATTACCATTTTATCCTTATAGTACATTTAACTTCTTAAGTATTACTGATCCCTCTAATGAATAATAAGTCATAGTCCAACTATGACCAAATCCCTCTTGTGCCAAGAGAGAGTGTGGCCACATTGTTCAAGTCTCAGAATCAGCCCTTAAGGGAGCAATTTATCTATTTACCCCGACATTTGGGAATGAGTGAATTCCATCTTGTGTAGCTGTGTTCCCAGCTCCCCAATTAAACAAATCCCCAAAATGGTAGGCATATTGAGTCGGCGATCTAGCTACTCTTACCCATGCAAATCAAAGGACAACCTTCATAAGTAGGAGTTCACAACTCACTAGGGATTTAGGTTATATCACCTATGGTTATCCTGATGAAATGTAAGTCTCTATTATTAAAGACATTATATAATGAGACTATTCATTTCGTGGTCCGATCTTATACAACTCTTTGTATAGGATATCCCCACTTATATGTCTCCACATGAATGATCATGATCAAATCATTTGTAGCAGTTTACAACACTTGTAACATCTATAAAACGGAATATATATGTAGTGTCACTAGGATAAGGTACCTAACCTTATCCATCTACTACAAACCACTTAGGTTATCATTTAAACATGATCCACCGGTATGTCTCTACATACATCTTTAAATTACATAAAATAACCTAGAATATTTGTTTATTGGATTGAATGCATGCGCATAAAATAACAATTATTTTAATAATAAAACTTTTTTTATATAAAATTTACAAACTACGAGAATACAAGAGAGATTTAGGATACGAATCCAAAAAATATATAAATAAACAAAATAAAATAAATTAGCAAAATAAATAAGAAATTTCTTTAAATTCTCCACTTTCTCCAATTTTCATGGACTTTGCCCAATGTACGTGTCTTCCACTATTTATAGGCAATTTGGCAAGTAGGAGATGGATTACATGAACACTAATAGTATGTAATCTTAAGACACATGAACAACATATAGGATAATGGATAAGTGACACATAGCCAAATGATACTAATAATGGGTATCTACATTATATCTAATTTAACATATTTATAATAATTTATTATTGTTGTTGTTACTAATATTATTAACCAAAGAAAGTAAGATGCTCTTGCTTACAAAACACACCCCTTATTTCACATTAATCATATTATTAGCTTTGATTGGTGATTTTGAATAAAAATTAGAATTTGCTTTTTATTTACAAGGTTGTAAAATTTAGTACATATATTTTTAACTATACATTGTAACTTTAAAAGTATGGATTAAATAAAAATTTCAATTTTGTTAGATCACTATTTTTAAATCATATTTTTTTCACGATGGTGTGGAAGTAAGGTTGAAGAAAGGAAATATTCCTTTTTATTATAACTTTGAATTAAAAAAATTATTTATTTTTATAAAATTACCTCTTCTCTCAAACTATTTTTAAACATATTTTTGTAGTTCAAGATTTCATATAATTACATAAAATGAAGATTAAAAAAAAATCAAAGATCGATTAAACCTATTCTTAAATTTTGAAATTAAAAATATATATTTTGAACATTTAAATGTACCTAATCTAAAGAATTAAGAAATTAAAAAAAAAAAAAGTAAGTTTTAAAAACCTAACGAGCAAATATATTTATTCTTCAAAACTCGAAGATTAAAAAGATAATCCTTCTCTCGGAAAAAACAGTAAAACCACTTTAAAGTGATTTCCAATCCACTAGTTAGTAATATCTGAACTAACTCAAAACAAAAAAGCATCCAAAAATCTGAAACCAAACATTAACACAATTAATTATGGAACACTTATTGCATAAATGAAAGCTTCTTAAATGTACCATAAGTTATGCATTAATATGAAATGTCTATTCAATTTGTTTTAATTAATTATTTAGTATAATAAAGGTAGAGATTCAAATAACCGTTCTTGAACTATGCTCAATTTTGATTTTTGATTTAATTAATTTATTGGAAAATAAATAAACAAATTCACGACTTACATATTACATCCAAATCAAAACCTCTTCATAGTTTAGAAAGGAAAAAAAAAAATCATTTTGGTCCAATTGAAACTTTTTTTCAAATTCATGTACTTTCACACTTTTAATAAATCTTAAAATAGTGTCCTAAATTTTATCTTTAATTTGTTTTAAAAATGTTGAACTAATTTGTATTAAACAAAACTTTAAATAACTAATTCGAGACTCCGTTTGATAATCATTTGACATTTTATTTTTTGTTATCAATTTTTTACCAATGATTTTAAAAAATCAAGCGAAGTTTTAAAAACTAAAAAAAGTTTGTTATCAACTTTTTACGTTTAAAAAACAAGCCAAAATTTAAAAACTTAAAAAAAAAAAAAACTTTTAAAAACTTGTTTTTGTTTTTTAAATTTAGCTAAAATTTCAATAATTATATCTAAGAAAGATACAAATCATGGTAAGAAATGAGGAGGAAATAAGGTTAATTCTCAAAAACAAAAACTAAGAAAACAAAATGGTTACCAAACGAGAGCTTCAAGATTTCTTGAATGTACAGTGACAAAATTTGGTACTCTTCATGACGAATACGAAAACAAAAAAAAAAAAAAAAAACCCATCTTATTTATTTATTTATTTATTAAAAAAAGTACAAACATGATATTGTGAATAATTTTACAAAGTGAGAAAGAAACAAAATTGTCCACACTAGTTGTAACCAAACAAGTTAAAAATTAAAACTAAACAATCATATGCAATTCATTTTATTAGGCACCATAATTCAACACAAACACAAATAGAATTGCTTTTAGTTCAACCAATCCAATCTTCTCTCTTTTTCTCTCCTTGATTGATGGGGAAAATTTTTCATATTTCAACAAAAACAAGCCTTGGCCCTCACTCTACATGAATTTGATATCTCACTATACACTATTTTGAAAGGAAATTATATGACCATTTGGTTTTGTATATACCCCACATTCTCATATATTTCTTCTTCATCACTTTTGTCACTCTCAAGCTTCAATCAACACCTTACCTGTTAATAACGTTCTACCAATAAAGCTCGATTAGTTTGGAGAAGAAAAAAGAAAAAAAATAGAGTTTTACCTGCGTCATCTCTTATTGACAACTTAATTGAAATAAGCATAATTAATTCAAATTCATATTCAAATCTTCCACTCTACTTTTATATGCATATAATAAACTTAATATTATCTATTAATTACAATTTAACTAGCATAAGTGTAGTTGGCTCAAAATTTTATACCTAATTTGTATATTTCATATCATGTTTTTACAAAAAAAAAATTATAATTTCACCTAACACTACTTTTAATGGCAACTTGACCAACAAAGTTCAATTAGCTCATAACTTTCGACCTTACTTTCTTTGTTAAAATAATTTACATTAAATTTGTCAAAAGAAAATAATAGTAAAATAAGATAAAGTTTTTGGTCTATATTTCTTTATTTTATTCTTTAATTGAAAAAAACGTTAATTTTAGGTTAGTTGATGTTTTTTCTTTTCTTTTTAATTGAATGAAAGTTGGAAATAAGATAAATTAAATTAGCTTGGTGAGTAGCCGACTTTTGATATAATAAAAATGTTGAATCGAAATATATTATCCAAATTGTGATTTAATTACGAGAAATGAAATTAAATTCATAATTAAGAGCCGACTTTTTTGTATAATAAAAAAAATGTTGATGGGATAATTTTTTTCATTCTCAGAACGACAGGCTTATATGCAAGTAACTATATGCATTTTTATTGTTAGAAAATATATTTTAATTTAAAAAGTAAAATATTAGTCAAAGGCTAAACATTTCAATTTAAAAAGTATACTGCGACTTTTCAAACAAACGCTTTTTTTCTCTTTTTCTTTCTATTCAAAAAATAAAAAAGAAAAGAAAAGGGCAAAAAAAAAAAAAAAAAAAACGCTTTTTCGTTCGTTTTGACAACTTTTTTTTTTCTTTTTATAAATTAAGGCTTTTTTAATGTCACAAGTGTCATTTAGAGCTAGATTTTAGTTCCTTAATGAGTTGAACAAAGATTTGAGTTTAAATATAGGTTAGTAGAATATTTTTGGGATGGGAAGAATTTCGTAACAATTTACTTCTTAGACTATAAAATTTATAAAGATTTATAAGAATTTAATCGATGCACTTTAAAATTTTGAAAGAATTTAATCCCTAATATGAAAAAGTTCATGAAAATTTAATTGTCAATTTTTATTATATAATTACGTAGTCTTTGTAAACATATGAACACATTTAGTCTCTAATCAATATATATATATATATATATATATATATATATATATATATATATATATATATATATATATATAGAAATGTCATCAAATGTGAACAATATATTTTATGATAAGAACTAAATCGTTATAAATTTAAAAGTATAAGGATTAAATTGTAACATATTAAAGTTTAGAGATTAATTATTTAAAATAAAAAGTATAAAAACTAAATTATTATTTTCATAATAATAATAAACTCAAGTATTCACTTTTAACTTTATTAGTTTATGGGTTTGGAAAGATTCATTCAATGTTATGAATTAGTTTTAAATATTACCTTGATTACTTTCGACTTTAGTTGATTTTAGTTTTTGCAATTTTAAAATGACTATTTTATTTTTAATATATATATTTTTTGAATGACTGTTTTAGTTCATTCATTTTTAGTTCATTCATTTTTATTTCATTAAAATATTATTTCAGTCCTTCAATGATCCAAATTTCACACACACACACACATATATATATATATATATATTAACAATTTTTTTGGGTTAAAAAATGTATTATCTATCAACAATTCCATTGTAAATATTGGAAATATATTCATTAAATTATCTTTTATTACATGTTATAATAATTATTATTTAACGATAAAAAAAATAATTTCATGAGATTAATGGTTGGATTCCTACCATTATTTATTGTACTAAAAAACTTCAAGCGACTAAATTTAAGATTTATCCAAGAACTAAAATTGAATCATCCACGGAGTATTAAGAACTAAAATAGGAATTTTAATTTTTTTAATTTTACTTGAAAAGAGATTAAAATGAAGTAAAGTAATTACAATATTTATATAAGAAATTGCAAAATTAGGCTGAATATTAAATTTCACAAGTAAAGAAAAAAGAAAAAGGAAAAGTGTCGTCTTCTTCTTTATACGTTGGTTGGCAAGTATAAAAATGGCGATCTGAGTGGCTGAAAATCGCAAATCAGAGATGGATTGGTTCTCATGGCTTTCAAAAACAACTCTCCATCCTTCTTTAGTCTACGAATATGGCCTTGCCCTAGCCAACAACGAGCTCGAACACGAAGACATTCTCTATTTCAACCACGAGTTTCTTCAGAGCATCGGAATCTCCATTGCCAAGCACCGTCTCGAGATCCTCAAGCTCGCTCGCAAAGACAACGCTCTCCATCCTCGTCCAATCACCCGCCTTCTCCTCGCTCTCAAGAAAACCAAGCGCCGGTTCTCCAATCTCATCCGTAATTTCACTCACCATCATCACGATCAATTAGACGATTCTAAAGCCCTAGTTCTTGTTCCTAAATCAAGCTACGCCGCTAAATTCCTCAAGCGGAACAAAACATTCAGCGTCGGTAAACCGCAGGGGAGGTTTCTTCTGACTAATGGAAGTCCAGATCCCGGTGTGATCTGGCCGCGTATTCAAACCTTTTCCGGTCCGATTTTGTACGATTTCCCGGCGGAGGAGAAGAAGAAGGAGAAAGAGGATGGCGTGGAGGAGATCAGGTGGGATGCCATGTTTCAGGATTTGAAACCTACTTGAAATTTATATTATTTGAACAAATTCTTATGTGTTATTCTTAACAATTTCAGTTCTGGATTGGGGTAATTTGATGGTGAGAGATAGGTTTTTGTGTTCTTCCACCAATAGATGGAATAGATTGATTGAACCTTTTTTTTTTTTTTTTTTTTTTTTTTTTTTTGAAGTGGTGGGTCTAGGAGAAGACAAGCTTTAGGAAGAAGGGTCTGATTCAGAATGATGATTGTCTCTCTTTTTTTTTTTTTTTTTTTTTTCTCTTTTTTGAAGATGAATCCATTCATGCTTGGCTTTAGTAGATGTGTTTTTGTAAGAGGGCATGAGTAGGGGAGTGTGGGATATTATTGATTTTGTTTAGAAGATGATAAATCTCTGCCAAACCCAGCTTTTGTTCTTGTGGTTTGAGGTTTCTAATGTAATTTTTATTTCTTTTCTTATTATCTCACTTATTTATTACCATTTTCTTACTTCTTTCTACTTAATTATACTTCCTTAAATTACAAATTTGTTCCATAGACTTTGATCAAAGTTACTAAGTTTCATATTATTACTCTTTTATGGTTGTTTACATACTTTTCCATAATTGTAATGAGATGTGCAACCAACCTTTAAATTTGTAATCAAATCGTGTAATCTAATTGGAGAATAAAAAATATTCGATTGAAAATGTACTACATTTATCGTTATCGTTACTGTAACAATATGAAAATTATGAATTTGTCACATTTATTGTTACTATTATCGTTACGCAGTAATCATAATAGTAACAATAAAATGTGACAAATTTATTATTTTAGGTAAACGTGATCAAAACTAATTTAATTGTATTTACAATTTAGGTCTATTACAATTCATTCATCGATAAAATTTTATCATGATTAAACCAATTATTTTTTACAGTTTGGTAAAGACCAAAGCTACCAAATTTACGATCTTTCCTTATTCCTATCATATTTTTGTCACATATCTTTTACTTTTTAGACCATACATGTGGATCCAAAACTTAGATGCAGTTGGGCTTTTTTATTTTTATTTTTTAAACTAAAATATATATTTTTTAAAAATAGAAGGAGAACGTGATACTTAGAGTTGCACCTAAGTATTACTTTACATGGAATGAAGGAATAAAATCTCTCACTTAAAAAGTTAATAATATAATCACTATGCCAAAAGCGTGCTCATTTTGCCATTTTTCCATGGATTGATGGGTGACTTGGGGTTGGGAAAACCAATATTTATATGTATTTGTTTATTTTATTCAGTTTATTCCAGTTTTGAGTTGACCATGTTGGCGATTTTGTTATTAAAAATTGAATGGGGTATATAAAATAAAATCGACGTTGTATTTCTTTAAATTATTTAGTTGAGCTAGGTTCAAATTGACAATAATATGTTATAAATGTAATAAGTTGGGTTATAAATTTAGTCTAGTTTTTAATTTGTATCTAATAATTTCTAAATTTTGAAGATGTCAAATATGTTCTTACGTTTTTAATTTTGTGTTTGATAGAAAATTAAAATTTCAGTTTTTCTATCCAATACGTTAATAAATTTTTTAAAAAATATTAAATAAGTTAAAACTTCTAAAATACAGATAAAATATTTACGAATTTATTTTACATTTGTTAAAGTTTTGACATAATTTATTTTACACTTTTGACGTAATTGAAAAAAATTAGGACAAATTTGTAATAAGTTGAATTACATAAATTTTAATCACAGATTAGTAAACATGTCTTGATACCATATCTTAATACCATATAGAAGGCTTTAGTTAATAGTGGAACCTATTACACAATTTATGCTTAGGTATAGTATCAATATTCACCCAACATTGATCCAATAAAAATAAAGTTGATAATGATGAGAAACAAAAGGCTACACCGGAGGTGATTAAGCTCTTAATTGGAGTTGGGATTGATATCACTCTAGTATCTCTCTTTATTGACGAGGCTAAAGACTCGACATAGGTTTTTGGAGATGTCTCCTTTTTCCACATTCATTGGGCTTACCACGTTTTAGCGGACACCTTTGCAAAAAGGGTCTTGGAAGAGAATTTCATCTACACTGCTCTCCCCTTACCGTGAGTGGTTCTTTTGATTGTAGATCGTGTGTTGAGGACATGAGAAATATATCAGACCTTCACATGATACCAGCAATTGAATTTGTAATTTGGGGAAAATAATGTGGCATGCAAAAAAGTAAATTTATACATCGGTGTAGTGTTAGCCACACACACATTCTGATGCTTAAGTCAGAGAGTGAAAGAGTGTGGAAGCTAGGGAGTTTGAGAGTAAACACAAGTTACCTCACATAGAGTTATAATGATGTATTTATAGAGAAATCTTGACCTAGAGTTTCATTTTCTAAGTTTCCTAGTCATATTAGGTTATCTTTTGAGTCAAATGAGTCAAGGCAAGCATTTCATGTACCCCATCCCTCAAATTTGGAGGCTCAACCTCGACCTCATCCTTGGGACGGGTTTGGGCTTTTAACCAAACCCCTCCTCTTCTCACGACCCAAATTGGTCGTAGAGCGTTCAATTCATCAAAT
Organism: Benincasa hispida; assembly: GCF_027475165.1. NCBI lineage: Eukaryota > Viridiplantae > Streptophyta > Magnoliopsida > Cucurbitales > Cucurbitaceae > Benincasa > Benincasa hispida. The sequence goes on along the minus strand of NC_143478.1, from coordinate 96,176,738 downwards.
GGAGATGATTGGCCTCGGCTTCATCTTTGGTCGGAGCTGAGGCCGCCAGGCTAATTTGGCCGATGAAATTAGCCCTTTCACCTAAGCCCATCTTATCTTCTTGGCCCACTTGTTTGTCTGTCCACTTTCATTCTGCTGGCCCAATTGCTTCTCTTTCTTCATTATGTTTCCTCTACCCTTTAACCTAAAAATCATCCATAAGTTATGGGCCATAACAGTATGTAATTCTTTAATTTCTTAACTACATGTTTGATTCACAATCTTTGTCAAGTTTACTTTGTAAGCAGTCAATTCTACTTTGTCTTTAAATTCATGAATATGCTTTTTAATGGACAACTTGGATTATGTTTTCTAAAAAAATTTGTTATCCAAATAGTACAATTTTGAAAGAAAAAAAAAACACTTTCTATATTTTTTTTATGTATCCATTAAATTTGATTTAAAATGTGAAATCATATTAAGAAAGATTTAAACCAACGTAATACAGTATTTTATATTGTGTTAGAATTTATGTTAAATTAAAAGATGTCGTACATATTATGTTACAAAATAATAATTATACAAAATTTTAATATAAAACATATTCATAAATTAACCAATAATAATGTCTTATAAAACTGCTACCAAACACAACAGAGATGCATTCCCAAATTTCTTTTGGTATTACATTACATCAATAGTTAAATAGTGTTTTTTTTTTTTTTAAAATTGAATAAAACAACATACTGATGTATATTATACCTAAAAGAAAAAGGCATTTGACATTGTGTTTAATGCACAAGGGTAACAACAAAGACAACATACGTAAGAAAAAGCCTAATACACATCACTTTTCCAACTCACAGAATACAAGTTGGCCAAAGCCAAGAGAATCCTCAAGTAACACAAAATTTATCACTTGTGAAGAGATAAGCAGCAAAAACAAGCTGCACATCTTTCAACTTTTAGTTAAGCATTGCCCCGACGAATCTAGCACTATGTTTCAAGTCATCTTCAAAACGTCAATGACCTGAACTTTGAGGCAAGCGGAACGAGCCACCAGAGTAGAGCATTTGATAGACTGGCCTTAATCTAACAGTTAGAATCATGCTCACAATCGAACCTAACCCAGCAACGCCCGAAAGGATGAAGAAAGTCATCCTGAAGCACTGTTGGCCTATGCAGGTTATTGAACCTTGCTTAGCAGCTTCCTTGTCGTATAAAGTACTGGCAAGCAGAACCGAGAAAAGGACTGCTCCTATTGGATTCCCCAGCTGCATGAAGTTGAAGATGACTCCAAAATTCTTTAGGCCGAAAATCTCAGACGCAAGAGGGACCATCATAGAATATAGAACTCCATAGCTGATTCCAATCAAACCAGTGGCAACATAGAGAGTACCCGTGAGGGCGGACGCATATAGGAGGAATGCTATAGCCATGAGTATAAGTGCAAACATCATCCATAGTGAGCGAGGTATCATTCTTGACCTGCATGACCAATGAATACCAAACCGATGAGCATTTGGTAGATGGAGCAACTTCAGAGAAAATCACTAGATACTCGTAACATAAAGTCAAAGTAATTTGGAACGATCTGCAGGTTAACTCTGAAATTACTATTTGGTAGTTGAATTTGAAGATTTGGAAGCCTTATGAGCACCAAAAACTGGGAACGAAAGGGAGCTGCATCTCAGATACCTTATTGACAAAAGTTCGGAACAGATTATTAATTCAGTAATCTGTTGTATGTAAGCATTTACCTGACGAAGTGTTCAGAAATAACACCGGAGCCTAGACGACCAACAAAATTGCAGAAGCTGAAAAGAGCCAAAAGCAATGTTGTGTCATTAACACCTAATGAAATCCCAATTTGAGACAAATTGTTGAGAACCGTTATTCCTGGACCGACCCCGAAGAAGTACAAGAACCAAAGCAGCCAGAAATCAGCTTTGATTACGGCCTCACGAAGCTTGAAATCCTCCCCTCTTTTAGGTCTTCTTTTCTTCTTGTGTATTGCCCCCTCTCCCACAGCAAGAAGTGTTTCTACATCTGATGCATCATCATTCTCATAGAAACTTCCAAGATTTGTAGCTGAGGAAGATGGTGTCAATAAAGGTTCAATTTGGGAAGAATCGCTTTCTCCAGAAGCCAAAGGTTCTACAGAATCGACTCGAGAGCCAAGTTTTTTTGTTTTTGCACAAATGGTCATTTTTATGGGAACTGCAAGAGGCGACATTAAAAAGATAACCATTATGGCAACTAAGGTATATGCAACAGCATCACTAGGCGTTGTTGTTGCATCTACAATTGTGGTCGAGACTAAAAAAACAGCTAGCAAAACACAACTAGCTTGCGTGAAAAGAAAATGAGAACGCTCAGATGGATCCTCTGATGAAGCCGGAGTACAAGGTCGAACAAAGTACATCAAGGCTAAGCACAAAATGGGTATCCCAATCGCAAGAAACAACAGTAAATTCAAAGCAGACTTTCTGAGCACCATACTGTATATCACCGTGTATACAGCGGCACTAAGCCCAACATAACCTTTAAGAATGCCAGCAACAGAACCTCTGCTGAGAGGGAAGTTCCTCATGTTGGTTACGAGCACAGCTGTTCCAAACCATGCATTGCTATTTGTAGCAATACAATGTGTGAGCCATAGCTGCCATGACATTCAGAAGTAAATGTTTAAAGCACGTGAGTTATATCTTTTTTTTCCTTTTTTTTTTTTTAAATGAAGAAGCAAACATTACTAGAGAAGAAATGAAATAACACAAGATCAAGAAGCAAAGCTAATAAAATTGCTGCAAAGACTAGGAAAAGAGTGAAGGAAATCAAGTTTTGCAAATGGATGAATATGTAAGCAGTCATATCCCATCCAAATGTTTGGTAGTTTAAGCTTGAATTTGCTCTAAATGGGGTCTCCAAGTTCCTCTACTTACTCAGGTATTCTTATTTTTTTTCTCCTAGCTACTGATACAATTTCTGTCTCAATTCTCTAGTTTCTAAAAAACTATAAACATTCAGCAATCAACCATGGGAGATATGAAAATATAATTGAAGGGAGTAGTAGAGTTAGTAGATAATAGCACAAAATGGAAAATCGATTGGATGTAGGAGAGTACGATGAAAAGTAGATGAAGGAATCAAGGAGGACAGAGTTCCAAGTTGCATGAATACCCATAGTAGGATTCATCTTGTAATCAACTACAACCTTATCCATTGAACACATATGGAGTTTCATCTGACTGATTGCGCTTGTGAGTTACATGAGATGGCATGAGCATATCAGCATCAATATGCTTGCTTACTTTCATTCAGATCATCTGATCTCAGTTACCTTTAATTTCAAAATGGACAAAGGAAGCTATTAAAAGATAACAACATTACTTTAACCATATACATTCAAATATTTCAAAAAATGATGGCTGCCATTTTAATATAGATACATGCCGATGAAATAACTAATTCTGCTAAAGTTGCTCAAATTTTTGACACTAAACCTATTAAACAATCATATCATCCATATCTTCTTCTGTGCTAAAGATGAAAAGCTTTGACCATGGATAAAGAAAATGAAATACTACCAATGCTGTTGACAATTTGACCTCATTAGTTAGCCAATGCCGTATGTCCACTCCATTGAACTTTAACGCAGCTCACGTAGTTACGAAGATTCGGATGAACAATCTTGTCCACAAGGGAAATAATCATATATCATGATTGTTTAACTTGATCAAACCTCGTTTTAACCTCAGTGGAAGAGCTTTTACTGTTTGATCCTCCCACTGTGCATCGCCGAATCAAACCGAAACAAAATCTTAACTTCCTTAGTCTGCTTCTTGGCTAACTAATTGGAGTCATGGATGGAAGGAAATAGTAGGAACTTTTTCTTTACTACAAATTTAGTTGTTCGTTTCTTATTAACAAAAAAAGGATTAAGACTTACAAAGTAACTTCTGTATCAAAAACTTCAGCAAAGCTCTTCAGTTATCAATTCCATTTATAACTAGTTACTAAGGAGCTTTGATTCAAGATCTCCCAGAAACCAAAAAAAAAAAAAAAAAAACAAACAAGAAATAGAAAAAATAACTTTATTAATAGAGAAACATCTAGATCATAGGCTATCTTATAGTAACAAAGCAACCAAAAGAAAACTAAACTGTTCCATTCATCAAGAACGGCAAACAACCAACGAAGAAGAAACCCCACAAGTTCTAGAAAATCAGCAGGCAATAGAACACATAGAAAAATGAGAGAGAGATCTTCACAAAGGAAAAAGATAAACATTAAACTCACCAGCCAATAAGGCAGATTGGGGACAGTCCTGCTAACAGCAAGCCAAATAGCCCCATAACCCACAAAGCAACAGAAAGCACCAAACAAAAGTATAACCCATGGAGGAAATCTATTACAAGCAAGGCCAGGAATCAATCCCATACTCTCTCCAATGTCATTAGCCACACCCAACACAGTAAGCTGCTGCTGATTCAAACCCAGAACAGATTTAAGCAAGTGTGAATAAAGAGAGAAGTTATAAGAAGACCCAGCAGCTATTTGAACCCAGACAGCAGCAGCCAAGCCAACCCATGGCGGCCTACTTCCCCCTTTCAAAACCAGCTTAGGCATCCCCTTAAGATTAGGCGATTACCCTTGTTAAGATCAACAAAACCCCAGATGGGAAAAGGGTTCAATCGCTAATTTGGGGGGTTTCAAAAGGGTTTATAAAGGGAAGAAGAAACAGAGGAGAAATGGGAATTAACTGAAATGGGGTATGTTTTTGTTGGCGTAAAGCAGTGAGATAAGTTGATTTTTGAAGGAATGAAGAAGGGTAGGTGTCGAATTGAAAGAAAAAAAGCCAAACGAGCCCGCTCACGACACACGCAGTCCCATGAAGTTAAGAATCAATTTTTTCCCTTAAAAAGTTTGTATCTTATTCATACTTGTCGGTTCATCATGCTGTCACAAACTATGCACCAGATTCAATGGTGGCATTTGAGTTTTCTTTTCCTTTCTTTCCTCTATTTTTTTTTTTTTTTTTTTTTAATGTGATAAGGTTTAGGTTTTAATTTTTTAATACCCATGTGATTTGTCATGATGAACAGAGCTAGTGCCTTGAATTGAATCATTAATGATTCTTGTGGTTTCCTTACAAAATTTGTTTTCAATATTGAATATAAGAATATAAATTTGTGGGTTCATTTTTGTGTTTTCATTGCAAAAGTCAATAGGAAAGGATGAACAAGAGGAATCATAAGAAGAAAAGAAGAAAATTGTTTTAGAGGGAAAGAGGGAAAAAAATTAGGAGAAGAATTGAAACTGTTACATAAGATTGTGTTTGGAATACGTTCTAATATGTTTGAAAAAATGTTTTTAATAAAAATATTTTGTATATGTGCAAAGACATTGGATTGTAATAAAACGAAAAGAACCCCACGATCACATGTCAAGGTCGAGACACAAGCAAAATCAATGGAAATAAAGATAACAAAAATAACAAAATCAAAGAAAATACATACACAACACAAAGAAAAAGGTCCAAAGGAGAATTTGTACGATTTTCCTCAATAGAAGCCCCAAGCTATTATGAACAATAAAGAAAAACCTTAGACCACACAACTTGACTAGGGAAGGACACAAGTTAACCCTATGGACACTACGCTCAAGTCAAATATGATAGATAACAGCACACCAAGTGACTCTTCAAACTGTACACCTCAACTAACTATCCATACTAAAGTGACAAATCTAAAGGAGTTTTGTATTATAATGAGTGATAATGTGGGAACACACATCCCACTAGTGCACATAACACATATATTAGGAACATTATAACACCACCTGCTAATCTAATTGTGCGCTTCTAATCGATTTCAAATAGCAAGCCAAACAATGATAATTTTTTATAATGCAAAAACTTGATGTGACCGAGACGTAGGCCTAAAATATGAATCATGTAAAAGAAAGAATAATCTTCAATGTAAGTACACACCGTCAATAAGTAATAATAGGAAGTATTTCAAGTATCAAACCTAAGGAACATATGTAAAAAAAATGTTCGCAAATGAACAAGATTTTCCCCTAAAATGCAATTGAAAAGTAATTGAAAATAATGTGAAAAGATTATTGTTTTTTAATAAAAGATTATGAAAATAGAGGAAAAGAACTCAAATCTACAGATAACATTTGGTTGAAGAATGACACATTTCATGCAATTACGTTTTTTTACTCAAACTTTAGCATAGTGAACTGGATTCAACACTTATTCAACCTTTTATAGAGTATCTTAGGAATCAAAGCTATTAAACCTATATGTCTATATCTAATGAGAATTTAGATTAATCGACACACAGTTCAAGGTCCTAGACGTTTCACCCTATATCTAAGGTAAAAAACAAAGACTTGTGTATAAACTATTTTCCTAAATTACTTTATGAAAATCAAGTTTTACTTAACTCTCTCAGTAATAGATTAATAGTGGAAATAAACTCAACAAAAGTAACTCATTTTAATATTATCAACTTCGGAGTCAGAGTTTTGATTCATCGTAAAAAAAAATTATTCTATTAATTATAAATAATATATTATTTTTCTTATTACAGATTTTAAGGATTTTTTTTTTTGGTTTTTTTAATTTTTTTTATATAATCTATGTGTTCGAGTGTTCCAACAAGAAAAGTATTTCAAATTAATCTAACTTTTAAGCACTTGTATTTATTATAATTAGAAAAAAAAAACTGTTTTGATCATTTGAGATCACACAATAATTAATATTATACACACTTTAAATTATTAATTTTTAAAAGTGGTTATAGAAAAATCAATTATTTTAAAAAGATCAAATAATTTTTTTTTTCAAGTTATTACAAACATCTTGAGATGTTCAATCATTTGGCTAATCTACATAGAATTTGAAATATTTTTCGTCGTATTTCAAATGTTTCGAGTTCTTTTAATTATATAGAGAATTATTAATATAGTCATTCCAAATAGATCAAAGAACATTTAGTTGGCTTAATAGGCGAATACTAAGTCATAATTTGTCCATCGTGACCAATAGGTCTATTTTCTTATGAGTCAACCTCCATACTTAGGCATTATTCTCTTCCATGACCATCCATATGAGTCAACTTCTATGACTTTCATGGCCGACCCTATGGTCGACTTTCATAATTTTTGCTGACCTCATGCTAGTAATTGATCTTTTTAACCTTTATGGTTAAGCCTATGAGTTGGTCCAAACTTAGACAAATGAAACACCTCTCTTGAAATCATTAATTGGATCATTGATTCTTTGTAGCTAAATATTTGGTCATATTTTTGTTATCCTCAACAAGAGACAATAGGACAATATCTTGTGATTTCATAATAAGTATTTATTAACATTAAAAAGATCCAAATTAAGAAATATAGAAATAAAGCAATGAATATGACATTTTGTTTAAAACGTGGAGATGATAAATACTAAGGGTCTGTTTGGTTCACAATTTAGATTTTGTTTTATGTTTATAGATTCATTGAGTTCAGTAAATATATGTTTGACAAACAATCTGAATTTTATTTTTTAAAACTATTTTGGATTATGTGATCCAAACAATATAAATTCTGAAAACAACATATTATGTTTCCATTGTATCCAGAATTTGAATTTTAAAATTTTAAATCCAGAATTATATTAAATAAGCATTTAGAAATATAGCATATCAAGTTATAAACTTATTTTAAAAATTTTAATTAAAATATGTATTATGTAATCTATTACAAATTATGTTAAATTCTAAATTTGGTCCCTATGGGTTGGATAAAGTTAAAAATTATTCTATATGGTTTTAAATTTTAGAGATGTTCTTATAGCTTGATATAACTTCATATATACTTTCTATGATTTGTTAAATCCTCTTAAGTAGTCTTATTATAGAGACTATTTATGAAACTTTTATCAAATCATAGGAGTAAATCCGAATTATAAACCATAACTCTAAATTTTAACTTCTTCCAAATCAGGTATAAATTTTTCAATTTATATCATTAATTGTATAATATTACAAAATAATAATTATACATTTTTTAACGTAAAACTATATTTATAAATAAATTAATAATAGTTTATTATCAACTAATATTCAATGGATAACTACAACTAATTTATAATTGTTTAAAGTAGAATACAATTTCTAAATTCCACTATCAAACACATATCTAAAAACATAAAATACAACTTTATTTTCATTTAATCTATCGTTTTCAAATTTCTTTCTTCAGATTCCCTAACAAACTGTTCTAATTTTCGCCAAATGCATGGAGTCGGACATTTTGATTGGAACTTTGGAAGAATGTAGATTTGAGTCGTCATCAAAATTATTAGTTCATAGGATGTGATGCCACTAAAAACCATAATAGCCAATTCCTACAACAATAAATGTCATAATCATACATTTTCAACACATCAAATCAAATAAATAAAAAGAAAACACTCGACCAAGAGCCAACTATTTTGTCTTATCAATGTGTTTAATTTGCACTTTAGCCTCATTCTATTTTACATTTTTAATCTTCAAATATCAAATTTTCATTTTTGTATTTTGATCGATCTTAAAATTGAAGTTGTTATTTTTATATACATAAAAATAGATAAAAATAACAATAATTTTATATAATAAAAAATATATTGTGAATATAGTTTCAAAATTTATCGAATAATGGAGATTTAAGAAAAAACATTAACCCATAAATTAATTTAAAGATTTATTAAAAATATATAGATTGAATTTGAAGATTTGACAAAACAAATATTCTTATAGAATGAGATTCTAGAGGAATATGATATCATAAAAGAGAGAGAAAGAGAGAAGTTAGTATTTTTTTTTTTTAAAAAAAGAAATATTTATTTATTGATTTATATCAAAGGAAAAGTTAAACATTGACGTTTGTTGAGTTGGTGTTATTCTATGATTCAATCAATTGCGCATCCTCGTGCTTTTCTCTCACTATTCTTTTTTCTACAAGTCTCATCCTATGTAAATTGTAAATGCGAGACATAAAATAACTTATTTTACTTCCTATATTCCATGATACGATAATAATTGATAATAATTGACAAACTATTATTAGATAATTAGGTGAGATAAATATAGAAAATTTTCTAATTCTTTGAAAAATTATCTATACTACTGCTATTTATTAATTGCCACGTCAGATTGCTTCTGAAAATAGAGTGAGGTCTACTAACGTTAGTGTGGGATTCACTCATATTTATAAATACAAATTTCTGATGTAAAAAAAATGAGTATAATACTTCCATAGTACTTAAAATTTTCTCAAGATAGATGTAACTTAAGAAAAAATCATAGTATTACGAGAATACCATATTTCGTCACTTTGTTACATTATAAATTTGTATTGCTTTTAAAAGTATGAGGTAGTATGAACAATTTTTTGTCATCTCATGATACTTGAAATTTTTTCGTAACCTAAGATGTAGATGAGTTTTTTTTTTTTTTTTTTTTTTTAAATACATTTGTTAGATACCCAAATCCTTACTCTACATTATTTTGATATAAATTAATTCCTTTTAGTATAATTTTGTGCTAAAAAAGAGAGGTTTGACTTTATAATTGAACCACAATCTTTTTTTTTTCTTGAAAAATAACAATTTATATCCAAAACTTTGTGGTTGTATCAATAAGGGTGTTTAGAGTTCGATTTTCTTCGATTTTCAACAGAACTACACCGAACATGTCAATTTTTAGCCTTGTTGAACTAACCAAGATCGAATATACCTTGGTTTTAATTTTGAACCAAACCAACAGATCGGTTTGGTTCGATTAAAACCATTTGTTCAAAAGGAAAAATATATGCCCATTGCTCAGTGTCCTAAAAGCCATATATCACCCTTCATATTGTCCATGTGCCTTGTAGTTATTCATGCTTGGTGTCATATAAATCCACATCCTACCACTTTACCTATAAATTGTGACATTTGGTAGATCTTAAAATCACACACCCATTGATAAGAAATCTACTTCAAATTCCTCTAAATTTTCTATTATCCAATTTTATAATTTTAGTTATTTTATATTTTATATTATTATTATTATTATTATTATTATTATATTTTTCCATATCTGTACCGGTTGGGCTCCTCAATTTCACAACAGTCATTAGCACGAGCTCCAATTGTTTTCTCCGCTAAAGGTAGGTCCTAAAGGTATGTTGGTTATTCCCTCTTCGTTATAATTAATAAATTTAATGTTATTTTGCATATCCAATATCTATTAAATTTCTAATATAAATACAATACTTTGTGATAGTGTTGCCATGAAAAATCTTACAAAATTAGAATTCGCAGCCCTTGACATTAATGACAGTAGTTATTTGTCATGGGTGCTCGATGCCGAAATTCACCTAGATGCTATGAACTTTGAAGAAACAATTAAAGAAGGAAATACGACATCGACAAAGAAAAAGCTATGATTTTTCTTCGTCATCATCTCCACGAGCGATTAAGAATGGAGTATCTTAGAATAAAAGTTCCTCGTATCTTGTGAAAAAATTTGAAAGAAATGTATGATCATCAAAAGACAGTTATTCTTCCTAAAACTCGTTATGAGTGGATGCATTTAAGGCTACAAGATTTTAAATCAGAATTGATTACAATTTCACATTATTTAAAATCAGTTCAAAATTGTTGTTACGCGGAGAAAAAATTGTTGATACTGATATGTTAGAGAAGACATTTTCTATATTTCATATCTCGAATATGCTCTTGCAGCAACAATATCGAGAAAAAGGAAAAAAATGTTTTAAATAGTATTTTAACTTAATTTCATGTCTTCTCGTGGCTGAAGAAAATGACGAGTTATTGATGAAAAATCATGAATCTCAACCAACCGGAACAACACCATTCCCTGAAGTGAATGCTGTGAATTTTAATGATAATCATGGTCGAGGTCATGGCTGCGGTCGAGGTCGTGATCGTGACAGGATAAGAAATAATTATTATTTTCATGGTGGTCGTTTTAACCATTCAAATTTCAAAAGAACCATACAAAATGATGATCACAAAGGAAAAGCTCCATAAGATAAGAGTTCCAAAAGTGTTGAAAATAAATGCTTTCGATATAGAATGATTAGGCATTGGTCGTGTACCTGTCGTAGGTCAAAACACTTAGTTGACCTCTATCAAGCCTCCCTAAAGGAAAAAGGAAAAAATGTGGAAGAAAATTTTGCATACCAGGATAATGTTATATTTGACCCATCTCATATGACAAATCTGGATGTGGCAGACTTCTTTGAATCTTCTGAAGAGAAGATTGGCGCAGTTGATGGAACATCAAGTGTTTCTTTTGATTTTGAGAACATCTAGACTTAATGTTATTGTTTTCTTTTATCTATCTTCATGTTTTTTTAGTAACTTTTGTATATTTTAAGTGTTGTTTTTCTTATTGTAATTATTTTCTTTTAATGAAGAAACATGAATCATTTTCATATGTTGTGTGTTTAAAAAAAGATCAATGAAGATCTATGTCTAGCAAACAGTGCAACTACACACACATACTTACAAATAAAAAATACTTTTCCAAATTGATAATGTTGAAAGCAAAAGTAAATACAATATCAGGTTCTGCAAACTTGATCGAATATTTTGGAAAATCAAATATTATTTTGCCTAAAGGAACAAAATTTACAATTGACAATGTATTGTTCTCTAGTCAATCAAAGAGAAGTCTTCTAAGTTTTGAAGATATACATTGCAATGTGTTAGGGTTGATGCCCTAAATCTTGTAGGGTTCTATAGTTTGTAAATGTTTTGAACAAACTCATTGTTTATTTAATGACATATATGATATTTTATTCCATATTTTAGTTGCATTAACCACAAACCAATAAACTAACATCCAAGATTATCTTGTAGCTTAAATATGTATGTAGAGACATACGGGTGGATCATGTTTAATTGACAACCTAAATGGTTTATAGTAGATGGATAAGGTTGGGTACCTTGTCTTGGTGACACTACGAGTATGACCCATTTTGTATGTGTTACAATTGTTGTAAAGTGCTATAAATGATCTGATCCTGATCACTCATGTATAGACATATGAGCGGGGATATTCTATACAAAGGAGTTGGTATAAAACCGGACCATGAAATGTTTAGTCTCATTATATAACACCGTTCATAATAGAGACTTACATTTCACTAGAATGATCATAGGTAACATGACCTGAATCCTGAATAAGTTGTGAACTCCTATCTATGAGGGTGGTCCTTTGATTTGTATGGGTGCGAGTGGCCAAATCGCCGACTCAATAAGCCTACCATTTTGGGGATTCGTCTAATTGGGGAGCTGAAAATAGAGCTACATAAGAAGAAATTCACTCCTTCCCCAAGGTCAGGGTAAGTAGATAAATTGCTCCCTTAAGGGCTGATTATGGAGCTTGAACAATGTGGCGCCACACCCTCTTCTGTCCTGAGAAGGGTTTAGTCATAGTTGGACTATGATCTATTGTTCATTAGAGGGATCAGTGGTACTTAAGAAGTTGGATGTAACTATAGAGGAAAAATGGTAATTTTGGCCTAGCTGTACTTACAAGAAATTTGTGAAGAGTCATTGTACTGTTGATTCGTTATATCCAATGTGAAGGAACTCTTATTCAAGAGTACCTACGAGCGGAAGTGGATCTTTCTAATTCATTGTGGCAGAATTTCCACATATACATTCAAACATACTAATATGCATTTATAATGCTAAATTATTGACATGCTCAAAGGAAACATAAACAAGAGATTGAGAGATCATACAAGTTGAAGACTTATTCTTCACAACGAATCTTGCTTTTTCTGAGACAGTAAGCAATCGCTCAGCAAAACCCAATCGTCTACCTCGAACAGTCTCCACACGAACATAAAGAAACGGGGACGAAACCACCACTTAAAGCCCTCAGTATTCTTGGAGTGAGAATCCAAAGGGTGGGCTTTGTTCAGATTTGGTAGAGGAAAGGAGGAAGGGAGATTATATACAACGATCAAGCAAGTGGGAGATAGGCTCGTCTATTGTATAGACAAAAATGCTTGATCGTTTAGGTGAAGTATACGATCATGTAGGAAAAGGTAAGTGATCATCTAAATGATCGTGTAGGAAAAGCTAAGCGATCATCTATACGATCGTTTAGTAAATATCGGGCGCTAAACGATCGCTTAGGAAAAGGTAAATGATCGTTTAGTAAATAGCGCTCGGGTGTAATCGTTAAGCGATCGCTCAACACTATCGTATAGGTAAGTGATCGTTCAAGCACTATCGTATAGGCACAGGTTTTGCTAAGCGATGACACTCTTCAACACAATGTCTGTGCATATAATGCTCAACACATTGTGAGCTATTTAAGCGTCTCAAAGTGATTTTTCAACTTACTCATCCGTTATGAAAATAGAAGAGACGTCGTCCTATTACCCCTTTAACTATCCAATTAATAGACAATGAATATCATCACAATCATATTCATAACCTATGAATTAATATCATATATTAATCATAGTATTTTTCCTCCACTAGATAAAAATCATATTTATATCCAATTTCCTCCAAATTAATGTATCTCATACATAAAGTTAATTATATCATATATAATTAACTAGTTCAATTATATCATATATAATCGAACTCCCTCTTGTCAATTTGAATATTTCAAACTGACCCAAAAACAGACTCTCAACTTGTATCCAAGCTACCAAGGGGACCTTATGGACCTATGGCTCAAAGCTCCAACGGTATGTGAATAGCCTAAACTCTTTAGCCACGATATCCACTATCCGTTAACTACCAGACATTCTACTAAAGACTGACAATTGAACTCTTTTTACCATAGATATATTTCTATGTCCATTGGATATAACCAATCATCAGTATGATGACCCTTCACAGATGCTCGTAAGTACAACAGACCAATTTCCCGTTTTGCCCCTGTAGTTGCATCTTACTCCTTAAGTACCACCGATCCCTCTATTGAACAATACAACATAGTTCATCTATGTGTGAACACCTCTCGGGCCATGAGAAGGTGTGTGGAACCACATCGTTCAACCCCCGAGATTAGTCCTTAAGAGAGCAATCTATTTACTTACTCTTGCTTCGAGGAAGGAGTGAACTCCATCTTGTGAAGCTGAGTTCCTAGCTCCCAAATCACACGAATCCCCAAAGTGGTAGGTTTGAGTTGGCACTCTGGCCACTCGCACCCATGTAAATCAAAAGACCACCCTCAATGGCAGGAATTCCCAACTCACTCAAGATTAAGGTCATGTTACCTATGGTCATCCTAGTGAAGTGAAGTCTCAATCATGAACGAAGTTATATGACGAGACGTTAACACTTGTTTACAAACAACATATATTATACATCACAAGTGTTCTTACAAAATTATTTACAAACTACAGGACACGAGAATTTAGGGCACAAACCCCAACACAATAGACACTGAAATATGTCTGTAGTGCGAAGAGTGCAACTGTCGATCTTTAGTGGAGTGTCCAATAGATAATGGATGGTGAATAATTTAATTAAAAGTTTGATTAATTCTTCATGTATTGTTGAAGCTTTAAGCTACAGGTCCATGAGGTCCCCTTGGTTACTCAATAGAATTAAATGAGAATCAATTTTTGGGTTAATTTGAATTGTTCAAATTAATTGAGGGACTTAATTATATATGATATAATTAATTTTTTTAAATTATATATGATATAATTATTATGATGTATTTGATACATTATAGCATTTGAAAGAGGAAATAAATATTTTGAATAAGATTTAAATATTAATAATATGAATTGGATTCATAATTGTTAAATTTAATATAAATATGATTTATATTAAATGCTATATGAGAGAGAAGAGAAACTATAGGTTATATTGTATATGATACAATATTTAAACTATAGGTTATAAGTTATATTTGATATAACTTGTAGTTTAATATATATATTATGATAAGTTAGTTATCTTATTTATATATATTAAATATTTATTTTGTTAAAATTAATTTATTTTGAATTAAGTGTTGGGGTTTGTAAACAACTTTGTACAAACACTTGTGATGTATAATACAAATGATATTTACTTTACTGCTTAACTTTGCACATTTAGATTTTACCACAAACCAATAAACTTAATATCACTGGTTATCTGTATGTAACTTAAGCATGTATGTGGTGACATACAAGTGGATCATGTCTTAAGTGATAACCAAAATGGTCTGTAGTATATGGATATAGGAGGAAAACCTTATCCTGGTAATGCTATGGATGCGGCCCGCTTTGTGGAATGGTCACAAGTGTTGTGACTTGTCACAAATGGTCTGATCCTGATTATTCGTGTAGGGAACATGCGAGCGGGGGCGTCCTATACAAAGAGTTTGTATAAGACCTGACCACGAAGTGTTAACGTCTCGTTATATAACACCGTTCATAACTGAGACTTCACTTCACTAGGATGACCATAGGTAACATGACCTCAATCCTGAGTGAGTTGGGAACTCTTGCATTGAGGGCGGTCCTTTGATTTGCATTGGGTGCGTGTGGAGAGAATGCCGACTCAAACTTACCATTTTGGGGATTCGTCTGATTTGGGAGCCGTGAACTCAGCTTCACAAGATGAAATTCACTCCTTCCCCGAGGCAGGGGTAAGTAGATAGATAGCTCCCTTAAGGGCTGATTCCAGGGCTTGAACGATGTGACGCCACGCACCTTCTCATGGCCTGAGAGGTGTTCACATATAGTAGGACTATGTGTATTGTTCATTAGAGGGATCAATGGTACTTAAGGAGAAAAATATAATTACAGGGGCAAAACGGTAAATTGGCATGCTATAATTACGAGCATCTGTGAAAGGTCATCGTACTGATGATTGGTTATATCCAATGGACATAGAAATATATCTATGACAAGAAGAGTTCAACTGTTGGTCTTTAGTGGAATGCCTGGTAGTTAACGGATGGTGGATATCGTGACTAAAGAGTTTAGCTAGCTATTCACGTACCATTGGAGCTTCGAGCCATAGGTCCATAAGGTCCCCTTGGTAGCTTGGATACAAGTTGAGAGTCAGTTTTTGGGTCAATTTGAAATGTTCAAATTGACAAGAGGGAGTTCGATTACATATGATATAATTGAACGAGTTAATTAAATATGATATAATTAACTTTATGTATGAGATACATTAATTTGGAGGAAATTGGATATAAATATAATTTATATCTAATAGAAGAAAAAATATTATTATGAATGTGATAAGATCACATTCATTGGACGATTATAAAGGAAATGGGAAGGCGCCTCTTCGTTTAAATAACGGATGAGTGCATTATAAATAGCAGACAGTGGTTGATCTCGGTGTGCGTGGGTATTGTGAAAAGATAGTTTTATCGTTTAGAAAATCAGTGCCTATACGATAGGGACTGCATGATCGCTTACATATACGATATTTCTAAGCGATCGCATACCGATTACACCGTCGCACGCTATTACCTAAACGATCGTTTATTTTTTTTCCTAAGCAATCGTTTAGCTCCCGGTATTTACTAAACAATCGTATAGACGATCGCTTAGTTTTTCCTACGCGATCGTTTTGGACGATCGCTCACCCTTTTCCTAGACGATCGTTTACCTTTTCCTACCGATCATATAGATGATCGCTTACTTTTACTACATGATCGTATACTTTATCTAAACGATCAAGCATATTGTCTATGCGATAGGCGACCACATCTCCCAGTTGCTTGATCGTTGTGTACGGTCGCTCTTCCTCCTTCCCTCTACCAAATCGAACAAAGCTCACACTTTGGATTCTCACTCTAAGAATACTGAGGGCTCTAAGTAGTGTTGTCTTCTTCGACTTCTTATGTCCGAGTGGCGACTGTTTGAGGTAGACGGTTGGGCTTCAGACTCGCTGTGAAGAAGAAATCTTCATCTGGTATGATTTCTTGATGCCTTTTGCATTATAAAAGTATGTTTGAATGTATATGCGGTAATTCTGTCACAATGAATTAGAAAATCCGCTTCTACTTATAGGTACTCTTGAATAAGAGTTCCTTCATTACTGAGGGAGTTACAACTCCCTCCCCTATTTTCTCGTGGGTGGTTGATGTTTTATGATTATTGGATAGGAGATAGTCTCCTTCATGATACTGCACGAAATGAAATCAGAAAAAGATATACGATATTGAACAGAGAAAAGTGTGCTCTCTGTAAGTTTCTGAATTTTTTTCTTTTCCTTTTTTCTTCTCTAAAATTCCTTCCCTCATTCCAAAATAGTTAGAGCCCATCACTCCTATGTTCTTTACCTGAGAATATCAAGGTCACCTTTGTGGTAGTGTTTGTTTCTTGATCAAGAGATTCTTGAAGAAGGTCTTTAAAGATAAGGGTTTCTAAAACCCTAATTAAGCATGCTATAATTTATGTAAATGCATAATTTGTTTTTTCTTTTCTGTAAAAATTACTTTTTCTAAAAAATAGAAATTGGGACAATCTCGCTTCCGCTCAAGGTTCTCTTATATGAGGTCCTTCACAATGGTTATCATATTGATACTGATAGTAAGAATAATGTGGAATATCTATATATCATATCCACTGTCTCAAATGAAAAACATATATTGGAAGAGTTGTCTAAAGATAATAATGAGATTTCAATAAACTATATCATGATAGGAAAAAAAAAATGGAATCGAACTAATGTAATTATTAACAACATTTTTTTGTATAATGTTGCTCTTGATATTATATCTGAAAATGAGAATCCTGAACCAAAATCTGTTGAAGAATGTCGATATAGAAAAGATTGGGTTCAGTGGAAAGAAGCAATCGAGGCAGAATTACACTCAATTTCAAAATGTCAGGCATTGAACTAGTAATCCGAAAACCAAAAGATATTAAACCTGTGGCATAAAAATATGTATTTGTGAGGAAAAGAAATGAAAATAATAATGTTACAAGATATAAAGCAAGATTAGTTGCATAAGGTTTTTCACAAAGATCTGGTATTGATTGATGAGACATATTCTCCGATGGTGGATGCAATTACATTAAAATATTTAATTGGCTTGGCTGTGTATAAAAGTTTAGATATACATCTTATGGATGTAGTCAGAATTTATTTATATGGATTTCTTGATAATGATATTTATATGAGAATCCCAGAAGGATTTAAGGTATCTGAAATATATTCATCAAATTCCCAGGAATAGTATTCAATAAAGTTACAGAGATCACTATATGGATTGAAACAATCAGGACGGATGTGGTACAATTACTTGAGTGGATATTTATTGAAAGAAAGATATCAAATAATCCAATATGTCCAGGTGTTTTTATAAAGAAATCACAATGAAGATTTGCTATTATAACGGTATATGTTGATGACTTGAATATAATTCGAACTCCTAAAGAACTTTCAAAGGCAATAGAATATCTCAAAAAATAATTTGAGATGAAAGATCTCGGAAAAACATTATTTTACTTTGGTTTGCAAATTGAGCATTTAAAAGATGAAATATTTATTCATCAGTCAATTTATACAGGAAAAATTTTGAAAAGATTTTATATGGACAAAACACATCTATTAAATATTCCAATGGAAGTCCGTTCATTGGATAAAGAAAAATATATACTTTGACCTCGAGAAGATAATGAACTTATTGATCCTGAAGTACCATATTTTCTCATTGGACTTTTCCTAGTAAGGTTTTAACGAGACATATATATATATGAGCATATAAAGGGGACATATTAGGTAAGAAAATCACACACTTTCTAGACTTTCCACCTTTAATTTTTTATTTAACTTCCAAATTTGTGTAACGATAGTGGATCCACATTCCGATAAAACAAAAATATAGAAGAAAAAAAAAACATATAAAGATATAGAAAAACAAGAAAAAAGAAACGAAAAAAGAAAATTGTAAAAGGTTTTGTGACAAAGCATGGCGTGCACTGATGGAGGCTGGCATGGCGATGGGGTGAGTGACGCAGTCGCCAGACATGGAGTGTGACAAGCATGGATTTTTTTAAAACTTCTTTCAAAATTCTCTAAGGCCACCTTTAATAAATCCTAATGAAAATGACTGATATCGTAATAAAATTTCATTAATAAAATAATTGTAAAGTACAAATTTTGTCAAATTTATTATTACTGTTATCTCTATCTCTACCTAAGGGTCAAGCGGTGACAATAATGATAACAATAAAGATGGCAAAATTGATAATTTTTCTACTATAACAATAATGATAATTGTAGCCATAATGATAACTATAACAATAACAGTAACGATAACGATAACGATATGACGTAATTTTCAGGTACAATCAAATTGAGTACTCTTTATTTATCAATGAGATTGCGTTATTTCATTACAAATGTGGATATGAGATCCATATGTCAGTATAAATGTAAAACACAAATAAACAACACAAAAAATAATTAAATATGACCTTTTTTTTATAAAGTGGCTTAAATTCTTTAATTGGTATGTGTCCATTTGATGCTTGTCCTAAATTTGTCCTCCAATTGTCTAGTAATCCAATTTGTATCCCCACATTTTGAGTTTCAAAGTCGATTTTGATTTTTTTTTTAATTGCATGAAATTTTATTTGATTTTCAGATTGAAGTTCTCTTCAAACTAAAAATAATATATTTTTATTTAATCAACATAATTATTATCTCTGGATTATTTAATCATCTATAATTATAGATTTTAGAAATTTTAGTTTCCTTTCATTCTACAGAATCTGTATTTACGTACTTTGTAATTGTTAAGGTTATATATGTTCGCATCTTCAAACAATCATAGTATATTTTAATTAAATATTTTGTGTTTAGACATTTTTGGTATACATAAATTGATTTTTATACATTTTTCAAAATTACCTTTTAAAATTAGACATTTATTCAATTTCCTCTCCCCCAAACTGAATTATTTTTCGATTTTTTTTTTTTACTATTGAGTTGAGAAACTAAGTTTTTGAAGAAACCAATTGGCTCAACTTGGTTTGCCGGTTTGAAACAATTTTTTAACATCTCTAGTATCAATTAAGATTTTAAACTATTGATTATACCAATTTGAATTGTCTTGAAAGTGTATCAATTTACATTCTTCTTTAGATTTTATTCCAAAAATATCATGTGAAACTTATAATTGTTTCAACTAAACTCTTAAATTGTCTTTTGAAAATCGTCAATGCGTCAATTCGTACAAGTACGTTGACTTCTTCCATTATCGAATTAAAAGATTAGACTATTAGAATTGATGCACGAACGATTGAAAATGAAATCCTAACTAAGAATCCTACTTTGTCCACTTATGAAAGTATAGGAGTTTAATGTTAGACAAAATATAATACCCTAGGATCATTCATATCAAATTGCCAATAATAAATAACATAACGATTCTATTGAGATTGATGATAGCTTCAACATGATAATGGCTTTAAGATAACTATTGTCTTCCTCAACCAAAACTCTGAATGCCCTTACACTACAAGAATTTTGATTATTCCCAACGGTTAAATGATAGTGTCGGGCTAAAACCCAATCTCGAAGGATCGTTTACTAGTGTCGGGCTAACCACTCTCTCCCGATGATCTATAAACCAACCGTCGAGCTTGTTGAACTATCTCGACGGTACTGAGACCATCGGGAGATGTTTAGTTTTTTTTTTTTTTTTTAAATGTGAAAACTACAATTTTATGTTATCTCGACGGTCGGAGCAACACCGTTGGGAGATAGTCCTTTTGCTTGATGGTTCTGGACTATCAGGAGGTAGCAAAATAGAAAATTAAAAAACGTTATGGGAAATTGTCAAAATTGTCCCGAAGGTTCTCAAGCGACCGTCAGGAAAATCTACTTCCACCGACGGTGTGAAGAATGCTGTTGAGCAAAGTTTAATGTTTAAAATAAGAAATATAAATAAAAAAAATTTATGGAAAATTCTCAAGTTTTGTTCGACAGTATGCACAAAACCGTCGAGATAATATTGAGTTAGCTCGACAATATTTGAGCGACTGTCGGAAGTTTGTATTTCGGCCGATGGTATTGGAGCGATCGTCGGTGGATCATTATTACAATAAAAAAACTTATGGGAAATTGTAAAGTTATGCCGACAGTCGTGTAAGAAGATCGTCGAAATTTGGTTGAGTTAGCCTGAAGGTACGTGAATAACCATCGGGAGCGCGTATTTCGACTGACGGTGGTTGATCGACCATCGGGCAATGATATTAAAATAAAAAACTTATGGGAAGTTGTGAAGTTATGCCAACGGTGGTGTCAGAACATTGTTGGAATAAGGTTGTGTTAGCCCGACGATATGCGTGTGACCATCGGGAGTTCGTAATTTTATCGACAGTATTCGATTGACTGTCGGGATTAGGGGATTATGGTTTTCCAAACGACCGTCAGGAAAAGTACGTTAAAAAACCCTCCCCTCGCCCACCGTTTCTTCTTTTCCTTCTTCTTCCATTTTTCTCTTCTCCTTCGTTCTTTCTTCTCTGAAACCCAGTCGTCCAATTTCTTCTCCTTCGCTTGTCGTCTGCTCGCCGTCCCCTCGCCGTCCGATTTTGGTACCATTATTTTCCCCTTTTTTATTTTTTGTTTTTCATTTTCCTTAAATTTCACCGTCGCTCGCCGGGTTCCTTCACTATTTTTCTGCTTTCATTCTGTAGCATACTTTCTTTGATGTTTATTTTAAAATTTACACTATTTAGATATTTCTTTTATATATATATGTATTATTGGTGTTAAATGTGACCTTTTCTTGTATAAGTGTGTTTCTTAGTGTTCATCTCTCTGACTCTGTTTTCATCGGTCTCAAAAATTCAATAATAGGTTGTTGCAATACTGTGACAAGAAATTAAGCCAAGATCAAAATATGGGTGTGAGTTGTTTTGTGTTATATCAACTGCCATATATATATTTTGATTACACAAACATATGGTATTTCAATAGCTATACCCAAGTGTTGTAGGGTTATAGAGAACACAATAGTAGTATCTTATTTTCATGACCAAAATCTAACCAATTCTCAAAAGGGAAATTGCAAAAGGACCACCATATAAATTGGTGACAAGCAACATAATTGTTCTAGTGGAGAAGAAGCAACATGTCCTTGAGTCAAGTGATCAATATAATAATTAATTTGAGTATTTGATTTGAGAGGACAAGATTTCAAGTACCATTCAAATCTTTGAATGTAGAAGATTTTAAGCTTGTGGGGGTTTCGGAAAGTGGCTTAAAACTTAACATTTATGATAACTTATTTTGTATGTCAGCTTTATGTGTTAAATTAATCGAAAGATCTTGCATCTATGTTCAAATCTCTTGTTTTGGTAGTTAATAAGCCTTACGTGTCCTGCTAATTGGTCTCCATAGCCATTAATGGAATTTCTCTATTGTATCATCAATGGGTATATCATGGAGATCCAGTCGACTTGTCTAGGGAATACGAAAGTCAAACATCTCAATCGACACATGATGATGGATTAAGTACGACAAAAATGAATGCTATAGATGAAGAAAATGAAATTTTGAATATTATAAATGATCTACAGTATCCAATTGCCGATATAAATGAAGAAGAAGACGAGAATGAAATGCATACCAATACCCAAGAAAGAGATAACAATTCAAGCTTATTTGAAGATTTAATAAATGAAGCACACAACCAATTGTACCTTGATTGTATAAATTTCTCTTCATTGTTATTCTTGGTGAAGTTGATGTATATTAAGATTCTTAGCGATTGGATTAACAAGTCGTTTGATTTGTTACTTGAATTGTTAAAAGATTCATTTCCCGTTAGATCATCTATACCTAGTCCATTTTATGAAGCTAAAAGAAAATTACATGACTTAGGACTAGGTTATGAGTCTATTCATGCTTGCAAATATGATTATATCCTATATTGGAAAGAATTTTTCGATTTGCAAAAGTGTCCAGTATGTGGTGAATCTCGGTACAAAGTTGAATTTGGAAAAAGTAAAAAGATTCCACATAAAATTTTACGACATTTTCCTTTAATACCAAGATTGAAACGATTATTTGCATATAAACATATTGTACTTGAAATGAGGTGCCATAAAGGTAAACGTGTTGAAACTAATTGAGTGTTTCAACATCTAACTAATGTTAAAGGGTGGAAGCATTTTGATCGTGGGTTTCCTCAGTTTACTTCATACCCACGAAATGTTCTTTTAGGACTAGCTTTAGATGGCTTCAATCGATTCAGGAATATGAGTACTTCATATAGTATATAGCCAGTGGTGCTCATTCCTTACAATTTGCCACCTTGAAAATACATGAAAGAGACAAATTTTATTGTTTCTCTTCTTATACCCAGGCCAAAATCTCCTAGAAAAGAAATTGATATTTACTTACAGCCACTGATTGAAGAGTTAAAGGAGCTATGGAATGATGGTGTGCACACTTATGATTGTGTTAGCAGCGAATACTTTCAACTAACTATTAATGACTTCCTTGCTATGGTGACCTATCTGGATGGAGTACCAAAGGTTACCAAGCATGCCCTATTTGTAAAGAGGATACATCATCGTTGAGGTTAAGAGGAAAACAATGTTTTATGGGGCATTGATTTTATCTTCCAGATAATCACAGTTGGCGCAAGAGCAAAAAATATGATGAACAAGTGGAACTTAGACCTCCTCTAGTTTTCATGGATGGAGAAGATATCTTACAAGAAGTGAACTTGTTAAACTTTCCCATGCTTAGCAAACATCAAGAGAAACGTGATAAAATACGGAAATGAAATTTAAATTGGAATAAAACAAGTATATTTTATCACCTTCTATATTGTGTGAAACTTTTATTGAGACATAAGTTGGATGTTATGCATATTGAAAAGAATATTTGTGATAATTTGGTAGACACATTGTTAAATATTGAGGGAAAGAATAAGGATACAACTAATGCTCGTTTGGATTTAGAAGATTTAAATATACGAAAAGAACTACACCTGCAAAAGGTAGGAGATAAAGTTGTAAGGCCACACGCTACATACCCATTGATTACTAATGACAAGATTGTATTCTGTAAGTGGATGAAATCAGTCAAATTTCCTTATGGGTTTGTATCAAATATATCAAGATGTGCGAGTGAGAAAGATGGAAAGCTATGGAGGTAAAAACTCACAAATCGCATCTTCTGCTTCAGAGGCTTCTTCCAATTGGTGTTTGAGCATACTTAAAAAAAGATGTGTCCACTGTTGTCATTGAGTTATGCAAATTTTTCTGTTATCTATGTGCAAAAAGAAATATCTCTAGGGGATTTGGATCGATTACAAAGACACATTATAATCATATTTTGTAAGTTAGAAAAGATATTTCCATTGGCATTTTTTGATGTAATGTTGCATCTAGCAGTCCATTTACCCTACAAAATAAAAATTGCAGGTCCAGTTAGTTATAGTTGGATGTACCCTATCGAAAGAAGCTTACAGACATTGAAACAATATGTAAGAAACAAAGCACATCCTGAAGATTTTATAGCAGAAGCATATATAATGAATGAATCGTTGGTATTTTGTTCTTTGTACATAATTGGAATTGAGACAAGATTCAATAGAGATGAAAGAAATTATTATAGACTCTAGAGGATGAGATATGTGGTGCATTTTCAATGTTCAGACAAAATACGCGACCATTAGGAGTACCAAGAGTAAGGAAATTATCGAGAGAAGAGAAATGTAGTGTACATTGGTACATCTTGAACAATTGCATGGAAATAAAATCTTATCGAAAGTATGTTTTGAACATTCTATTGTAATTGATGATTTTGATACAAAGTATGAAAAATAAAATTGGGACACGTCTCTTACTTATAGGCAATATTTGAGACTAATTCGACATAAAGCTCAAAGTTAGGGTGATTTATACAGAAGGCACCAACGAGGCTTTCCTGATTGGTTCAAATCTCATGTAAGTATGGGTTTAAAAGACAAGTAAAAATTCAATTGAATTAATTCAGGTGACATTAGTTTTTAAGATCTATTGTGTTGTACTGAATTAACAGGTTTTTTCATTGAAAGAAAATAAAGATATGTCTAATGATATATATTCACTAGCGATGGGGCCAAGTTCATAAGTGCGCTCATACAGTGGATGCATTGTTAATAGAGTATGCTATCATAGTATTGAGTGTGATAATTGTCGGAGTCCACAAAATAGCGGGATCATGGTGCCTTCACAAAGTGAAGGTGGAGGAGATCTCCATAATTTCTATGGTATTGTCAATGAATTATTGGATTTTCAGTATGCCAAGAAAAGATGTGTAATTATGTTTAAGTGTACTTGGTTTGATACAGACCCTAGAAAGACTAACAAATTACACTTGAATTTGGGATATATATCAATTAATACAGCTCGTCATTGGTTTATTAACGAGACTTTATTTTCTAGTCAAGCCAAACAAGTGTTTTACATCAACGATCCCAAATATGGTAATAATTGGAAAGTGGTGCAAGTAGTCCAAAACAAGCATGTGTGGGACATGCCAGAAGCAGAAGAACGTGAGAATGACCAACCCAAATTATTAGACGTTGTAAATAGTATTACTTGTACAATCGATGAATCAATGAACGATATCAGTTTATGTAGAGTTGATGTTGATCCTATAGTCGTAGAAGAACATATAATTCAGTGAGTTGATGATGACTTCATAAATGACGAGGAAGAGGATGTACAATCATCTTCTAATAGGAGTTTAAGTTTTGATGAACATCTTAATGATAAGGAATAACCATGTAAATATGTATCTTCTTTTCCATTTCATAACTTACATATTGTTGTATAACATATATATTGTTGTTTGCACAGGAACAATGGTAGGTCATACTGATGAGGAGGCAATAATGGAGTATTTAGAGTCCGAGCATATTGGCGTATCATCCTCTATAGGAGATAATTCAGGTTGTTTAAGATCCACATTTTATTTTAGATCCATACTCGGTAATTTTTATATAAACTAAAGTTTAATTAAACTAATGACATATAATTTCTTCAGAGTCTGGTTGTACGACTAATAAGGTTGGACGTGGACACTCTCGAAATGTTGTTTTAGATAAATATGTGCAACAATTTGGGAGAATTCCTGTCAAAATCAATCCTGTATGGGAGAAATCAATTTGCAACAATGCAACAAAGTTTAGCAATGTCATTGGTACGAACGCTCGAGAATCTTTTTTTGTTCGTTATGGATCATGGAGAGAGGTACCAATAGAAAATAGAGAGATAGTTAAAAGTTGATCATTGGTATGATGGTTATTTGATATTTTACAAATTATATATACATGTCTACATCTACAGAGATACTGATTAGTTTTTCTTTTCTTTTTTAATTCAGAACCATTTTGTGTTAGACTTATCTAGCTATCTGGTCAATAATTTCATCGATGAACAGATGAAAAATTCCTTCAAAGAATATAGGGGGAACTACACAAACACTATAAAAAATATGCAAGTCCTGAAGAGGCACGAGCATACCCATCTGATTGACTTAAAGACGACATAGAAGATTGGCACTTTTTATGCAACAAGTTTGAATCCACCGAATGGAAAGTAAGAACTTTTGTATTTTTTTTTTTTTTTTGGGTTTACTTATATTTCTATTACTCATTTCTTCTTAATTTCTCATTTTCTTAGAAAGTGACAGAGACTAATAAAAGGAATCGGTCAATCCTAAAGTACACTCATACAGCTGGTTCTAAGACTTTCATATGCATACGAGAATCCACGGTAAAAATAAAAGTATTTCTATATTTGATTTCCAAGAAAGTATTATTAATATCTTCTATGTGAATTGTTTTACAGAAAGGACCTGATGGTCAAACAATGGACCTAGTGGACTTATTGAATGCAAATTAAGTTTATCGAATGCATGTCTATTTCTTAATTATGTTGGTTTGTATATTGGCAACGAGAATAATTTTGGGTTC
Source organism: Benincasa hispida (assembly GCF_027475165.1). Taxonomy (NCBI): domain Eukaryota; kingdom Viridiplantae; phylum Streptophyta; class Magnoliopsida; order Cucurbitales; family Cucurbitaceae; genus Benincasa; species Benincasa hispida. The sequence goes on along the minus strand of NC_143478.1, from coordinate 96,149,778 downwards.
CACCACTCAATCTAAGATCCTATAGAATAGTGAAGAAGATCATATGGTCATTTACAAGGTGTTGGAGTAGAAATTCGAGTTGGATTTGAAGATTTGAGCAGTTTTTCAAAGGTATAATTTCAAAATCCTACTTCTATGTTACAAAGTTACATGTTTCTTTGCTAAAATGGATGGAATTAAAGTGCTTAAGATCCTAGTTGCTTCCGCATGTTGAATGTGAACACCATCAATTGGTATCATAGCATAATTTAAGTATTCAATTTGTGTTAATTTTAGTTTTGTGGGTGTTTTTCATAGGTCGTATGAAAATGGGTACTGATATGAATAATTTCAGTTTTAGCATTAGATTTCTCTTCAATGAGTGTTAATTGTCGTAATTGGCTCTTTGCTTATGTGGGCCTTAATGTGTGCGTGTCTATATATTTGTTAGAGTCAATAGAGTTGCAATTGAAGAAAAATCAAAGCAAGCTCAGTCGTTGGTTGCAGCAGAAGATGCCAAAATTGTAATAATTTAGGTTGTTTGCTTACTTAGGATGCCAAAATTGGTCTATATCAGTGTGTTTAATTATTTCTGCATTATGAATGTATGTTATAATTAAATAAATCTTGTATGTGCATATAGTATGTCATGTAGATTTAAAATCCCACCATAGGAAGCATGTAATATGCATAGTGTGTTATAAATGGTTATAATATATAGTATACATGTGTTAGGGTTTCATATTTTAATATAAAGTGTTATATTAAAATTGTGAAATGATTGATGAATGTTATGAATTGAATGCATGTCTATTTCTTATAAAGTGTTATAAAAATAGATTATGTATTTAAAATCCATAACAAAGATAAGATGCATGCTCACCTAGGATTAACAAATAACAACTTGTTTTAATAGTTAAAATAGGTCGTTATGTTGTAAAACTTTGGTTACAAACTCACCCAGGCTAAAATCCTGTCTAAGACTAGAGGTACTTAAGTTGACAGTTTATAGAACACCTGCTACCTAGGGATTTTAGTCGGTCGAGCATTGTTAACCCGATTTTATGAGCATACGTGAGCGATGTGAAGTTTTAAAATTAGTTTATAACCTAGACATTGTAGGTTAAATCCAAATATAAACATTATACTTGGAAAATCACCTAAACTTAGGTTGTTTTATTAGCCAGAATATACCTAAGTAAATATTTACCCAAAACAAGGAGATTAATAATATATACGATATGTTGTTCTTAGCTCTCACGTCCCTAAGAGTTCACACGTGAGATTCATGATTGGCCTCGTGTCACCCTAGGAGTGACCTTTCATTCGGAAAGTGTTTGCATGGGTCAATAGTAAGGTGAATAGGGAAAATAGTTCATAGTAAGTGGGTGAAGGATGTGTGTCAACGTATCTTGCGATCTCTTCCATTAGTTTGGATCGTGAGATTCCTATATTGCACCTGTTTGTCATTTTTAGGCGACATAAGCTAGTCGTTTTACGATGGCTATCTCCTCAGAGGGTTGTAACATGGGATTCAGAACAACTCAAATCCAAAAAATGGATAGGATTTCTTAAGTCTATTCCCTACCCTAACATTTCAATTCGGTAGCATCGTTGGGGCTGACCTCTGAGGTCTAAAAATGGAGGGTTATACTTACAAGAGTTACCAAGTGTTAGTAAGTTCTTGACCAAAAACGGTAACTAAATGACTATAGGAATAAAACTTATTCTGGAATTAGTATTTAGTCAAAAATGTCTTGCATCAGTGAAGGAGTATTTTACTGCCCCTCGATAGCATCTATTCTAACTCACTAAAATATTGTTGAAAATAAATAATGAAATTTAGGTATATTAATATTTTTGCTAAAGTTTGTTTGGATTTGAAAGCAATTTACGTATTAGAATTTATTTATATTTTCAGCATGTCGAATTCTTCTAAATTACTCTCTTTCGACAAGTTTAATAGTCTTCATTTTTCAACATCGAATATAAATGCAATACAAGCAGATGATGATTTAAAATTGGTTTTAACGAAGGAATGTTCTCTATCTCCCAGCTCATCTACAAACCAAAGAGTTTGAAATGCATATGACAGATGAATTAAGGCAAAGGAAAAGGCTCGAATCTGTATCCTAGCAAATATATCCGATATACTAGCTAAGAAATTCAAGAACCTGATTTCTACTAAAGAAATCATGAAATTGTTACAAACATTGTTTGAAAAAATGTCAGGAACGATATTCTTGGAGATGTTTATAACCATGACATAAAGGATAGAACCTCTGTTAATGAACAAGTTATGGATATGTTGAAAGTAATAAACACGAATGTCAAAAATGGGGAAATTAAGAAAGTACAACAAAGTAAAAATGATTTACTTATCATTGAGATATGTTTAGTGGAAAATGATAAATTAACCTAGATATTAGATTCAGGTGTCATTAATCACATTTGTGCTTTCACTTAGGAAACTAGTTCCTAGAGACAGCTTACAGAAAGCGAAACAACCTTTAAAGTAGGGATCGGGGAGGTTGTCTTAACTAAAGTAATGGGAGATAAGAAGTTATTAATTGAAGATAGATTCATTTTACTTGAAAATGTTTATTACATTCATTACATGAAGAGGAATTTAATATCTATCTCATGTTTGAAATAGAGAAATTAAACTGAAAAATAAACATTGAGAAAGAGTTGTTGAAAAAGAAAGCAAAGAAGTTAGAGTGATCTGTTTAAAAAATTTAAAAAAAAAAAAAAAGGAGAGAGAGAGACAATGTGGAAAATGATAGGTTGAAATTAGCTATATATATAGATATATAGATATATAGATCTCAAATCATAATTTGATTTTATTTTTTAATTTTTTTTTATACTTATTTAATTTGAAGTAGATATTCGAGATAAAATGTGATTTAAAAAATGATTTTGAATAAGAGATTAGATAATAGAATATTATTTTTAGAGATAAAATGAGACTTTTTTAATAATTTAAATGTGAAATTATGTAAAATGTTCCATGACCATCAATCAGAAGGGACAAAAGAGAAAATCAAATGTTTCTTTCACATAGCCATTTTAGATTAGTATAGATAGATTATGGAATTAGAGAATCGAAGTTTTCTTACCTAATTTAGAATATGATTTTTTAAGTCTAATCTCACGTTTGTGTACTACCTGCCTGCATCCACAAAATAATTTGCACCAACTTCAGTCTTGACACCTCAAACAATATTGGTTTAGAGTCTTAATAGATACACTAATTTAAGGGTATAAAAATCCTTTTTTCTAAAAAAAATTTATTTGTATATGATATGTTGCGGCAGTACGGAGAAAATAAGGTTTCAAATTTGGATATTCACTCCGGCGTATAAACCGTTTTACTTAAATAAATAAATAAACCTAAAGGTTGATATGTCCCATCTCTCTATATATATATGATATTCTCATATATTTGTTAAAATATTTTCCTAAGAAACTATATTTACTTATAAGGAAAAATATATATATAAATATCATAAGTATTTACTTAAAATATTTTCCTAAGTATTTTTATTTACTTAATTCGATGGTAAAAAAATATAGTAAAGTTTTCTCTTATGAAGTATGAATTTTGGCAAAATTATTGGATAATTAATAATCAGAGTTATTTCCTTGTAGAACTTTATTTTATTAAAACTAATGAGTTCAAGAAAAAAACATTTATGCTGTTTAAAAATTTGGGTAATTAGTGGAGAAGTAAAAATTGCAATATTTGATTAAATTTATAGTCATGTTTGGAGTCTAAATTGACAATGCAAATTGATACAATTCAACCCTGGCAAAGATTTGGGGTTGATGGCTTCAATGACTAAATAATCTATCAAAATAAATAAGAGTGTACATAGGCAATACTAATTTGTAAGTAAATTCTGTATTAAATATTTACACATACAATCTTCAAATCAAATTTATACAAAGAATTGATCATATTCAGCCCTATCAAAGAAAAAAACTGAGAAACATAATCTTTAATAAAGAGTAAAGTTAACAAATTTGACACTAAGGCTGTTTCAAATAACTCAAAGACTTTAATAGCTCTATTGATATCTCCATCTTCACAACTATACACTCCAAATCACAAATTTACTTACTCTAAATTCAAAACACAATTAAAATTCATCCCAAATTCTAATCATCATATCCAAGCAGCAGTTCGAGTTGCAACACTTCTCGAATGAAGGAGGAACACCAATATTCAGTCACTGTAAATTTCTCAAATTCGTCTATGGATGTGTTTGTGCATGATAACTGACTCTTTTGTAAGTTTGTGAATCACAGAATGGAAGCAGAATTCGTAATGGTGAGTTTTAAATAGTGACCTTCTTTTGGTGAGCCGCTCATCGTCGCTATGGACAAAAAAAGCAGTTCGCAGTGAATGATTATGGTTGGAAAATGTGCCGCTGGTCCTCCTGATCCTCCTCCTCTGCTCTTGACATGACTGATAGACGGCTAGGTCTAGGCTGAAAAGCTGATCGCCGCCGCTGCTGATGTGAAGAAGGCCTAATCAAAGCCGATAAAACTCTTTTCACGAGGTCAGCACCTTCTACGCATCCAATTCTCACTAGCGAATTCGTCATTGCGGATCTCCGGATATTCAACGATCGGTTCTGGAATTGGCTGCGATTCGTGACATTTACAGATTGCCTCGAATTCTTGTGGAGAGAACACCTGAACGAGCCTGGATGTTTCGTCGGAGAACACATGCACGTTTTCTTCTTGTTCGACGGCACCGCATTCGCATTCCTGTCGCGATTCTTCTGAACCGAAATCGAACGGCTAGGAGATGCCGATCTCTGATCAATCTGAAATCTCACAGACGATACCGCCGACGACGACGGAGACAAAGACGAAGAAGGAGATTTTCTATACATTGCGACAGGCGCCGTAGACGACGGTCGAGACATGAAAGCCGTACTCGACGAAGCGAAAGCCGACGGAGAAGAAATGTAGCCTCGCGACGGCAAGGATGAGGCGGATTTTCGAGATTTGGCTCCGAACGAAAAAGCCATGGATTTGCAGGCGGTGAAGTGAGAGAGAGAGAGAGAGAGAGAGAGGTTTTGGAGAAGAAGGAAAAAGGTTAGAGACGAAGGGTTTTGATATTTGCGGAGGCGCCAAAATTTTCAGAGGGCCGCAAATCAGCAAAACGAATAAAAAGGGATGTGAGGAGGTATTTATAGGGAGAGAAAGGGTAGGGGTGTGATTAAGAGACTGTTTGAGGGTAACTGGGTAATTCGGAATGTTAACCTAATGTAAATCGGTCATTGGGTGCGTGGGATTAATAACAGGTTGGGTTTAAGTAGTGTGTATAATAGCTGTGGGCTTCCGAAACTTAATGAAGTTTCTCACGCCCCATTCTGGATGTGTGCCACACGCGCCTAAAGTTTTTTCATTTATTTTATTTTATGTATTTTTATGACATTTTTAGGGTGTGTTTTGAAATACATTCTCACGCGTTTAATTTAAAAAAAAAATTATTTTGTAAAATATTGTAGTGTTTGTTCGTCACTTTAATCTTTTTATTAAAAGTGTTTAAATAAAAATGGGTTCATTTTTTTATCAAGTCAATGCAAACTATCAATCCCAAATTTAAATAGTTAAGGCTCGTTTGGTTATCATTTGGTTTTATTTTTTTAAAATTAAACCTATTTCATCTACATTTATTCTGTTTTCAAGTACAATGGTTGAATTCTTAGTTAAATTTCAAAAATAAAAATAACTTTTTGAAGACTATATTTTCTAACTCTTAGAATTTAGCTTGATTTTTTAAATTATTGATGAAAAGAAAATAATAAAAGAAGAATTTTTGAAGTAAAAACAGTGTAAGCTTGATTTTTAAAAACAAAAAATAAAATGGTTTGACAGTTGTTACTCTAAAATTAGATTAATTAGAATTTTTTAAGTTAAAAATTGAGTTATGAATTATTAAAAAAAAAGCGTGAATTTTCTTTTTATTACTTGTTCGAGAAGAATAAGAATCTCAACCGTCCTAAAAAGAACTTTTATTCATTTAGGTTTGTCTTCTCTTTAAATTTTTCCTCCAGAATTTTCGTTTTAATCTTTTTTTTAAGTTCATCGTTTCATTAAGGTCCATTTTGTTTTCTTTTTTATTCCAAAAAAAAATCCATTGAGGCTTCTTCTTAACATAAAATAAAAAAATAATAATAACTTAAATAAAAATCAAAAGAAAAAAATATGAAGAATATTTTTAATATGGATTAATAAAAACCTTATTATTGTTGTCCTAGGTATGATCGTACGTTGTGCCACAAGCCCAAAGTCGGAAAAATTAAAAGGCTTTTAGAAACTATTTAGGAAAATATTGTTGTTTTCAAACTATTTGTAAAAATATTGTTGTTTTAAATAAGTCGAGGGTTGAAAATTCGACCTAAATAGGTCGAATTTTGAACCCTCGACCTTCTTTTTTTTTAAGGAAAATATTGTTGTTTTCAAACGGATTCTGTCATCTCAGCAAGTCTGACTAAATAACGAGCTAATGAATCTCCTTATTTTTGCAATTGAACTTCCCAATCACATTCAAGAGCGAGATTATGAGCGAGAGCGTGAGCATGAATGTGAGTGAGAGCGAGATTTTGATAGAGAGCGAGAATACCGTACAAATTTCCTCTTTTTTTTTCCTTTTTAATTATTACACATTCCACCTTCTTCTTTCTAATCATTTTTTTTTAATTTTCCATTTTATAAAAAAAAAATCTAAAAATATTTATTATTTTATTTAAAATCTAAAAAGAATAAATTAAAAAAAAACTCATAAAAATAAAAAAATGTAAATTAAATATCTCATTTATATAAAAATAATTACAAAAATCAATGTGTCCCACAAGGCGGACGTCATCGATTTCGAACTTAAGGTTGCTCGGGTTCTTCTTGATCTTGCTCTGGTACCTCTGTAGGCGCTTCATAATATAAATATTCATTATGCTCTCCACGACCCCGACCATGTCCATGTACGTATGAAGACGAAGGACCAGCCTCTGAGTCATAATGTTCTGAACCAAATGCTGGCATCATCATCATCGGACTAACATAATCAGTTTGACTCTGCGTCTGCGTCATAGGGGGCAACTCTTCCACATTATGTTCAACCTCATCAAACTCATCCTCTTCCCAAACAGGTCCTCTACGTCTAGGAGCTGGTGGAGGAACAATAGGTATATCGTACATATAATGAATTTCCTTCATATAGCTTTGGTTGTCACTACATATAGCAAGAACCTGGTTCGGATCATTCGCAACCTCGCGGAGCCTACTGTTGTTCGATCTCTGTGAATTATAAAACAATTAGACAATATTTAAAATAAATATAAATTAAAAAAATTAGATAATATTCATTCATTTACCAGATGACCCACAGCTGCTCCCGAATGAGTGATGTAGCGCCTTGTGATATTATTATACCAATGAATATATTCTGGAGTGACATCTGTGTCAAACTGTTCAAGAGAAACCCCCACTGCAATAAACCTTGCACGATAGTGCCATTGCACTACCAAATGTGCAACTTTTTTGGACCAATCTCCAATTCTTAGGTCAATATCATGCAGTACGGGTTCAGTATTACAAGGCGATGGGATATCCTGCTGAAAACCGAATTGTCTCATCACCCTGTCAGGAAGATGCCACTCACCAATGTGAAAACATATGAAAGGACTCATCGTCCGCCATATGTTTTGACCATTCGTACAAAAATTAGGCAAAGTATGCACAATAATTTTGTACGGTTCCCAAATAACCTGAAACACAAAATATTATATTAGAGAATATTAAAGACAAATACAATAAAAATGTGAATAAAATAATCAAACACGAATTTGAGCTACAATCTTCTCCAATTAAAGTTGTGGACCACCACTAGAGCTTCTTTACTATTCTCTAGGAGCCTTAGATTGAGTTGTGAGACTCAAAACAAGCTTGAACTTAGGGAAATTAGAGGAGAAGTTTTCTGGTTTTCAACTTGTTGAAGAATAACTTCTTCAACTTTCAAACACTCGGCAATTTAGCAAATTGCATGCCTTTTTCCACTCAATCAAGAGTGGTTTTATTATATGACTCTTTTGCAAACTGATCAATTGAAATGATTCCAGCTACTCTTTGAATTTGGTGGTGGAATTATGTGCAAGAAAGTGACTAACCTTCTTGCTTGAAAGTGAGAAAAATCCCATTGCTTGAAAGTGAGAAAAATCCCACATTGGGATTTTTCTCAATTTTCAATTTCCCTTTTGATTTTGAAATTGATTTCAAAATCAAAATTTTTTTCAATTTTAATTTTTTAATTAAAATTGAAATTTTATTAATTTTACAAAAAAATAATTCAATAATCAAATTTTCTAATAAAATAAATAAATAATAATTAATTCTATTAATTTATTATCAAATATCAAATTAATTTGCCACCAATTCCATTACCATGAATCCCTATTCATGAAATTAATATTTAAATCATATTTGTATATTAATCGATTCTCCAATTATGTTTAATTTCAAAATTAAATGTGTAATTATATCACATATAATTACTAATTTTCTTAATTCGATTTTGAACGTTTCAAATCAACTTATCACACTATTCTAAGGCTAATCCATTTGTGAGCTAATAGGGGACCTAATGAACCTACAAATCATAGGCTCTAACGAGATTAATTGGCTAAACATTTGACATCGAATTAACCCTCATTCGTAACTACCGGGTCACTCCACTAAAGCTCAGTAGTTGCACTCTCCTCACTATAGATATATTGTGTCCACTCGATATAACCATGATTAATAACCCTTCATAGGTTGTTCGTAATAATGGTTGGGTCAAAAGGTTGTTTTACCCTCGAGATTACCTCTTGTTTCTTAAGTCCCACTGATCCTCTAATGAACAATTTGTTTGTGATCCAATCAACAAACAAAATCCCTCTCGGGCCAATGAGAGGATGGGGCCCCTTGTTCAAGACTCGGAATCAACACTTAAGGGAACAACCTCTCTACTATCCCTAAAAGCGGGTAAGAGTGAATTTCATCTTGCACTCTATGTCCCCAGCTATCTACCCGGTCTTACCTCTGAAATGGGAGGCTTATTGAGTCGCCGCTATTGAGCCAAACTTCACCTGTGCAAATCTAAAGATAATCCTGAATAAACAAGAGTTCATAGTTAGCTCAGGATTAAGATTAAGTTACCTAGGTCATCGTTATGAAATAGTCAGTCTTAAATAGTAAACAACGTTATAAAGTAAGAGTGACTTATTTCTTGGTCCGATCTTATGAAAACTCATTGCATATGACGTCCCCACTCCTCATGTCACCACATGAATGAATTAGGATCACTTCATTTGTAGAACTTTATAACTCCTTATAACAACTACAACCGATAGTGTTACTAGAATAAGGCACCCAATCTTATTTGTATATTATAGATCATTTTGACTATTTACTCGAACCTGATCCACTTTTATGTCTCCACATAAAGTTCAAATACTCATATAATAGTCATGGATCTTTTAGTTTATTGGATTTATTTCTAAAACAAAATAAGCAATTCATATATTCAATAACTTTATCAATTTACAGAATGAGTTTATTGTTCACAAACCACGAGTTTTAGGACATAAAACCCAACAAAATCCCACTTGGACTAAAACTCCAGCGGTAACATGCATATAAATACATTGAGTTTTTAAGTTTTACAGATAAATACAATAAAATAGGGCATCACATACCCATGGTTTGCTTTTAGGTATCACATACCCATGGGTTTTTCTCCCACTTGCCCTAGGTTATACAACCCATAGTCCTGTCTCACTAGGTGATCTGAAGGAACTCTAACGACAGAGAACCTTGAGCGGAAGTGGATCGACCAAATTTCATTTTTATTGAATATAAAATTTTACAGTAAACAAGTAATAAGATATGCATTTAATTCTAAATTATAGCATGCTAAAGAAAGGGGTTCAAGAAACCTCACCTTTCAAGACCTTTCTTCACGTTTTCCCTCGAATAGTTCACGAACAACTTGAAGACTTTCTTCAAGATTAACCTCGAACAAAGCCGAACACTACCACAAATGTTTCCTTGGTATTCTCAGGGTGAGAACCCAGAAGTGGTGGGCTCTGGCTATTTTGGATTTTAAGGAAAAACTTAATGGAGAGGGAAGGATTGAAAATTTTCTCAAAAAACGCAGAACACTTCTGTTGTTTTCTCACACTGTTAAGAATTGATTGACAAGCCTTAGCCAGAAGAAGAAGAAACCTTTTCTTTTCTACTTGCCAAAACTAACCACCACGTGGGTGGAGTGAAAAGAAAGGGAAGAGAGTTGTAACTCACCCCCTTATTATTAAAATAATAATAATAATAATAATAATAATATAAATATGATAACTAACTTATCAATATATATATATATATATAATAATATGTTATATCAAATATAACGTATAACCTATAACTTTAATATTGTATCACATACAATATAAACTATAGTTTCTTTTCTCTTTTATATGGCATTTAATATAAATAATATTTATATTAAATTTAACAACTTTGAATCCAATTCATAGTAACTATATTTGAATCTCATTCAAATATTTATTTCCTTTCATTAAGCTATAATGTATCAAATATATTATGACAATTATATCACATATAATTGAAACAACTTAATTAACCATATATAATTAAATCCCTCTATTAATTTGAACAATTCAAATTAATCCAAAAACTGATTCTCAATTAATCCTATTCAGCTACCAAGAGGACCTCATGGACCTGTAGCTTGAAGCTCCAACGGTACATGAATAATTAATTAAACTCTTTAATTACATTATTCATCATCCGTTAATTGTCGGGCACTCCACTAAAGACTGACAGTTGCACTATTTGCACCACAGATATATTTTTGTGTCCATTGGATATAACCAATAAATAGTACGATGACCCTTCACAAATTGCTCATAAGTATAGCTCGACCAAATTACCGTTTTGCCCTCCTAGTTATATCTAACTTCTTAAGTACTACTGATCCCTCTAATGAACAATAGATCATAGTCCAATTATGACTAAACCCCTCTTGGGCCAGAAGAAGGTGTGGCGCCACATTGTTCAAGATTCGAAATCAGCTTTTAAGGGAGTAATTTATCTACTTACCCTTACCACGGGGAAGGAGTGAATTCCATCTTGTGTAGTTGTGTTTTCAGCTCCCCAATCAGAGGAATTCTCATAATGGTAAATTTGTTAAATTGAAAATTTGGCCACTCTCACCCATACAAATCAAAGAACCACTCTCATAGGTAGGAGTTCACAACTTAATCAGGATTCAGGTCATGTTACCTATGGTCATCATGGTGAATGTAAGTCTCTATTATGAACGACGTTATATATTGAGGCTAAAAATTTTATGGTCCGGTCTTATACAAACTCCTTTGTATAGAATATCCTCACTCGCATGTCTATACATGAATGATCAGGATCATATCATTTGTAGCAATTTACAACAATTGTAACACCTACAAAGTGGGTCATACTCATAGTGTCACCAGAATAAAGTATCCAACTTTATCCATTTACTATAGACCATTTAGGTTATCACTTAAACATGTTCCACCTGTATGTCTCTGAAGAAACTCTTATACTAGAGTACCTACGGGCAGAAGCAGATCTTTCCAATTCATTGTCACAAAGTTTTCACACATATATTCTAACATATAGATATCATTGGAAACACTAATTACTAGCATGCTTTAAAAGATAAATTACAAGAGACTGAGAGACTTACTGGTTGAAGACTTTCTTCAAAAATCTCGGTCTCACCTGACCAAACTCCTCACACTCGTCCAACAAGCATTCGCCCAGCAACACCACAGTTGTCTACACGAATAGCAACGCACGAACAACAGGGAACGGGGACGGCACCACCACTCAAAGCCCTCAATATTCTCGGAGTGAGAATCCAAAAGGTGGACTTTGATGGAATTGGTAGAGGGGAGGAGGAAAGGTGATTGTGTACTATGAACAAGCAAGGGAGAAAGGGATGACTATCATATAGTCGGGTGCTTGATCATTTAAGTCAGGGTACATGATCGTGTAGTAATTGCTAAGCGATCGTCTAGGTAAAAAAATAAGCGATCATTTAGAAATTGTGGGCGATCGTTTAGGAAACGCGAGTGTGCGATCATTTAGTAGGCGGGCGCTATCGTATAGGCTCTCAACACTAAGCAATACAAGACTTTCACACCGTGAACGATTTTACGTGTCTATTGCAAAATGAAAACTATTTTCATTTTATTCTTCAGTTACTGAAACTGAATTGAACTTCCCACTATCACACGATTTCGAAGAAAACTTTGGCCAATTATCTCATAACCGTCCAATTAATAAATTAATAAATACAATCATATTATATTTATAACCTATAGTTTGATATCATATATCAACTATAGTGTTTTCTCCTCTACTTGATCTAAATTATATTTATATCAAAATTCCTCCAAAATAATGTATCTCATACATTTAGTTAATCATATCATATATAATCGAACTCCCTCTTATCAATTTGAACATTTCAAACTGACCCAAAAACTTATTCTCAACTTATACCCAAGCTACCAAGGGGACCTTATGGACCTATAGGTCGAAGCTCCAACGGTAGTGAATAGCTGATTAAACTCTTTAGCCACGAGATCCACCATCCATTAACTTTCAGAAATTCCACTAAAGACTGGCAACTGAACTCTTCTTACCACAGATATATTTATGTGTCCATCGGATATAACCAATCATGAGTATGATAACCCTTCACAAATGCTTGTAAGTACAACTGGACCAATTTTGTGTGAACACCTCTCGGGCCATGAGAAGGTGTGTGGCGTCACATCGTTCAAGCCCTGGAATTGTCTTTAAAGGGGCTATCTATCTACTTGCCTCTACTTTAGGGAAGAAGTGAATTCCATCTTGTGTAGCTAAGTTCCCAACTCCTAAATCAAACGAATCCCCAAAGTGGTAGCTTTGAGTCGGCGACCTGGCCACTCGCACCTATGCAAATCAAAAAACCATCCTCAATGGCAGGAGTTCCCAACTCACTCAGGATTGAGGTCATGTTATCTATGGTCATCACTTTCAAGTGAAGTCTCTGCCATGAACGACGTTATATAACGAGACGTTAACACTTCGTGGTTAGGTCTTATACAAACTCTTTGTATAGGACGCCCCCGCTGACATGTCCCTTACATAAATGATCAGGATTAGACGATCTATGAAAAGTCATAACACTTGTAACTATTCCACAAAGCGGACAACATCCATAGCGTTACCAGGATAAGGTTTCCTTTCTATATCCATATACTACAGACCATTTTGGTTATCACTTAAAACATGATCCACTTGTATGTCACTACATACATGCTTAAGTTACATAAAGATAACCACGGTTTTTAGTTTATTGGTTTGTGGTAAAGCAAATAAAATATTCAAATGAGCAAAATCAAGAAGTGAAGTAAATATCATATATTATATATCACAAGCATTCGTACAAACTACTTACAAACTACAGGACACGACATTTTAGGGCATCCACCCCAACAATCTCCCACTTGTCCTAAAGCGAAGTGGAGTATACAAAAACAAGTACATCAACAATAAATACGGCATAAAAGCTTAGTACAAGAAAATCTCCCATTTACCCTAGTCCAGCTGCGGGTGGTTCTGTAGACCCATGCTCTGAAGGTAACCCTCAAACACTGTAGCCGTGAGAGCCTTCATAAATGGGTCAGCAACATTGTGCTCCAAAGCAATCTTCGTGACGATCATGTCCCCTCGATGCACTATCTCGCGGATCAGGTGATACTTTCGCTCTATGTGTTTGCCGCGTCTGTGACTCCTAGGCTCCTTGCAGTTGGCCAGAGCCTCACTATTGTCACAATAGAGGTGATTGGTGTAGACATATCTGGAATAACTTCCAGTTCTGTCAATAACTTCCTGAGCTAGAAGGCCTCCTTAGCAGCTTCACAAGCTGCTATGCACTCCGCGTCTATAGTGGAGTTAGCGATGTACCCCTGCTTAGTGCTTTTGCCACACTATAGCTGTTAAGAGTGAATACTGACCCTGAAGTGGACTTACGACAGTCCTTATCAGTTTGAAAGTCAAAATCTGTGTATCCAGTAAGGATCAAATCTCTAGATCCATACACAAGCACGTAGTCCCTCGTTCTCTAAAGATACTTGAGGATATTCTTCACTGCAGTCTAGTGACCCTGGCCTAGTTTAGACTGATACCTATTGACTATGCCAAGAGCGTAGCAGATGTCTGGCCTAGTGTAGAGCATCACATACATCAAACTGCCAACGACAGACACATATGGGATCTGTCTCATTTTCTTAACTTCTTAAGGCGTCTTAGGACAAATATCCTTAGACAAAGTGACTCCATGCCTGAATGAAAGTAAGCCCCTTTTGGAGTCCTGCATCGAGTACTTGAGTAACATCTTGTCAATGTACGATGTCTGAGACAGTGCTAGGACTTTGTTCTTACGATCTCGAAAGATTCGTATACACAGAATAAACTAAGCCTCTCCCAAATCTTTCATTTGGAATTGGGTCGCTAGTCAGTTCTTAACTGTAGTCAGTAGACCTACATCATTTCCAGTGAGTAGTATATCGTCTACAAACAACACTAAGAAAACTACTGAAGCATTGACGATCTTCTTATAGACACAAGATTCATCAACGTTTTGGTCAAAGTCATACGATTTGATCGCAGTATCAAACCATATGTTCCAAGATCTAAACGCCTGTTTCAGTCCATAAATGGACCGATTCAGTTTCCAAACTTTTAGCTCTTGACCTTGGGCAATGAATCCCTCGTGTTGCACCATGTAAATGGCCTCTTCAAGATTGCCATTCAGAAATGTCGTCTTGACGTCCATTTGCCATATCTCATAATTATAATAAGTTGCAATGGACAGGAAGATGCGAATCGATTTTAACATGGCAACAGGCGACAAAGTCTCCTCATAGTCGACTCCCTCTACCTGGGTATAACCCTTTGCCACAAGTTGAGCCTTGAAGGTATGCACCTTCCCATCAGCACCCCGTTTTCGCTTGTAGATCCATTTACAACCTATAGGTCTTACCCCATCAGGCTGATCTACAAGATCCCATACTGAGTTGAAGTACATCGACTCTATCTCGAGATTCATGGCCTTGACCCATTCATCCCGGTCAACATCTTCCATTGCCTTCTGATAAGACAACGGATCCTAAATGTCACCATCTACTACCATAGCTAGGATTTTCGTGAAATCCAGATAACGAACGGACAGGTTTGCAACCCTCCCACTGCGTCAAGGTTCCCTCAACTCTTGAGGTGAAACCGACCTATCATCAACAACTCTTGCTGATGAAGCAGGTCCTTCAACAACTCTTGTTGAAGTTTCAGTAGTTTCATTAGAAAGTTTATGCAACACGACTTTACTACGTGGACCGTGCTCCCTAATATGATCATTCTCTACGAAAGTAGCGTCTGTGGAAACAAACAACCTATTTTCCAATGGATCAAAAAAGTAATCCCCTCGCGTACCTTTGAGGTAGCCTACAAAGTGGCATAACCTCGACTGTGGTTCCAACTTCTTGGGATTTGCCTCAAGCACATAAGTAGGGCAACCCCAAATGTGGAAGTGACATAAACTAGCTTTACACCTGTTCCACAACTCCAGAGGTGTTCTCGCAACACTCTTGGAAGGAACATAATTGAGTATGTATACCGCAGTCTCCACTGCGAAACCCCAAAATAAGTTCGATAAGGAAGCGTAAGGAACCATGTCCAACAAGGTTTTGTTTCTCCACTCCGCTACATCATTCTGCTAAGATATACTCGACGTTAAGAGTTGGAAAATGATTCCATGTTCTATCAAATAGTCCTGGAATGACGAGTTCAAAAACTCTCCACCTCGATCCGATCGAAGTGTTTTAATCCATCTATCCAATGCGTTTTCAACTTCAGCCTTGAACTCTTTGAACTTTTCAAAGGATTCAGACTTTCGTTGCATCAGATAAACATACCCATACCTAGAGTAATCATCAGTAAAACTGATAAAATACTCATAACCACCTCGGGCTCATACATTCATAGGACTAAAAAGGTCAGAATGTACTAACTCAAGAAGCTCGATAACCTTTTCCAGTAAAAGGTCTTTTAGTCATCTTACCCTCAAGGCAAGATTCGCACACCGGTAAAGAATTTTCTTCTAATTCACTTAGAAGGTCATTCTTCACCAAACTCTCAATCCTATTGAGATTGATGTGCCCTAATTGAAGGTGTCAAAGTTGGACATTTTCTTTTGGAGAAATTCATTGAAATTTAGATTGAGTTACAGTAGTTTTAAACAACTCTGTGTTATAGAGGGAACTTAAGGTTAACGGTCTTAGCACATACAAGTTACTTTCCAAATAAGCTGTATAAATTTCAACACCATCTTTATGAATAAACACTTTATCCACATTAAAAGAAAGAGTATATTTACACTGTAACAGACACTTTACAGAAATAAGGTTTCTCTTAAGTTTAGGAACAACATATACATCGTTTAAAACAAGAAACCTATTCTGTAAAGATAACTGGATGCCTCCCACTACCACAGCTGAGACGACGTGCCCGGTGCCTACTCACATCTTCACATCACTAGCCTCCAGCGATCGCCAGTATCAATCCCCTGAAAAGAAGAACAAACGTGATTAGTGGCGCCCGAATCAATTATCCAGGTAGAATCATCATTCTCCACTAAACATGTTTCTAATACAAGTAAATCATATTTACCTTTATTTTCCTTAGCCTTAGCCTTTGCGACCTTCCTTTCCTTCAGCCAGTAAGGAAAATTCCTCTTCCAGTGTCCATCCTGATTGCAGTGGAAACATTTTTCCTTTTCAACCCATAAATGGATCGATTCATCAACATTATTGGTCAAAGCCATACGATTTGATCACAACTCCTTGTAACAACTATAGAGTGGGCCGCATGCGATAGTGTTATTAGAATAAGACACTCAAGCTTATTCGCATTCTACAGATCATTTTGACTATTTAGTCATGGAACTTTTAGTTTATTAGATTTATTTCTAAAACGAAATAAGCAATTCATATATTAAATAATAACTTTATCGATTGACAGAATGAGTTTATTGTTTACAAACCACGAGTTTTTGGACATAAAACCCAACAAGATGATGACCTCATCAATGAATGGAAAAACATTTCCCTAAATTCCGAGGAAGACAACCTTCTCTTCAAAATTAAAGATTCCTCTTTGCAGGAATCAAACTCTGAACTCTCTCTCTATCTTGTCGGAAGACTTTTTTATGGCCGTCTAAATCCTCGCAAAATTCCTCAAAACACATTCAAGAAATTATGGAATCTTGAACAAAAGCTTCAAGTTTGCCTAAGGAAGAACTTTTACCTCTTTGAATTTTTGAAATATTTTGACTAAATTCGTATATTCAAAATAGGACCTTGTCCCTTCGATAAATTCATCCTCATTTTAGATAGTTCATCCCCTGATAACAAACTTTTGAATCTTGATTTTAAAATTGTTTCTTTTGGATTCATCTCATTGGTTCACCTTTTGTCTATTACAGCAAAACAATGGTTGTCCCTCCTTAACAGCCATTGTTCGCACCATTCATTTTAAAATTGTTCGATAAAATGGTTGTCCTTCCCTAACAACCATCTTAAAATTGTTCACACCACTCATCGTACCCCTACAGAAGTCCCTCTGTACTCTCTCGTTTATGGGGTAGAGGTTGTCCTTCCTTTGAAGAGAGAAATTCCATCACTAAGAATGGCGGTACAAGAAGGGTTGACTACAGAAGACAATGCTAAGCTGCGTTCCCAAGAATTAGAAGCACTAGACAAGAAACGACTAGAAGCTCAACAAGCGCTGGAGTGTTACTGATAACAGGCAGAAATGCACGTTATCATAGTGCTAAGTTCTTAAACAATGCTGGCTTGCGTTGATAAAATATGTTAGATTGTGTCCAAAAAGCATCAAATTCATAATATTACGGTCGCATGCGTTCATCGCCTAGAAACAGTTGATTTTTGTGCTTTTATGTAGAATATGCATTGACGCAAGGCAGAAAATGCGATCATAGGAAATCATTGGTCGAGCGCAGCATTACAGCAAGGCTTTGCGGTGATTGTGCTCGCAAACATTTACTCAAGAAGGATTGTCGAAACTTGGTGGGCGCATCTGGGTGAAAGGCATAATTAATCACAATGGGACAGAAAGCTGATGACGGTCGAATCTAAATTAAGCTGACAACCGCTAACGATAACAAGTACATTCAGCTTTTCGGTGACAAATATTCGGTGCATCAGTCAGGGAATTAAAGCCATCCCATCTGAGCAATACTAGAGGCATCCTTCAGAAAAGGGGTTCACCATCTCATGAGTTCACAAGTTCTTTTCTTTTACTTTAAGGAAGACGCGAGAGAAGAAGGTTGTGCTGACAGATCGTTCCAGTAAGCTTAAGAGAGTGTTGGAAGCTTCAAGAATAGAGAGAGGGCCGAATCTTGTGAAAGCAGGAATATCTTTTGAACCGAATAGAGATTGACAGTGTAAAAGCCTCGGTCAGCAAGGAATTGCTACCAGGCTTTCTACCTTTATCTTCCATTGTTATTTTGTACTCAAACTCATTTATAAAAATGGAATTTACTTCTCTATATCTGTTCACTCTCTATTATTTACGCATGAGTAGCTAAATCTGTTGATTGAGTTAAGAAGCATTTAGCTAGCACAACTGGGAATCTTCATTCTATGCGATTATCTTGTATTATGTATGCTTCATTCGTCCATTAGAGATACTCGGGAGAGTAGTCTAAGGACAGGATCTAGGCTTGGAAAAGTTAGGTTAGAATCTAGGCTCGGGAGAGTCAGATTAGAATGCATAATCAAGAGATAGGAGCCTAGAAATAAGCATTGTTTGCTATTAACGCATCGCATGCATCCTAGAGATAGGATATGATTGTGTGCGGTCACCTTGCTTTTATGCATCTTACATCATCGCATAGGACAAGAGTAGAGACTTAGGAATAAGCTCTATGGACACTTTTGCATTCAACACATGTGTTCTAGACTTAGGAGCATCGCATTTGCATTGGAAAATGACTTGCTATGCATGGTTATAGCATGATCGCATAGTCTGTCACATTCCCAAATAACGCTAGCTAAATACCTTTTCAACCCGTTCATCCACATACTCAGTGCATCTATCACACAATCAGACTTTTCTCAAATCTGCCGCATTTGTTCATTTTTCATTACCGCAATCAACAACAAACCAACAATTAATTGAGTTACCGATTACCGCAAAGTTTTCTAAAAATTACCATCGCAACTTGTTTTCACAAGTCTCGAGTTCGACCCTGGACTTACCAGGAACTCAGTGGGATTTACACTTGGATTCCATTGAGAAAACTTGAGTGCTCAACGCATTTTTCACCATCGCATTTCATCCACAATTCCACATCATAAAATAACGCATCAGTTACCAGGTGTGAATGTCTAAAGCTTTTGATAAGCATGTCTAGCCTTGGTCTTTTCAAGTTGGGGATCTAGTGCTCGCTGTAAGAAGACCTATTATCATGACAAGACATACAGGAAATAAGTTCACGCCCAAATGGGATGGGCCCTACGTCATCAAAGAAGTCTATACAAATGGAGCATACAAGATTGTTGATCAAGACGGACTAAGAATCGGCCCAATCAACGACAAGTTTCTCAAGAAGTTTTATGCTTAAAAAATGTAATAAAAAAAGAATTGAACTACATTATGGCTTAATCCCTGTCGTTATAAAGGGTACGTAGGCAGCTTAAAGCAATTTAAGATCAATCACGTGAAGAAAAAAATCCAAGCGCATAAAGAAAATGAGAGCTTAAAAGAAATGCCAAACATTGAAAGTTGTGATATGATAAAAAAAAAAAAAGAAGAAGAAAAGAAATGTCTTCGATATAAGAAAGTTTCTGTTGGGAATGTTCTAGAACTCGCAGTTCGTGTTAAACATTCTATTTATCAATAAAATATTATTGAGTAACTTATTCAATAAAGTTGTTGATTTTGCATTCTATTATGAAAATCCAATAAACATATCCATGGCTATAGTGTGAATACCTTAACTTTATATGGTGATATAAACAGGATCAAGTTAATAGTATATAGCCTAAATGGTCTAATAAGTATATGGATAAAATTGGGTATCTCATCCTGGTAACACTATTGGATGTGCCCCATTTTGTAGGTAATACAAATGATGTGATCCACAGATCATTCATGTAGAGACATATGAGTGGAGGCATCCTACGCAATGAGTTTGCATATAGACTGGACCACAAAATAGCCACTTTTCTTTATAACGACTGTTTACTATTAAAACTGATTATTCCATTTTAAGTAATCTAGGTCAACTCGATCTTAATCCTAAGCCAACCATGAACTTCTATCTGTTTGGGGCTATTCTTTGATCTGCATGGGTGAGAGTAGTCCAACTGCACTACTCAATAAGCCTTTCATTTTGGGGATAAAAATGGATGAATAGCTGGGGACATAGCCATGCAAGATGGAATTCACTCCTTCCCGATTTAGGGTTAGCAGATAGGTTGTTCTCTTAAGTACTGATTCCAGGCCATGAATAATCGTGGCCCCGCCTTCTCATGATAGAGAAATGACTTGATTCATAAGTATTATGAATCAAATTGTTCATTAGTGGGTCAGTGGGAACTTAAGGAACAAAATGTTTCACAGGGGTAAAATGGTGAACTTGACCGAGCTGTGATTATTAACGACCTGTGAAGGATCGACCTACTGATCATGGTTATATCAAGTGGACATAATATATATACAGTGAGGGGAGTTTAACTATGCGCTTTAGTGGAGTGACCCATTAGTTAACGAATGGGGGTTAATTCGATATAATGAGTTTAGCCAATTAATCTTAGAACGTTGGAGCCCACGATCTGTAAGTCCACGAGGTCCCCGTACTAGCTCATAAATGGATTAGCTTTAGAGTAACATGATAAGTTAATTTGAAACGTTCAAATTAGAATTAAACGGAATAGGAGAAATTATATTTAAATGTGATTTGAATATATGAATGTGGATTTGTGTAAAATTAATTTAATATTTGGTATTAAATTAATTAGAAGTAATTGATTTATTTAAATAATTATTTATTAATTTCATTAAAAAAATTAATTTTTCAAAATTAATAATGTTTTTAATATTTGAAATCAAATTGATTTTTAGAAATCATTTGGTTTTGGAAAAATGACACAAAATGGAAATTTGGTTTTTTCCATTAAGCCTTCAACTAGCTCACAACAAACTCACTTCATATGGCTTCAATAACTCCAAGCATGAGCTGCATCTCATGCAGCCATCTTTTTTGCATGAGAGACTTGCAATAAATAAAGAAGATTGGAGTGGAATTGAGGCATGCATTCAAAGACTTTTTACAGAAAAATTTGGGCTGAAGAAATTGTTCTTCAAGTGGGTTGTAGCAGTGAGCTTCTCACCGAGTTTCCTTTCATTCAAGCTATTTTTGAGTCCCACAACTCATTCTAAAACTCCAAGAGTATAGTGGGGAAGATCATGAGGTGGTTCACAACAAATTTCGAAGAAGATTACAGCTGTATTAAGACTTCAAGAAGTTTTACAAAGATATGGCTTCAAACCTTCTTGTGTTAGATGAGCATGCTTTAGTTACTGCCAAAGTTAATGAATTAGAGTGCTTATTGATCCTTGTTGTTTCCACTGTATGCTGATATACTCTTGCAAACATTACAATACAATAAATAAATCTAACAATCAAAGAAAGCCTAGAGATTACAAAATTCTTGGAACCCCCAACGACTAACAGGGGTGTAGCTAAGTAGGGTGTACAAGTTTAGATCATGGTACTTAATTGTAGTCTTCCAACTCATGTTGCATAGCCTCTAACATTTGGTGTAGCATCTTCAAGGCTTTGACATCTTTATAAGAAATAGCAGAAGTAGTCTCTATGTTGTTTATGGCCCCTCTCGTGTTGGAGGTGTCAAGCTTATGTTGATTCAGAAGATCGACTCTTCAGCTTTGATGGCTGCTAGCTTCGCTAACAACTCTTCCTCTTCTTGCGAAGCTAAAAAATCATGCTCCAGTAGGGCTTTTCTTTTAGCAAGAGCACTACTTTCGTCATATAATATCTTCTCCAAGTGAAACTTGGCTTCCTCCAGACGTTGTTCTTATTTGCCTCGGTCAATTGCGAAGAAAATGATGATTGGAACTGATTGTACCTCTCCACATTCCGATAACAGTCATCTACGAGCTTTCTAAGTGAGGGAAAATTGGCTCCACAAGTATCAAAAATTGTTGTAAATATCTAGTGAGTTTCCTTTTCTAGACAAAGGACCTTCTCGAAGGGGGTATGTATGATTTTCTTCTGTATAGTTTCCCACATATCCAAGACAACATGGCACCGAATGTCAGAAAACCTTGGTAACGCAAAATTCAGACATCCCAAAAACAACCGCAGAATTTGATTTGTCTAAATGTTTGGGGAGCTCCTAAGCCACAAGAGGATGAGCTAGAGTCGTCGTTGTGCAACCCAAGGCCCCAAAGTCGTTTGCATACGCAGAAATGGGCTTGTGTCCGTTTTCGCTCGCTAGGGTTTTGAATCTTCCCCCAGTTGCAGGACTCTCTCCGCTAAAGAAGTGTTATGGAAAACAACTTCCCTTACTTGAGAAGCCAAAGCTTTGACGCACGCTATGCCTGTTTCCTTTTCGACGTGACGAATGTGTTAAGGAGTAGCAAGCTTTTCAGGCAGCATCTCTAAAGTTTCGGTACCCTCAACGGTTGTGTCGATAGCGAAGGGGCTCGTTAAGGACTCTTTACTTTGTGGTCTTGACAGCTCTTGGAGTGAGGCGTTCAAAGGTGACTAAAAAAAGCCACACAACATGGGTTATATATATATATATATATATATATATATATATAATAGATATGAAGTAAAAGAAAAGAAAAAAATTGTATCAGTAAGTTAGGAGCATCGAGGACTCCAAGATCGTTTTGATCCCCTGCTAAAAAAGCATGGCCTGATGCCTTTGGATTCTTGGAGGGCCTCTTCCAATGATGATCACTAGTGTTCTATGATTCTTCTCTTCCATTGAGTGTGGAGCATTCTTTCGTGGGGCTGAAGTCGTCTCCTCAACCAAACGAAGTTGTTTGCCTCCCTCAGTGATCCCTTTGCTTTTGAGTAGTTTGGGTTGTGCCAGAGGAGGAATGGCGCTGGATACCAAACGATGACTGTTATCCTCAAAGTAGCTTCCATGTTTCTCCTGCCACCAGGCCTTGAAATGTGGGGTGGTATGATTATGCGGGTTTAGCATGCGAGTAGGCAAGAATTCTTGGGAGTAGGTCCTACTCCTCATACAAATCCTTCAGTGATACAGTACATTCTGGGGGTGGCGATGGGGGGATTCCCCTTATGTCGTTAGGAAGGTCTTGGTAAAAGCCAAATTTTCTGCTGAATCGGTAAGGGCTATACGATTCAATAATTGAGGTGCACTCACATTGGGATGATACGTAGCAGGATCGCATGCAGGAAAAATGTGAAGGCCCACTAAAGGAGAGGTGCTCATTATCAATCACTTGCTCATGTTTATTCCTACCCTGAATATTCACATGCCACTGAATGTTTGCCCCCTAATGGATCAAATCTCGAGCTTCATATTCCCCAAATTAGATCACCTCGCCTTCACTAGAAAAGTTAAACATCTTAGGACCCCGAACATCTACAGGAACGGGGTAGTGGGTGTTAAAATAATTGGCAGCCCATCCATGGGCATAATGCATAGGGAAGCAGAAATTTGTGCACCTAATTAGGTTTGAAGCTTCGGTTATCACTCCTAAGCCATAATATATGTTTGCTAGAACAGAAACGACAAGGCTAAAGATATTCTCGTCAACTATTAAGCTGCCTAAACGAAGATAGGCTCCTTTCTAGGGAAACACGAAAAAACATAGCCAATAGGACAAAAAGGCCGCTAGGTACGTTTTGTCTCGGAGATTGTCTTCCACCCCGAGTTCCTTAAAAAACGTGTTTTCTCTAGCTGACCATGCTCGAAATGTGATCTCTGCACCGCTCGGATTATGAGTAGATTCAGGACAAGAGGCCCTTTTTTGTTTTCTATTTGGAGGTCTATCGTACTTTCGAGTACTAAGGAACCAAAACGAAATCCACACGTTGATACCAGAGAATCGCTCTTTGTGGGGGACCCATGGTCATTCTTTGAAGACTTTGTACGGTCCTTTCTTTATAAACAAACTATCAAGTAGTATGCATGAAAGAAATGTTCGCAGGTCTTCGGTAGATATCTTCCTTTCTTTCGTGAGCCAGTCAATTCCTTGAAACTGGGGACAACTTCCTTGTAGAACCTTTCTTTAATAGGAAGACCCCGAAGAACCATAAATCCCATAAAGATATTGACAGTTCACATGTCATGGTGTGAAAGGTGTTGGTGGATGGGCACCAAGCCTCGTAAAAGGCCCCACACAACATCACTATTGCGGTCATACGTGTACAAAGAGGCCACCATTGCATTGAACAAACAAGTGTCATAAAGGCGTCGTTTGTTTCGATCAACAACAAACTCTAGCCATTCCTAGTAGTAATCAGTAAAGGTAAACTCTCCAAGGACCTTTGTTACAACATTCCAACGAACTTCATTTTCAATCAAACGACGTCCGAGAGTTAAAACTCTATCATAGTTAGGAGCCTCATATTGGATGGTAGACTTTAAAGTCCACATTTTCTTATCTGAAGTCGAAGACACCTCCATCGATACTTCAGTAGCCATCGCATTGTCATTCAAATCAGGCCAAATATCCATAAAGGGACCACCCAATGACTCCTCCATAAGAAGGCTAAATCCATCCTCTTTAGGTTGGTTTTTATTCGCAGAGATCTCGAGATACCGCTTTCCAGAAAAAAAAACGTGCTCGGCAAAGAAGACCATGATGCTGCACAAAAAAGTGGGCGAGTCTGAGCCGCATGAATTTCAAAATAGTAATAATAATAATAAATGAACAAATAAATAAATAAATAAAGGGCAGAGATCAGAGCCGTTAGAGCACTGAGTTGGAAACCGACGGAATGATCAAGTTAAAGACTGAGACTGAGACCAACGGAACCCTCAGAATGTGTACTAAGATTGAAGCCAATAAAGAGCAAAGATCAAAACCGTTAAGGCACTGAGTTGAAAACCGACGAAATGCTCAAGTCAAAGAATAAGGCTAAAACTGATGGAACCCTCAGGCTGCATACTAAGATCGAAGCCAATAAGAGGAAGAGATCAGAGCCGTTAGAGCACTGAGTTGGAAACTGACGGAATGCTCAAGTTAAAGACTGGGAATAGAACTGATGGAACCCTCAGGCCGCGTACTAAGATCAAAGCCAATAAGGGGCGGAGATCGGAGCTGTTAGAGCACTGAGTTGGAAACCGACGAAATGCTCAAGTCAAAGACTGAGGCTGGAACCGACGGACCCCTTAGGCCACGTACTATGATCAAAGCCAATAAGGGGTGGAGATTAGAGTCGTTAGAGCACTGAGTTGGAAACCGAAGGAATGCTCCAGTCACAGACTGAGGCTGGAACTGACAGAACCTCCCAGGCCGCGTACTAAGATCGAAGCCAATAAGGTGTTGGGATTGGTGCCCGAATTCTCCTGGAATCTCGTTGTTTTATAAAGATACACATTGTTCAATGAATAAAATAAGTGTTATTTAATTCTGGCATTTACTCATATCCAATAAACAAAGCTCCTTGGTTATTTTATGTGAACTTAAGCATGTATATGTGATATACAAGTGGATCATGCCTTAAGTGATAACCTAAATCGATCTGTAGTATAAGGATTAAGATGGGATATCTGATCCTAGTGACACTACGGATACGACCCGCTTTGTAGAGGTTTGCAAATTTTGTAAACTACTACAGATGGTAGATCCTGACCATTTGTGTGGAGACGTGGAGCGGGGGTGTCCTATATAAAGAGTTTGTACAAGACCTGGACCACGAGATGACTAGACTCTATATATAACGCCATTGATACTAGAGTTCTGCATCTCACCTAAACGACCATAGGTGACACGACCTCAATCTTGAGTGTTTTGTGAACTCCTACCTTTGAGGATGGTCCTTTGATTAGTATGGGTGAGAGTGGCCAAATTGTCAACTCAACATGCCTACCTTTTTGGGAACTTGTCTGATCTGAGAGCTGGGAACTCAATCCACAATATGGAATACACACTTTTCCCAAAGCAGAGATAAATAGAGAGATTGCTCCCTTAAGGACTGATTCCAGGGCTTGAATATAGTGGCCACAACTTCTCATTGGAAGAGAAGATTCAGTCATAGTAGGACTATGATTTATGTTCATTAGAGGGATGGTGGATCCTATGTTCATTAGAGGAATAGAGAGTTCAGTTGTTGGTCTTTAGTGGAGTGCCTGGCAATTAACGAACGATGGATCTCGTGACTAAAGAGTTTAGTCAGTTATTCACGTACCGTTGGAGCTTCAGATCTACAGGTCCATGAGGTCCCCTTAGTAGCTTGGATTCATGTTGAAGGATCAGTTCTTGATGTTGATTTGAAATGTTTAAATTGACAAGAGGTATTTTGATTATATGTGATATAATCGATATGATGTATGAGATACATCTAGTAGAGGATTGATGTAAATGAGATTTACATTAAGTATCATGAAATAGGAAAAGAACTATGGTTTATATATTTCATGAGATGAAATATTAAAACTATAGATTATAAATATAGTATGATAAGTTGGTTATCATTTATGTTTATAATAATATTAATTATTAGATAATTAATACTTTTTCTTTTAAATAACCGAAGTAGTGGGTGATTATTGATCATGGTAACCGTGAGTTTAAAAGGAAATCAGTTTCCTATTTTGAAAAAAAAAAGGTTTTACAAAAGTTTGAAAAGATTTGAGTTTTCTCTCCAGCGAAAAGAAACTCACAGAAGTCGTCAAGTAAATACAGATTTACTAAACGACGGTTGGGCTAGGTAAACCATCGTGCAATATTTACTAAACGATCGCATAGCTTTGCTAGACGATCGCTGGCCCAAGGTAAACGATCGTGTAGAATTGGCCGAGCTAGACGATCACATAGTTTTTCTAAATGATTGGGCATCGACCTATACGGTAGGTCTCCGACTTCTCCTACTTGTCTAGTCGTGTACGCGATCGTTGTTTCCTCTGCTCGTCTGCCTCACACCAAGTTCGAACAGAGCCTACCCTCTGGATTTTCACACCGAGAATACCAAGGTCGCCTTGTTGGTGGTGCAGACTCGACACCATCGAGGTTTTTTGGAGGTCGTTCGTAGAGCTATAGAGGCCGTTTGTTGCTGCGGAGGAGATCGTTGAGGACGAGCGCGAAGTGTCTATGCTGTGTTCGTGCAGTGTTGCAGTCGTGTAGATCGAGCGCTCGTGGTTACTGTTGTTTGATCAGAGTACGCATCGGAGCGTGGAGACGCTTCTACCTTCGTTAGTACAGTTTTTCCCTCTATACTTTTGATATTCATACTGTAATTTCTTTGTATATTTGCATAACCGCTTGTACTGAAGTTGACTGTAAATGATTTGTTGATTCATGATTGTAATTTGGAATAGTCTTGCTTTTGCTGCTCACAGAAATCTCGAGTTCGATTTCCTTTATAAGGTGTCAAAGTCCTCAAAGCCTAAGGGCGGAGTCTTCAAGTCACAGATTGAGATCGGGCTTGCAAAAAGGATGTTGAAATCAACCCCTCAGGCCACTTGGCATTTTGTTCATAACTGCAAAAAAAAAAAAAAAAAAAAAAAAAAAAAAACTACCTCTTGCAAAAAAAGATGGTGCTCCTTCGAATTGCAAGCTACAAATGACTTGCGTTCCTGATAAACAAAAATAGGGCGAGTTAGTAAAAAGATAATTACTGTTTTTAAACAAAAAGAAGAAGAAGAAAAAGAATGAAAAAATTGCTAAAAAATGGGGAAAAAAAGAAAAAAAGAGGAAACCAAAAAATGTTGAATAAATAAATAAATAAGTAAGAGGGAAGAAAAAAAAGAAAAAAAGATTTTTTTTTTTTTTTTTTGCTGAAGAAAAAAATAAAGAGAAAAAGGGGAAAAGAAGGGAAAAAAGAGAATGAGGCATAACTCTTCTGGAAAAAAAAAAAAGAAAAAAGAAAAAAAGGGACAAAATCGGGAAAAAAAGATGAAAAAAAAGAAGGAAATTGATAGCTTGTAGAAATACAAGCTATTGTAGCCTTTTATTTAGAATTATGAGGGCTAATAAGTAGAATATGCGTTAATAATACCAAGAATTCATGTGAAAAAGTGAGTTTGCGTCGACCAGCACCATAAATCCTCACTAACCTTATATCATGTGTTATTATGCATCAAAGCGTCTATTTTTGCAGTCATTGCAGGAATTGACCACATACATCGACCTCAGACTGCTGCAAGAGTAACTGTATGCAAAGGTTCATAAAGACTAGTTCGCCACATAAAATGTTGCGTCCGCAAAGTGATAATCGTAATGGAAGATTGATCACCAAGTGAGTGGAACGCGTTGACGCTTCAGGAGAAACAAGCTTGAACACATACCTTGAGAGTACCAACAAGATAAGGTGATGCTGACATTTCCTATACCGCGACAAAGGTAGCAATGAGTCAGAATGCAACCATCAATGTTGTCAGCCTTTGAGCTCCATAAATAGTGCCTTGGATCTTCACTTCAAATCATTTGAGTTTCTTCCTTAAGGCAGATCCTTGTGATCACAGATGAGAGCATGAGCAAGACACTCTTTGAGGATTCTTCATCTCCACAGCCCCTTCCGAGTGACGACCAGAGTCTCACTGGAGATAAAGCTCCAAAGAGAATTCTCCACCATCCTTCCATGGCACCACTAGCAGTCTTGACACATTTCGGATGAAAAGCAAGAGATTGTTTATATCTAGCCTTCCATCTCCCGTCTTATCTTTGTATTGTATTACATTTTGGCTGAAGACATTAATACATCTTGTAATCAATGCATCTATTTACTACCTTTAGCACAATCTTCATCATCATCTTCTTCTTTATCATCATCTACATTCATCATTTAGTTGAATATCGAAAACAGTTGCATACTCAGTCATGCGGTTTAGAGATATAACGCATGTAGCTACGTACTGAGAGGTGTGTATTGCGGGAGTATAGTAAGTTAATCCTCTTTGATTGGTGTGAGGCTGTAGCAATGCTTGTCTATGAGTTGAATAGCTACAACTAATTGCCGGAGAGGGTAAGTAGTGTAACACATTAAAGCTTTGTTCCTAGAGATAGGAACGATCTTATGCTCGACGTAACCATGTATTATAGAGATATAGGCATGCGGCTGGCCACCGAGAGATGTGTGATGCGTTGGTATGGCGAGCTGGGATTACTCGAGCGACCTAACATAATGAACCTTATTATGCGTTAACAGTTGCTGCATCTCTACCAATTCTCATAATTAAACTTCCATTGCTCAATCTGTTTAGTTAAGAGTAGGAGTAGCACATATTCCATTAACTTCTATCTGTTTACTTTTATTTATTGCCTCAAACGCATTGCTTCATAAACATTATTGAGTTACAAGTCCCTGTCTTCGACCTCGGATCATCCCAAGAAACTTGCGTTCTCGTTATACTTGGCGAGAAAGCAAGAAAACTTGTGATAGGAACGCATGGTCATCGCATACATGCTTAAACACATATTGCATATTTTTTAGTCCAACGTATGACCTTTGATGCATGGAGATTAACGCATAACATAAGACAAACATATTTTCCTCTCCTCTTTTTTGAACCAACAAAAAAAAAATCCGATTAAAGAAAAGAAAAAAGGAAAAAATGATATATATGAAGGAAATCAGACACGAGGATTTCCATAAGCAGCGGAATGATCGTTCCAAATTCCATTCGAAATTGAAAATAAACGATTAAATCAAGAAACAAAAACTAACCAGTCATGCACAAAACGAAATTGCAACATGCTTTACAATAAGATCAAGGGATAGAACATCATACCTTTGAAGACTCATCTTCAAACACCCTCGATCATGAATGCTCGTTCAGTCCCTGATGACGGGCAAAAATGCCCGTCCTCTTAGGCCTTTTATTTAGAATTATGAGGGTTGTTAAGTAGAATATGCGGCGAATATGTTAGGAATTCATGAGAAAATGAGTTTGCGTCGTTCAACATAAGAATCTCGGCTAACCCACTATTATGCGTTATTATGCATTCAATTGTCTATCTTTGTAGTTAACGTAGAAAGCAGACGCAAATGCAGAAGTCGGGCTATAGCATAGACG
The DNA here is from genome assembly GCF_027475165.1 of Benincasa hispida. Lineage (NCBI taxonomy): Eukaryota > Viridiplantae > Streptophyta > Magnoliopsida > Cucurbitales > Cucurbitaceae > Benincasa > Benincasa hispida. The sequence continues at coordinate 96,119,359 of NC_143478.1, read as the reverse complement.
GTCGCATACGGAGAAATTCTCCATCACAAAGGCGAACGCATACGTTCAACTCATGGGTCTTGCAGTAATCGACCGCATGCGTCCATCGCATAGGAATTGCAACCGTCAAGCGATTGCGGTCATTGTGTAGAAGTTGCGGTAATCAAGCGAATGTGGTCATTGCAAGATTGCAGCTACATGATGATAACCATAATAGGGGGATGAACGCAAGGTTGGTGTAATGGAAACATTAACGCATATCTCGGGAAAATAAAAAGATGATGCTAAAATTTCACCTACCACGTCGTTAGCAATAGAGAATTCAGAAAAGGACCAACGCACAGTGAATGTCAGAATCAGAGCAGGTCCATTAATGCTGTTGGCGATCCAGCTCTATAAATAGAAGCTGATGAACAAAATTTCATTTTATCCAATTTTCTACCTTCGGGTGGATCTTTGTGATCCAGACCAAAGCATTAAAAGAAAGCTTGAGAGTTCTTCATCTCCTTCATCCATTCCGAGTGACGACCGGAGTCTTTGCCGGAGTTAGATCTTGAGAGAGTCAGCTCCACCGCCCTTCCATGGCATCACCAGCAGCCTTGACATACATCTGCTGGGAGCAAGACATTGCATCCAGCTAGCCTTTTCCATTTCTCTTCTTTTCTTATATTGTATTGTATTACATTTTGAATTAATACATTTTGTGATCAATGTATTTCTATATTTCCTTCAATTCCATCTCCATCTTCATTTACTTAGCATCCTTAACATTCATTGCATCACTTAGTGAGATTGCTAGAGTATCGCATACTTAATCATGCGGCATAAGAATATGAAGCATGTAGCAAACCACCGGGAGGTGTGCATTGTGTGATTGTTATGAGAAAACCTTATTTGCTTAGTGTGAAGCTGTAGCAATGCTTGTTTATAGGCAGACACAACGCTTGTCTATGAGTAAAGTCAGTAACAACTAACTGCCCTGGGTAAGTGGTTGGTCACATTAAGCAATGTAAGCAAGTGTTCCTAGAGATAGGAACAATCTTACGTCAGCCAGGTTTATGCGATTACCTTGTCTTATGAGTGCATCATTCATCATTTAGACATACTTGGAAGAGTACTCCAAAAACCAAATCTAAGTCTCGGGAGAGCGGATTGGATCACATAATCAAGAATGGGGAACTTAGAGATAAACTCTGTTTGCTATTACACAGCGTATGCACCTTACGGAAAGGATATTGCATGCGTCCAAGAAGTAGGATACGGTGGTATGCGATCATCTTGTTTATGTGTTAGAGCACATGAGCAGGAATAGAGACTTAGGAATAAGGCCTCTCGACACTTCGTATATACATCGCATGTGTCCTAGAAATAGGCTCAAGTTTGTGTAGCATGATCGCATAGCTTGCGTTGGCTGAGGTTGCCCCTGCGGTCAAGCTTAGTGTTGCGATGAAGACATCCTCACATTTTATCTATTTTCCGTGCACTTTACTACGCGTCAAAAGTTGTCGTGTCTCTACCTCTCATTCATACTTCCAAGTCCCTGAGTTCGACCTCGGATCACCCAAGAAAATTGCTTTTGCATTATACTTGGCATAAACACAAGAAAACTTGTGATAGGAATGCATGGTTATCGCATATAAGAGTAATGCATATTTTCATTCTAACACATGACCACCGATGCATGAGAATTAACGCATAACTTAAGACATGCATCGCACAATTGTATTCACTAATTTTTGTCATCAATCTCCAAGACAGCAGCACGGATGCTCGAACACAACGACCATAACAAAGCACAATCAATCAACAAATACGAACTCAACAATCTCCAAAATCACGAACCCAATGAACGGCCACCAAACCTCGAACTTAGTCGAGTTAAGTAATAAACCACCACAATGGATACCTTGGTTTTCTCAGTGTGAGAATCCAGAAGTGTGGGCTCTATGTGGACTTGGTTAATGAAAGAGACCAAATTGAGCATGGGAGATGACAAAAAATCTATCGCATAGACGAATGCCCAATCGTTTAGCAAATGCTCCGCAATCGTATAGTAAATGCTCCGCGATCGTTTAGCTACAACGAGCTGAGTGAACTATCATGTAGTGTCACTCCACGATCGTTTAGTCTCTCTTCAGCTATCGTTTAGTGAATCCAATGCACTTTATAGTCTTTCCGTGAGTACTTGCTGAGAATCACAACACACTCAAATCTACTAATTTAGGAAAACATTTTTCCTTTTATCTCACGGTTACCATGAAAACTACTAATAACCTCCCACTCAATTAGTTATTAGAGAAAAAGATATAATGATCCAATAATTAATATTATTATAAATATATATGATAACCAACTTACCATATTACATTTATAACCAATGGTTTTAATATTTCATCTCATGAAACAAATAAAATATAGTTCTTTTTCTATTTCATGGTTCTTAATGTAAATTTCATTTACATTAATCCTCAACTTGATGTATCTCATACATCCCACCGTTCATATCATAAATAATCAAATTTTCTCTTGTCAATTTGAACATTTCAAATCAACACCAAGAACTGATTCTCAACTTAAATCCATTGAGCTACCAAAGGGACCTTATGGACCTGTAGCTTGAAGCTCTAACGGTACACGAATAACTGACTAAAATCTTTAGTCATGGGATCCATCATCCATTAACTATCAGGCACTCCACTAAAGACCAACAGTTGCACTCTTCTTACTACAGATATATTTTGTGTCCATATCAACCAATCAACAGCGTGATAACCCTTCACAGATCGCTCGTAAGTATAGTTGGACCAATAATCGTTATGCCCCTGTAGTTACATCTAACTCCTTAAGTACCATCGATCCCTCTAATGAACATAAGTCATAGTCCTACTATGAGTAAGTCCTCTCTTCCTAAGAGAAGTTGTGGCCACAATGTTCAAGACCCTGGAATCAGCCCTTAAAGGAGCAATCTATCTACTTACCCTTGCTTCAGGGAAGGAGTGAATTCCATCTTGTGTAACTGAGTTCCCAGATCCCAAATCAGACAAATCCCTAAAAAGGTAGGCATGTTGTGTTGACAATCTAGCCACTCTCACCCCTACTAATCAAAGAACCGCCTTCAAAGGCCATAGTTCCCAAAAAACTCAGGATTGAGGTCATGTCACCTATGGTCGTTTAGGTAAGATGTAAGTCTCAAGTATCAATGGCGTTATATAAAGAGACTAGTCATCTCGTGGTCCGGTCTTATAAAACTCTTTGTATAGGACACCCCTGCTCGCATGTCTCCATATGAATTGTCAGGATCTGTAGTAGTTCACAACACTTGTAAACCTCTACAAAGCGGGTCGTATTCATAGTGTCACCAAGATCAGGTATCCCTCCTTAATCCTTATACTACAGATCTTTTTAAGTTATCACTTAAGGCATGATCCACTTGTATATCTCATATACATGTATATCTCATAGATCGGAGCTTTGTTTATTGGATATGAGTAAATGCAAAATAAAATAACTCTTATTTTATAAATAATAATGTGTAAAGTTTACAAACTACGAGACTCCGGGAGAATTAGGATGCCAATCCCAACAATCTCCCACTTGTCCTAATGCCTCGGGGGACTAATGTACAATACAAGATAAATACAAGTACAATATACAATAAACTAGGGCATACACTATACCCCAGTATCATCTCCCACTTGCCCTAGACTTCATGCTTCGAAACTTCATCACGAACAACTCGACTAACTCAAACACTTTGAATTACAGACTCGATTGCATGTTAATTACACCCAAAAACATAGGGGCCCTTACAAATTAACACTTTGTAATTGAAAAAAAGCTTTAAATAAAGGCAATTATACTTGTAAACATTCATCAACGCTATCCACAAAAGCATTTAACAATTAAACACAAATGAGAAAAACCCACCACGACTGTAAAAGAAGTTCAAAACAAAAGTGAAATTTGGAATATCATAACAACCTAGTTCTGATACCAATTGAAGGAAATCAGACATGAGGATTTTCATGAGCAGCAGAAGGATCTTTCCAAATTTCAATCATATATGAACATACACAATTTCAGTCACAAATGGAAATAATATGGTTATGCATAAATCGAAATTAGGGCATGCTTTTCTAAACGATCAAGGGAAGAACTTAACATACCTTTGAAGACTCATCTTCCACACCCCTAATCACGAACGCTCGATCACAACAATACAGTAACACACGAACTTTCGTACAACACGATTGCTACACTACACAATCACAGCGAACTCGAAAAAAGCGATCACCAAGGTCCCGAACACCACGATCGGCCTCCAAAGAATCTCGACTGTGTTGAGTTGAGTATGACACCACCAAATAGGTTACCTCAGTATTCTCGGTGTGAGAATCCAGAGTGTGGACTCTGTGAGAACTTGGTTAGAGGCGAGAAACTGGAGGAAGAAAAATCGTGTAAACGATTGAGCAAGTGGGAGAAGATAAAGCCTATTGTATAGGTTGATGCCCAATCATTTAACAAAAGCTATACGATCGTCTACCTCTTCATCTAGCTGAGTGTCTATCGTGTAAGAACACTCCACGATCGTCTACTCTCTCCAAGTTGTCGTTTAGTAAATCTGATTTACTTGATAACTAATCTATGAGAACTTTCCGAGATTGGAATTCTCAAATTAACAACTTTGCAAATCTTACTAAAATTAGGAAAATATTTTTTTCTTTTATCTTACGGTTACTATGAAACCACCAATAAACTCACACTCAATTGGTTATTAGAGAAAAAGAGATAATTATCCAATAATTAATATTATTATAAATATAAATGATAACAAACTTACCATACTATATTTATAACCTACAGTTCTAATATTTCATCTCATGAAACATACAAACCATAGCACTTTTTCTATTTCATGGCACTTAATGTAAATCTCATTTACATTAACCCTCCACTTGATGTAACTCATACACCACACCAATCATATTATATATAATCGAAATACCTCTTGTCAATTTAAACATTTCAAATCAATACTAAGAACTAATCCTCAACTTGAATCCATTGAGCTACCAAGGGGACCTTATGGACCTGTAGCTCGAAGCTCCAACGGTACTTGAATAACTGACTAAAATCTTTAGTCAAAGGATCCACCATCCGTTAACTACCAGACACTCCACTAAAGACCGATAGCTAAACTCTCTTTATTATAGATATATTATGTGTCCATCTTAACCAAACAACAGTGCGACAACCCTTCAAAGATCGCTCGTAAGTACAGCTCAGCCAATAACCGTTATGTCCCTGTAGTTACATCTAACTCCTTAAGTACCACCAATCCCTCTAATGAACATAAGTCATAGTCCTACTATGACTAAGTCCTCTCTTCTAAAGAGAAGCTGTGGTGTAACGACCCAATCCCCTAGGACTCAAGTTAGACTGATACTAAACACATGCATGAATGGAACTTAAAATGACATCCTTTTATAGTGAAATAAATGCTAAATAAATAAGTAGAACTCAAAAGACCTTTACTAAATTTAGATATTAAAAACAGACGATAGAGTACCCATAAATCATAAATGATAATAAATAGGTCTGAAAAAAATCTTAATAGTAAGTTTCAAACATCAAATTGAAAGTTGAAAAACATGGAAAGAAATTTAAATATCTTGAGCGGAAGCATAAAACTGGTCCCAGTGGCTCGTTCAAGGATTCCTCTTGTCATTCGCCAGTGCGTCCTTGCTCTTACCTGAAACTTAAACATGAGAAAGGGTGAGTATAAAATACTCAGTAAGTAACTCCACTACTGGGATCAGGCTAGGCATCTATGTCCTCTAGATGCTTACCCCTGGTGGAATATAAAAACTGCTCTAGTCCTCATAGGACACATACATACATGAAAAACTTATTTTTATCCTACTGTAGTTAAGTATGCCCACCGGCTCTGGTGAATCCCGAAGGAAACACAACCTCTGGTTAATCCCGAAGGAAACACAAGATCTGGTGAATCCCGAAGGAAACACAATATCTGGTGAATTTCGAAGGAAAAACAATCTGGTAGATCTCGAAGGAAACACAATCTGGTGGATCCCGAAGGAAACACAATATTTGGTGATTCCCGAAGGAAACATAATTTGGTCAATCTCGAAAGAAACACAATATCTGGTGAATCTCGAAGGAAACACGATATCTGGTGAATCCCGAAGGAAACACAATATCCAGTAGGCATCTAACTAATCAATAAAGACACTATCACAGTCTCAACATCACAATTATCACAATATGGTTTTATAACATACATATACACCTCAACATCATGGCTATACAACATGCATATATGCCTCTATATCCCCATATCAAATACACCCTCAGTTATCAAGTATCACCTCTTACTAGCATGCAATTCTCTTCCTGCACAAATAAATCTTTCAGATTCTCATACAAGAACGTATATCGGTCATACTATATTATCCGTTTATCATGCTATCGTTCTGTCCTGATATTCATCTATTATGCTAACATATATCTAATGTCTGACCCGTGGGCAGTTCTAGTAGTAAGATTACTTACTTGAGAGTTCGAGCTCAATCCCAAAAAATTTGTTCTTCTCCTTACCTAAAAAGAACCTTGAATTGAACCTAAAGCAAACATCAGAATTTAATTCCAAGAATAAAATGTAGCCCAAATCACAAATTCATACCAATACATCCAAACACTTACCCAAAGGTTTGCCCAAATTGACACTTCACTCGAACCACGAACACAAAATTTAATGCAGAAACAAGCCAAATTGAGGGTGCTCAATCCAAATCTAGAACCCAACCAAACACTAAACCCACACTAAACCAAAAGGCAACCCAAAAAATTAACAAAACTCTTGCTAAACTTACCGATTGATCATAAATCTTGATGGACAGCGATTCACAAGGCCCAAGTCCTTTGAAACTGAAATTTGAAATTTAGTGGGTGTTAACAACTTGGAGAAAATCAAAAGTGGGTATACAAAATACCTCTAAGATACCTTTACAAACACCATAACTCACCCAACCAAAGATGAATAATGGAGACAGACGACGAAACGACTGACAACGTGGCTGACAGTAGCAGAGATGAGATCCGACGATGCAAATGGACGAAGATGCCTTTAGAGCTAGGCTTTTGGCTCTCGAGGGAATAGAACGGATGAAGACACCTTCAGATCTGGGCTCTCGGCTTTCGGCAGAACAGAATGGACACTACTTTGACCGACTGATGAGATCGGCGCACGGAGGGGCGAGCGACGCTGGATGAGGAATTGGCTGGCTGGTCAAGATCGACGGCGAGCAGTGGTGGTGACCGACTACTGATGCGTTATTTTATAAGATGAAATTATGAAATGAAATGCGGTGATGGAAATGCGTTGAGCGACTAGTTTTCTCAGCAGAATCCAAGTGTAAACCCTACTGAGTTTCCTGGTAAGTCCAGGGTCGAACTTACGGATTAAGGAAAACAGTATGCGGTGATAATTTTCAAGAAGACTTTGCGATAGCCAATGAATCAAATAGTTGTTTTAGGTTATTGTTTGCGGTGTAAAATAAATGTATGTGGCAGAGTTACGAAAAGAGTTGATAATGCGGAAGATGCAATGAATATGGCAGGAACAGGTTGAGAAGGGGTTCAACTAACACTTCCTAGGATGCGTTCATGTTATGCGATCATGCAACACACATACAATAGCAAATAATCTCTCAACGTAAATGTTACGGCTTCTAGTACTAGAATGCATGCAATATATGCGTTGAGTCTATAGGACCTACACATAAGCCTCTATTCTTATTTATGCGATGATAAATGACACATACAAAAATAAGGCGACCACATAATATCATAACCTATCTCTAGGGTGCATGTGATGCATATTGGCAAACAGAACTTATCTCTAAGTCCCTATCTCCTGCTTATGCAGATCTAATCTTGGTCTCTTGAGTCTAGATTCTAACCTAGCTCTCTCAAGTCTTAGGTTTTTTCTATAGACTCTCTCTCGAGTAGTTCTAAAGGGGTGTTGGGCGCAGCATAAGACAAGATAATCGCATGCGATGAAGATCCTAGGTCATGTTAACTTAGTTCTTCTCAACCCATTCGATAAAGTTAGTTACTCATGCGTGCTTTTAAGAGAGTGAACAGATGTAGAATAGCAAGTTCCATTTTATAGATAAAGAGTTGAAATACAAAATAACAATGCAAAATGAGAATAAAGAGCCTGATAGCAATCTCTTGCTTCCCAATGCTTTTACGATGTCTTTTCTACTCTGTTCAAAAGATAGTCTCGCTCTCGCGAGAGTTGGCCCTCTCTCTATTTTTCACGCCTTTGGGTTCTCTCTCGAGCTGACCAAAGTGATCTTCCGGTCACTTCTCTTCTCTCGCTCCACCTTCTAAATAAAAAAGAAAACTATGAACAAAGCTGTTTCTTTTTTAGGAAAAATTCTCTAACTATTCGAACTTCTTTACTGAAGGTTGCTCTCGATATTTATAGAGCTTCGGGGTGAAAGGCATCTTCTTTCTTATGATTGCACTGATGAGTTGGCATTAATTCTCTGTCTGTTGCGCCGAATATTTGTCACCAAAAAGTTGGGTGTACTTGCTACAGTAGTTTGTTAGCGGCTTGCCAACTTAATTCGGACTCAATCATCATCAGTTTTCTGTCCCATCATGATTTATTATGCTTTTCACCCAGATGCGCCCACCAAGTTGCGGCAATCCTTCTTGAGCAGATATTTGCGAGCACAAATCATCGAAAAGCTTTACGGTAACACTACGCTCGACCGTTGCCTTCTTGTGATCGCATATTACGCTTTGCGTCAACGCATATTCTGCACAAAAATTCAAAAGTTAACTGTTTTTATCTGATGGACGCATGCGACCGCAATGTTATAAACTTAATGCTTTTTTGGACGCAATCTTATACATCTTATCAATGCAAACCTACATTGTTTAATAACTTAGCACTGTAATAACGTGCATTTCTGTCCATTATCAGATAGTGGGCTCGGGCGGCGACGGTCTAGGCGATGGGTTGAGAAGGATGTGGACGAGTTCTGCGGCGAGTAGGGAAAATTCGAGAGGGGGCACGGACCTGAGGGAGAAGAGAAAAGAATTTGTTTTTTTTTAAATAATAATAATAATAATCATAATCATAATAATAATAATAATAATAATTAAAAAGGAAATAAAATAAAATTTATTTTAACCTTTTCCTTATTCCACTTTATTTTATTAACTTTCTTTCTTTCCCAGAAATGAAATTAGTTCCTGCCATTAATTTTTTTTCAAATTGAATAATTTCAACGTGAATTTCCCACAATTACATTTGAAGTCCAAAATTCCAAAAAAAAAAATGTCCTCAAATAATAAAAATTACTGAAATTACATTAATAATAAAAAAAAATGTAGGGAGTTACATGTGGTCACTATGTTCAAGCCCCGGAATCAGCCTTAAAGGAGCAATCTATCTACTTACCCCTGCTTCGGAGAAGGAGTGAATTCCATCTTGTGTAATTGAGTTTCCAGCTCCCAAATCAAACAAGTCCCCAAAAAGATAAGCATGTTGAGTTGGCAATCTGGCCACTTTCACCCATATTAATCAAAGGACCGCCCTCAAAAGCAAGAGTTCTCAAAACACTAGGATTAAAGTCATGTCATCTATGGTCGTTTAAGTGAGATGTAAGTCTCTAGTATCAACGACATTATATACAAAAACTAGTCATCACGTGGTCTAGTCTTATACAAACTCTTTGTATAGGACACCCCTGCTCGTATGTCTCCGTATGAATGGTCAGGATCTACCATCTGTAGTAGTTTACAATACTTGTAAACCCCTACAAAGCGGTCCGTATCCGTAATGTCACCAGGATCAGGTATCCCACCTTAATCCTTATATTACAGACCTATTGAGGTTATCACTTAAGGCATGATCCACTTGTATATCTCATAAACATGCTTAAGTTTACATAAGATAACCATGGAATTTTGTTTATTGGATATCAGCAAATGCCGGAATGAAATAACACTTATTTTATTCATAAATAATGTGTATAATTACAAATAATGAGACTTCGGGAGAATTAGGATACCAATCCCAATAGTTCAAGGAGACAAGAAACCGAGATTAAGTTCCTCTTGATATGAGGAATTACAAAAACATTATCCAATAACAGAGAACGTTTCTTGTCCAAAAATAACTTCAGCCTGCCTACAGTAACAACTGAAACAACCTCACCAATACCGACTCGAAGAGTCATCTCTCCCTGTGTAATGTTTGTCAGGAACTAAATCCTTGGTAAGAGAAACTAACGTGATTAATAACACATGAATCAAGGATCCAGGCAGAATCATCATTCTCTACCAAACATGTCTCCAAGACCAATAAATCATATTTATTGTCTTTAGACATCCTCCTCTTTTGGAAAGTAGTGGCATCAGTATCAGAACCTAAATAAGCTCCAAGTTCCATTTCAAAGAACACTTCTTTTCTATGAACTTCAATAGAGTTAGCAACACTTGCTTTCTCTTCCTGGAGTTTAACTTGGGAACTAACACTACTGGTGTCTTTGTCATTTGTCCTTCTGTACTCAAAAAGTAAGAACTAACACTCAAACAAATTTTGCAACGAGTTCATGATCTCATGTGCAATGATCATGTTCTCAACCCTTTTGGCCAAAGCATCAGGTATGCTAGCCAATATGTGAAGTCGGGCCAATGAAATAGCCTTCATCCACACCTCATATGAATTACAAACACTTCGCGGTGCATCAAGGGTCGGGATTTGAGGACAATCCTCAACCATGACAAACTCGAGGTCATTTACCACGAAATACGTTTTACAAAACTCTTTCCACTGTATGTAATTGATCAAACTAGAGGCAATTAACGGAAAATCAAATATGTTGCTGAAAAAAAAAACACATTGACCTACGTTAGGTTTTAAGCAAATACTCATTGAAAAAACAAACAACTTCCAATACAATTTAGTAAAACTAACACGAACCCCGTGTGACATCTAGTTTCACAATAACGCTCCAAAGGTTTAGGACAAAAGCTGCCAAAGGGTGGTCAATTTGTCCCTCCTCTGAATTGAGACATTCTCAACCAGTCATTAATACTAGAACAACTCTTGCTCCTATAATGACTAGCCATCATTGATTTGGTCAAGAAATCATTAACTTACTTAACAATTTTTCGTAAGTTTGACCCGTCATTTTAGGCCTTGGAGTTCCACCCCAAGCAGCCAATCCGAAGGGAAAAAGTATGATTGGGACAAAAACTAAAGTGCCCCTATCCATTTCTAGACTTCACCTTGATATTGAGCAACTGCACAAAACCCATCCGAAAGGGGACACTCGCAGGGCGCCACGAGGGACTACAAGAATGATCTCACGGTGCGAACCAATGACAGAGACCGTAGGATGTGTTGACACATACCCTTCACGCACTTACTATAAACACTCTCTCCGTCCACCTTGATATTGACTCAGGCAAACACCATCCGAAGGGAGATGCTTCTAGGGCACCCGAGGCCAAGCATGAATCTCACGGCATGAACATACAGGGAGAAACGTGAGTGGAATCATTGACATATCAGATAAATCCCTTCCTCCCACTGAGTATTTTATAACATAGGGTTTAGTTTACTTAGAAAAAACATGGCCAAGAATTTTAACTAATTGACTTTTTAGGTTTGCCCAAGAGTAACATTTACCTTGGATAGTTTAAACAACTTTTGATCATCACCAATTAAACTATTTAATGAAGTCTTTGACCAACTATCGCATACTTACAGAAAATCTATCTAATTCACCTTTCTAAGTAGGTTCCCAGGTAGGGGTATTCTGTTTCCATCAGCTTAAGTACCCCATCCTAGACAGAACCCACCTTAGACAAAAGGTCTCTTATAGATAGATTTAATACAATTTTAATCTTTCATGCCAATCAATTTAATCCTATTAAATCGATTTAAAAAGATAAAAACTTAGGTTGCTAATCCCATTAAAACCTTGAACTTAGGTCTATCTCAATCCAATTTTAAAACCCTTTTAAAACATGAGTTTACCCTAAGTTCGCATGCAACTCTTTCTTATCGATTTTAGTTCTAATTTATATTATAACACTTATAAATGAAACAACCAAAACCATTCACAATGCAAAGCAAACACATACAAGTAATTCGTAATGCTTACAAACAGCCTAAGAATCATGCTTCATGCATTGTTCATTCATTGATACCTCTTATATAACTCTTATATAAACAAGCAATGAACCAAGCAAAACATGCTTCAATTCACCCTTATACTATAATGCTTATAATATAAAGATGATGCATGAATATGCTTACTGCATGCATAAATATAACTCTTATATTTCATGATGCATGCACATGCTTTCTTATAATTTCATCATGACATATTATAACACTTATAATACATGATGCATGAATAATTGCACAACCTAAGGTGGGTTTCAAATCTATATGTCATACACTATGCCATATAAACCACATACATCTCATGTATATTTAGCAAAAGTTGATGAACCGGGATAAATTGCCTCAAATCCTAAAAACTAAAGCTAAATATTACAAAAGCAAAGAGTCATTGGTTCAAACAGGCGAAAGGGGTCTTGAACCGTTCGGTCGAAGTCAACGACTCCACTGATCATGTACCAAAACCCAAGCAATCATCTACACGAAAGTGTAAATGCTTTACTTAATCGTTTACCAACGCTTCCAAATCTAAACGATCATTTAGCAACGATTGTGTACCTTTTACTATGTGATGATGCATGAGGTACGCGATTGTGCAGCGCGCAATGCACAATGCAAACCGTAAACGATTGTCTAAACGACAACGATACGGTGAAGCACAATCGTCTAAACGATCGCAGAGCGAGCACCTAAGTATTGTATACCACGTGATCGTGTAATCAATAACTATGCGATGAGGTACGCTAATTACACGATCGTTTAGTGCACACGTCTTTATTAAACAATGAGCATCAAATGCTCCCACTCGATCGTTTACCTCCAGCACACGCGATCGGGCAACTAACACTATGTGATAGAGTAAACCCTTTACACCATCATTTAGCATTAGCTAAACGAACATTTAGTAAATATTACACAATCGCATAAAAAAATCTACACGATCATTTAGCCAAATCTCAATGATCATTTGCCTGAGGCTACATGATACGACTAACTCTTAGTCTTCTTCTTCGCTGAGAACTACATCTCTATGCTTCGAAACTTCATCACGAATGACTCGACAAACACAAACATTTTGAATTACAGACTTGGTTGCATGTTAATAATGCCCAAAAACACAGAGGCCCATACAAATTAACACTTTGTAATTTAAAGAAAGCTTTAAATAGAGGCAATTAACCCGTAAAAATTCATCAACATCATCCACAAATGCTTTTAACATTTAAACACAACTATAGAAAACCCACCACGACTGTAGAAGAAGTTCAAAACAGAAATGAAATTTGGAATATCATAACAACCTGGCTCTGATACCAATTGAAAGAAATCAGACATGAGGATTTCCATGAGCAGCGGAATGATCGTTTCAAATTCCATTCGAAATTGAACATAAATAATTACAGTCAAGAAACGGAAACTAACCAGTCTTGCACAAAACGAAATTACAGCATGTTTTACAATAAGATCAAAGGATAGCACATCATACCTTTGAAGTCTCATTTTAAAACACCTTCGATCATGAATGCTCATTCAGTCTCCAAGACATCAACACACAAACGCTCAAACACAGCGACCGCAGCATAGCACGATCAATCAGCAAACACGAACTCAACAATCTCCAAGATCACGAACCCAACGAACGGCCTCCAAACCTCGAACTCAGTCGAGTTAAGTAAGACACCACAACAATGGCTACCTTGGTATTCTCGGTGTGAGAATCTAGAAATGTGGGCTCTATGTGGACTTAGTTAGAGGAAGAGACCGGAAGAATAACAATCGTGTAAATGATTGAGCAAATGGGAGATGATAAAAATCTATCGCATAGATGAATGCCCAATCGTTTAGCAAATGCTCCGCGATCGTTTAACTACGACCAGTTGAGTGAACTATCATGTAGTGTCACTCCACGATCGTTTAGTCGCTCTTCAGCTATCATTTAGTGAATCCAATTCACTTAATAGTCTTTCCATGAGTACTTGCCGAGAATAGCAACTCTCTCAAATCTACTAAATTTAGAAAACATTTTTCCTTTTATTTCACAGTTACCATGAAAACCACCAATAACCTCCCACTCAATTGGTTATTAGAGAAAACGATATAATTATCCAATAATTAATATTATTATAAATATATATGATAACCAACTTACCATATTATATTTATAACCTATAGTTTTAATATTTCATCTCATGGAACATATAAACTATAGTTCTTTTTCTAGTTCATGGTTCTTAATATAAATCTCATTTACATTAATCCTCCACTTGATGTATCTTGAACGTCAAACCAATCATATCATATATAATCGAATTTCTTCTTGTCAATTTGAACATTTCAAATCAACAACAAGAACTGATTTTCAACTTGAATCCATTGAGCTACCAAGGGGACCTTATGAACCTGTAGCTTAAAGCTCCAACAGTACGTGAATAATTGACTAAATTCTTTAGTCACGAGTCCACCATCTGTTAACTGTCAGGCACTCCACTAAAGGTCGACAGCTTTACACTCCTTACTACAGATATATTTTGTGTCCATATCAACCAATCAACAATGTGATAACCCTTCACAGATCACTCATAAGTACAGTTGGGCCAGTAACTGTTATGCCCCTGTAGTTATATCTAACTTCTTAAGTACCACTGATCCCTCTAATGAACATAACTCATGACCCTACGATGACTAAGTCCTCTCTTCCAAAGAGAAGTTATGGCCACTATGTTCAAGACCCGAAATCAGCCCTTAAGGGGGCAATCTATCTACTTACCCCTGCTTCGAGGAAGAAATGAATTCCAACCTCCCAAATCAGACAAATCCCCAAAAAGGTAGGTATGTTGAGTTGGCAATCAGGCCACTCTCACCCATACTAATCAAAGGACTGCCCTCAAAGGCAGGAGTTCCCAAAACATTCAAGATTGAGTTCATGTCACCTATGGTCGTTTAGGTGAGATGTAAGTCTTAAGTATCAACGGCGTTATATAAAGAGACTAGTCATCTCATGGTCTGGTCTTATACAAACTCTTTGAAGGACACCCCCGCTCGCATGTCTTCACATGAATGGTCAAGATCAACCATCTGTAGTAGTTCACAACATTTGTAAACCTCTACAAAGTAGGTTGTATCCATAGTGTCACAAAGATCAGATATCCCTCTTTAATCCTTATACTACAGACCTTTTTAGGTTATCACTTAAGGCATGATCCAATTGTATATCTCATATACATGTTTAAGTTTACATACCATAACCATTGAGCTTTGTTTATTGGATATGAGTAAATGCCAAATAAAATCACTCTTATTTTATTCATAACAATGTGTACAATTTACAAATTACGAGACTTCGGGAGAATTAAGACACCAACCCCAACAATATATATACAATAATAATAATAATAATAATAATAATAATAATAATAATAATAATAATAATAATAATAATAAAAGGGAAATGAGGGGGGCAGACAGGAGGAAACCCTAGGGTCGCCTCCCACTTCCCCTGATGGCCGGCGAGGAACTCGGCGGCACGGTAAGTGGCGGACGGCGATTGCAGCACAAGATGCGGCATGACCGGACGGCATCAAGGGTTGGCCAACGCACGCAGTGAAGAGGAGAAGGGCTCACGACTCGACTCGTCTGAACAAAGGGGTTGGCGACTCGAACTCACGGTTGGCGGCTCAAGATCGTGGCTCGGCTCGTCTGAACAGAAGGGTTGGCGGCTCGGCGGCTCAGGAGTTAAAAAAAAATAAAAAAATGGGAACAAATGGGAAGAAGTTTTTTTTTTTCCTTCTACCTTTAATTGATTGGGATGAGATTGCAAAAGTCTTTGAGTCCTATTTATAGGACTCCACTGAAGCCCTAATCAAATCAGAAAATCTTAGATTTGGTTAAAACGAGATTTTATTTGGTTAAAAATTTTATTTCAAGCCCCAAATCTTATCTTTAATTATTTTTCCTCCCCTCCTTTTTCTAAAACTGTTGGTCATGTACCAAACCTTTTTCTCTAATTAAGTTTCATCTCCAGATCAAATTAAGGTGGGGATGAAACTTGATTTTTCATTTTATAAATTCAATTTTTTTTTTTTTTTTTTTTTTAGTTTTCATCCCCAAATCAAATTAAATTGGGGGTCAAACTTGAATTTCCATTTTTCATTCCAAATGTCAGAGTTTTATCTCCAAATCAAATAAAATTGGGGACAAAGCTCAAAGTTTTTTCCTTTGTAAATTTGGCCATATCCCAAATTTCTTTCTTAGAACCAAGTTTTTAAGTTTTAACCTCCAAATCAAATTAAATTAGCGATGAAACTTGTATTTCATTTTAAAATCAAAATTTTTAAGTTTCTTCTCTAAATCAAATTAATTTGGGATGAAACCAGAATTTTTCTTTTTAAAAATTTGAGAAGAATTTTTATGTTTTATCTCTCCAAACCAAATTAAGTCTGAGATAAAGGTTGAGATTTTTCTTAAATTAAAATTTTTGTTGTCCTTTATTACAAATTTTAGTTAAACTTATACACTAAATTCACGGTTTAATTAAATTAGGAGCATCGAAGTCAAGACCAAATTACTTGCATCTTGATGTCGACTTTATCTTTTTTGAGATTCACCCACCCACATCTGTGCATAAATCTCGAGGCATTTGTTGGAGGAGAAATTTTGGACCAATCATGGATTTCCACGTCACTTATTAAATTAACAACGAAATGCCAAAATCATCAAATTTGGGACCACTAAGAGTCGACTGAAGAAAACCAGACATGAGGATTTTCATGAGCAGCAGAAGGATCGTTCCAAATTCCATTCGATATTGAACATATACAATTAGAAATTATAATTCTTCAAGAAACGGAAACTGAAAAGTCATGCAACAACTAGAAATTATAGCATGCTTACATAGAGAGTCAAGAAATAGCGTATGCGTACCTTTGAAGAACTATTCTTTAAACTCCCTCGATCACAAATGCTCGATAAGTCTCCAAGACAGCAATACATGAATGCTCGAATACAACAATCGGTACAATAACACGATCCACATCAAACACCACACGAACAACATGAACCCAACGATCAGCCTCCAGAACCTCGATATCAATCGAGTTGAGTGAAGACTCCACCACAATGGTTACATTGGTATTCTCGGTGTGAGAAGCTAGGAGTTGTAGGCTCTGTATGATCTCGTTTAGAGGAAGAGACTGGAGGAACAACAATCGTGTAGACAATTAAGCAAGTGGGAGATGACACAGTCTATTGTATAGACGATGTGCTCAATCATGTAGAAGATGGCAGTCTATCGTATAGACAATGTCATGCGATCATTTAGCTACGACCAGTTGAGTGAACTATATTATATTTATAACCTGAAGTTTTAATATTTCATGTCATGAAACAAATAAACCATAGTTCTTTTTCTATTTTATGGTACTTAATGTAAATCATATTTACATTAATCCTCTACTTGATGTATCTCATACATCACACCGATTATATTATATATAATCGAATTTTCTCTTGTCAATTTGAACATTTCAAACTAACACCAAGAATTGATTCTCAACTTGAATCCATTGAGCTGCCAAGGGGACCTTATGGACCTGTAGCTTGAAGCTCCAACGGTACGTGAATAACTGAATAAACTCTTTAGTCACAGGATCTTGAAGGAAATCGGATATGAGATTTCCATGAGCAGCGGAACAAGAGTATCCAAATTAATATCATGAATGAACATATATTTACAATCGACTTCAAAACAAACGGTTATACAATTCAAATGTAGAAATTATAGCATGAACAATACAAATCCATAAAGAGATCAAACTCTACGCACAATGGTAGAAGCATTTCCACGCTCCGTTGCGCACGAACACTCGAACAACAGCAGCCTCTAAAGCCCGATCTACACAACCGCAACACTGCACGAACACTTCGCGCTCGGTCACAAACTCCTCAACGATCGCCTCAGTCACAAACTCCTCCGCAACAGTGAATAACCTCTACAACACCACGAACGAGCTCCAGAAAACCTCGATGGTGTCGAGTTGAGTCTGACACCACCAACAAGGCTACCTTGGTATTCTCGGTGTGAGAATCCAGAGGGTGAAATCTGTTCGGACTTGG
This sequence comes from Benincasa hispida, assembly GCF_027475165.1. Taxonomy (NCBI): domain Eukaryota; kingdom Viridiplantae; phylum Streptophyta; class Magnoliopsida; order Cucurbitales; family Cucurbitaceae; genus Benincasa; species Benincasa hispida. Next base: position 96,101,031 of record NC_143478.1, on the reverse strand, counting down.
TATAAGGCAAACGGAGGAAACACCGATCACGTACACGACTGAGCAAGTGGAGATGGCGGAGACCTATTGTATAGGTCGATGCTCAATTGTTTAGATAAAACTAAGCGATCGTATAGCAAAAGCTATGCGATCGTTTAGCTCATCGTTTAGCTCGATCTGTCGCCTACAGACACTACATGATCGCTTACCTTGGGCCAGTGATCGTCTAGCAAAACTATGTGATCGTTTAGTAAATACTGCATGATGTTTTAGCTCGCCTTTGCACGATCGTTTAGCTCGTCTAGGTGTCATTTAGTAAATCCGAATTTACTTGATGACTATGTGAATTTCTTTTACACGGAGAGAACTCAAAACTTTTTCAATATTTTGTAAAACCTTCTTTTTCAAAATAGGAAAACCATTTTCCTTTTAAACTCATGGTTACCATGATTCAATAACTACCCATTACTTTGGTTATTTAAAAGAAAAAGAATTAATTATCCAATAATTAATATTATTATAAACATAAATGATAACCAACTTATCATACTATATTTATAATCTATAGTTTTAATATTTCATCTCATGAAACATATAAACCATAGTTCTTTTTCTATTCCATGGTACTTAATGTAAATATGATGTATGTCAATTCTCTGCTAGATGTATCACATACATCAAATCGATTATATCATATATAATCAAAATACCTCTTGTCAATTTGAACATTTCAAATTAACACCAAGAACTGATCCTCAACTGAATCCATTGAGCTACCAAGGGGACCTCATGGACCTGTAGCTCGAAGCTCCAATGGTACGTGAATAACTGACTAAACTCTTTAGTCATGGGATCTATCATCCATTAACTGCCAGGCACTCAACTAAATACCGACAGTTGAACTCTCCTTACCACAGATATATTATGTGTCCATCTTAACCAATCAGAAGTGCAACAACCCTTCTTAGATCGCTCTTAAGTATAGTTGGGCCAATAACCGTTATGCCCCTATAGTTACATTTGTCTCCTTAAGTACCACTGTTCCCACTAATGAACATAAATCATAGTCCTACTATGAATGAGTCTTCTCTTCCAAAGAGAAGCTATGACCACTATGTTCAAGCCCCAGAATCAGCCCTTAAGCGAGCAATCTCTCTATTTTTCCCTGCTTCGGGAAATGAGTGAATTCTATCTTGTGGATCGAGTTTCCAGCTTCCAGATTAGACAAGTCCCCAAAAAGGTAGGCATGTTGAGTTGGCAATCTTTCCACTCTCACTCAAACTAATCAAAGAACCGCCCTCAAAGGCAGGAGTTCCCAAAACACTCAAGATTGAGGTCGTGTCACCTATGGTTGTTTAGGTGAGATGTAAGTCTCTAGTATCAACGACGTTATATATAGAGTCTAGTCATTTTGTGATCCAGGTCTTATACAAACTCTTTGTATAGGACACCCCCGCTCGCACGTTTTCACATGAATGGTCAAGATCTACCATCTGTAGTAGTTTACAACACTTGCAAACCTCTACAAAGTGGGTCGTATCCGTAGTGTCACCAGGATCAGTTATCCCATCTTAATCCTTATATTACAGACCTATTTAGGTTATCACTTAAGGCATGATCCACTTGTATATCACATATACATGCTTAAGTTCACATAAGATAACCAAGGAGTTTTATTTATTGGATATGAGTAAATGCCAGAATTAAATAACACTTATTTTATAAATTGCACAGTCTGTATCTTTACAAAACAACGAGACTCTGGGACAATTAGGACACCAATCCCAACAATCTCCCACTTGTCCTAATGACTCGGGAGACTAATGTACAAAACAATATGAAAATGTACAATATACAATAAACTAGAGCATACCCCAGTATCATCTCCCACTTACCCTAGACAAGATGTCGCATGTCCCGCAGACCTAGACTCTCCAGGTGACCCACGAACACTTTAGTCGTGAGGGCCTTTGTAAAAGGATTAGCAATGTCGTATGCTCTAAAGATCATATCCTTATCTCCATACACAAGCATCTAGTCCTTCGTTCTCCAAAGATACTTGAGGATCGTCTTGACCGCCGTCTAGTGATCAAATCCTGGATTGGACTGATACCGACTAACAATCTCTACTACATAGAAAATGTTGGTTCTTGCACACAACATTACATACATCAAGCTTCCTACAGCAGAAGCATAGGGAATCTGTCTCATCTCCTCAACCTCTTGAGGTGTCTTAGGACATTGATCCTTAAACAGAACAATTCCATGCCTGAAGGGTAACTAACCCCTCTTGGAATCCTGCATCCTGTACCTGATCAACATTTGATCAATGTATGATGCCTGAAATGGGGTTAACCGTTTATTATTGCGATCCCGAATGATCTGGATCCCGAGAACATACTGTGCCTCACTCAAATCTTTCATTTGGAACTGGGCAGCTAGCCAACTCTTAATGTCAGTCAGATACCCTACATCATTCCCAATGAGTAGGATATCATCCACATACAGTACCAGGAAAGCCACTGAGCTGTTGATGATCTTCTTGTAAACACAAGGCTCATCAACGTTCTGGTCAAAGCCAAACGACTTGACAGCAGTGTCAAATTTGATGTTCCAAGATCTAGATGCTTGTTTCAGCCCATAAATGGACCTATTAAGCTTGCAAACTCTTTGCTCTTGATCTGGAACTATGAACCCTTCTGATTGAGTCATATAGATGGTCTCCTCAAGATTACCATTAAGAAAGACAGTCTTGACGTCCATTTTCCATATTTCATAATCATAAAATATGGCTATGGACAGGAGAATCCTGATAGACTTCAACATGACAATAGGTGAGAAATTTTCCTCATAGTCAACTCCCTCAACCTGGGTATAACTCTTTGCCACGAGTCTAACCTTAAAGGTTTGCATCTTTCCATCTACACCTCTCTTTCGCTTAAAGATCCACTTACACCCAATAGGACTTACCCTATCAGGTAGATCAACAAGCTCCCAGACGTTATTGAAGTACATAGACTCCATTTCCTTGTTCATGGCCTTAACCCATTCATCTTTGTCAACATCTTCCATTACTTACTTAAAAGACAAGGATCCTCAACCCCATCATTCTTAATGACATTATGGGCTTCAGTTAAACCTATTTATAACCCCCCCACTACGTCGAGACAATCTCAACCTTGAGCTAGTTGACTAGGCGTTCCGACCTTAACAACTCTTGTTAATCTGTCGACCTGTTCAACAACTCTTGTTGAACCCTCAGCAGTCTCAGTCTCACTAGAGATCTCATGTAAAACGAGCTTATTTTGTGGCTTATGATCCCTCATGTGATTTTCTTCCAAGAAGATAGTATTAGTGGAAACAAACACTTTGTTCTCACTCGGATCATAGAAGTATCCTTCTCTCGTTTCCTTGGGGTAGCCTACAAAGAGACAAACCTTCGAACGCGGTTCCAACTTCTTTGGATTAGTCGTTAGCACATGTGCCAGATAGCCCCAAATCCTGAAGTGGCGTAAACTACCTTTACGGCCTCTCCATAACTCAAAAGGTGTTTCAGAAACACTTTTCGAGGGGAACGTTGTTCAGGATATAACATGCAGTCTGCACTGCATAACCCCAAAACGGTCTGGAAGATGAGCATAACTCATCATAGACCGAACCATGTTCAACAGGGTTCTGTTTCTCCTTTCTGATACACCATTATGCTGAAGTGTACCAAGGGCCGAGAGTTGGGATGCAATCCTATGTTCGATCATATAGTTCTGAAATTGGAGGTCCATATACTCTCCACCACGATCAGATCGTAGTGTTTTTATCTTCTTACCTAACAAGTTTTCAACTTTAGCCTTATACTCCTTGAACTTGTCAAGGACTTCAGACTTACGTTGCATTAGGAAGAGATACCCAAACCTAGAATAATCATCTATGAAAGAGATGAAATATTCATACCCACCTTGAGCTCTAACATTCACCGGACTACAGAGGTCTGAATGTACAAGCTCCAAGGTTTCCTTGGCTCTGTAACCTTTTCCAGTAAAAGGTCATTTGGTCATCTTACCTTCGAGGCACGATTCACATACCGACAAGGAGTTTTCTTCTAAACTCTTTAGAAGTCCTCTTTGCACTAACTTCTCAATCCTATTGAGGTTAATGTGACCTAACTTTAGATGCCAAAGATGGGCGTTTTCCTTTGGAAAAACCTTTGGTCTTTTAGCTGTTGTTGTCGTATTGAACATTTCAGTGTTAAACAAGGCTTTTATGACTAACGACCTTAGTGCGTATAAGTTATTTTCCATTGAACCATAACCAATCTCCATTCCATTCTTGAAAATAAACACTTTATTCTCAGAAAAGGAGACAATGTAGCCTTGTTCAATGAGACAAGAAACGGAGATTAAGTTCCTCTTAATATGAGGAACTACAAAAACATTATCCAGTAATAGATAACATTTCTTGTCAACAAATAATTTCAGCCTGCCTACAGCAACAGCTAAAATAACCTCACCAGTACCGACTCGAAGATTCATCTCTCCCTGTGGCAACGTTTTCCAGGAAGTAAATCCTTAGTAAAAGAAACTGACATGATTGGTAACACCTGAATCAAGGATTCAGGCATAATCATCATTCTCTACCAAACACGTCTCCAAGACCAATAAATCACATTTACTGTCTTGTCTCCTTTTTTGGAGAGTAGTGGAATGGAGGTCGTTTGCCACGAAATTCGTTTCACATGATTCTTTCCACTGTAAATAATCGATCATTTTTAAAAGCTTTAAATGGAAATACTAACGAGTTGCTGAAAAGAAAAATACATTGACCTACATTAAGTTTTAAGCAAATACCTGTTGTAAAACAAAACAATATCCAATAAGATTTTAGCAAAACTAACATAAACCCCGTGTGATATCTAGTTTCGCAATAACACTTCAAAGGTTTAGGTCAAAAGTCGTCGAAGGGAGGTCAGTCATCTCTCTTCTGAATTGAGAAATTCTCAACCAGTCATTAATACCATAACAACTCTTGTTCCTATAACGACTAGCCATCATTGATTTGGCCAAGAGATCATTAACTTACTTAACAATCTCCCGTAAGTGTGACCCGCCATTTTAAGCCCTAGAGGTCCGTCCTAAAAGGCCAATCCAAAGGAAAAAATCTGATTGGGGCAAAACCTAAAGCGACCTTATCCATTTCTGGAGTTCATCTTGATATTGACCAACTGCATAAAACCCATCCGAAGGGGGATGCTTCGAAGGTGACACGAGGGCGTACAAAATGATCTCACAGTGTTAACCAATGACAGAGACCATAGGACGTGTTGACATACACCCTTCACCCACTTACTATAAACACTCTCTCCGTTCACCTTGATTGACTCATGCAAACACCATCCAAAGGGGGATGCATCCTGGGCATCTCCATGCCAAGCATGATTCTCATGGTGTGAACATACAGGGAGAAACATGAGTGGAATCATAGACATATCTGATACGCCTCTTCTATCCACTGAGTATTTTATAACCTAGGGTTTAGCTTACTTAGAAAAAACACGGCTAAGGATTTTAACTAAGTGACTTTTAGGTTTTCCCAAGAGTAATATTTACCTTGGATAGTGAAAAAATTTTAATTATCATCCATTAAACTCTTTAATCAAGTTTTTAACCAAAACGTCGCATGCTTGTTGAAAATCTATCTAATTCATCTTTCCAGGTAGCTTCCCAAGTAGGGGTGTTACGTTTCCATCAACTTAAGAACCCCAGCCTAGCCAGAACACACCTTAGACAAAAGGTCCCTTATAGATAGGTTTACAACAAATTTAATCTTTTATTTCAACCAATTTAATCCTATTAAACCGATTTTAAAAAATTAATCTAGGTTACTAAACACTTTAGAACCATTTGAACTTAGGTCTATCTAAATCCAATTTTAAAATCCTTTTAAAAAACTTGAGTTCAACCTAAGTCCGTATGCAACTTTGAATTACTGGTTTTAGGTCTAATTTCCTTTATAACACTTATAAACGGAAACAACCACCACAATGTGAAGCTAGCACATGCAAGGCATTCATAACAATTATAAACAGCCTAAGTGTCATGCTTAATGCATTGTCCATTCATTGCTACTTCTTTTATATAACACTTATACAAAACAACAATGAAACAAGCAAAATATGCTTCCATTCACCCTTAGACTATACTATTTATAATAAAAGGATGATGCATGATAATGCTCACTGCATGCAAAATACAACTCTTATATTTCATGATGCATGTGCATGCTTTCAAGTAATTTTTTCACGCTTGATTATAACATTTATAATACATGATGCATGAATAATTGCACAACCTAAGGTGGGTTTAAACTATATGACAAACACTTTGGCATATAAGTACCATACATCACATGTATAAGCAATAAAAGTTGATGAACTGGGTAAAACTGCCTTAAAAATACAAAAAAAAAAAAAAAAAAAAAAAAAAAAGCTAACTATTACAAAGACAAGGAGTCACCGGTTCAAACAGGCGAACCGAGTCTTTAACCGCTCAGCAAAGCATCGCTTCTCCAACCATCCATCGTGTACTAAGCACCCCGCGATCGTCTACACGATAAAACAAACACTTTGTTCTATCGCTTACCAGTGCTCCAAAGTTGAACGATCGTCTAGCATTTACTATACGATCATCTAGAAAAATCCAAACATCGTTTAGTTATTACTACACGATCGTGTACCTTTACTAAGCGATGAAGCCTGAAGTACACGACGCTTAGCGTGCTTCGCAAAACGGCCGCCTTTCGCGATCGTCTAAGTGACTACGATGCTGTGAAGCACCATCGCCTAAGCGATCACTTAGCTAGCGTCTCCGTATCGCATACGCGCGATCGCATAGGTAAAAAATAAACGATGAAGCTTGCTAATTACACGATCGTCTAGCACGTGCCTTCTACTAAACGACGAGCATCGCATGCTCCCACTACGATGTCTATCTCTAGTTCCTACGCGATCGCGCAACCAATGCCACGCGATATGGTCAACGATTTACCTCATCGCTTAGCATTAGCTAAACCATCGATTAAATCCAAACTATCGTTTACCTGAGGCTACACGATCCGCCAACGCTTGGTCTTCTTCTTCATTGAGAACTGCATCGCCATGCGTGGAAGCTTCATCACGAACGACTCGACGAACTCGAATTTTTCGAATTACAGACTCGATTGCAAAGTTAATTTCGCCCAAAAACACAGGGGCCCTTACAATTAACACTTTGTAATACTGAAAGCATTAATAAAAAGGCAATTTAAACCTGAAACGTTCATCATATTCATCCACAAATGCAGAAACCCACCACGACTGAAAATGCGTTCAATTTAGATCTGTAATTTGGAATATCAGATAACCTGACTCTCCATCATCTGTTAACTATCAAACACTCCACTAAAGACCCGATAGTTGCACTTTTCTTACTATAGATATATTTTGTGTCCATATCAACCAATCAACAGTGTGATAACCCTTCACAGATCGCTCATAAGTACAGCTAGGCCAATTTACTATTTTTCCCCTATAGTTACATCTAACTCCTTAACTATCTATCTACTTACCCCTGCTTCGAGGAAGGAGTGAATTTCATCTTGTGTAACTGAGTTCTCAGTTCCCCAATCAGACAAAACCCCAAAAAGGTAAGCTTAATGAGTTAGCAATCTGGCCATTTTCACCCATACTAATCAAAGGACCGTCCTCAAAAGCAGGAGTTCCCAAAACACTCGGGATTAAGGTCATGTCACCTATGGTCGTTTAGGTGAGATGTAAGATTCAAGTATCGACGATGTTATATAAACAGACTAGTCATCTTGTGGTTCGGTCTTATACAAACTCTTTGTATAGGATACCCTCGCTCACATGCCTCTACATGAATGGTCATGATCAACCATCTGTAGTAGTTCACAACACTTGTAAACCTCTACAAAGTGGGTCATATCCATAGTGTCATAAGGATCAGGTATCCCTCTTTAATCCTTATACTACAAACCTTTTTAGGTTACCACTTACGGCATGATCCACTTGTATATCTCATATACATGCTTAAGTTTTCATACAATAACCATGGAGCTTTGTTTATTGGATATGAGTAAATGCAAAATAAAATAACCCATATTATATTTATAACAATATGTACAAAGTTTACAAACTACGAGGCGCCAGGAGAATTATGACACCAATCCCAACAGATATGTGTCCCAAATTGAAATTGAAGATGAATTCTGATGACGTCACGTGTTCCCACGAACATTGGGTTGAGTAAAATTAATTTCATCCAATTTGACATTATAATTTGGACATTGGTCTAGTTATGCCTAAACATAGGCTTAATTTGGGCCTAAAATGTCCAAATAGGCCCAAATCCAATTAATAGCGCCCAAAGGTCATGCCCTAGTCCAATTAATAGGGTCCAAAGGTTAGGCCCAAGTTCAATTAATAGGGCTCAAGGGTCAGGCCCAAATCCAATTAATTGGGCCCAAAGACCATATCTAAGCCCATGAAGTCCATCAAAGAGCTCTATAAATAAAATAGTTCTTTTCATTCCAAAATGTCAGCAATTCTGCATTCAGAGAACACAGAGATAATTCAATAACAAGTAAAAGACTCCCAAGACTCCTGAAATTACACTCCTAGAAGACAAAAGACCCTTGAAGACATAAAGACTCTTCTAAGACTTCTACTTCAAGAACGTTCGGTGCCTTTCTTCTTCAAGTCAAGCACATCCACTCAACCAAGAGAGAACTAGAGGATCGAGTACTAGAGATCGAACCACATCGCATCAAATCAGCATCAACACCAACACCAACTCAAGCTCAACTCCACGAAATACGTCTCTCAGGAAACCTCGTGCGAACAATATGTTACAGTTTCTTCATGCAAAACCCACACTTTAAAAAGCTCGTTCTTACGCATTCAAAGAATTATAAAACATATAATATGAAATTTATATATGTTTAGAGAAAAACAACATTCGAGGAAAATTATTGATTGAAATTTATGAGTTTTAACAAAATTATTCATCAGGTAATTTGGGAATTGCCCAAACTTGTCAAAAGATTATTTCATTGAAATTAATTAACTAACTTAGGAATGTTTTTACACTTTTTTTTTTTTGTTAACATCAGTGAAAAAAAAATTAAGAATTAGACTACATAAAATAACACTTTTTTTATGAAATTGAAAGTTTATAGTCTAAATTAAAAAATAATTTATATTCAAAAAAAATAGACAAGACATTCATATAAATAGTGTCAAATACTCAAAGTAAGTATCGTGGATTATTTCTCTTAAAATCGAAGGTTCATATATTCTAATACCTCACATGTTATTTGAGAGGGGAAAAAAAATCAATGCTTGGCCTAACTCCATAGATATGAAACTACAAAAAGCCGCGAGGACCAAAATAGAAATAAAATGATAGGGATGAAATTGAATATTTCAATAAAAGGAGGACCAAATTGCAATTTAACCCAATAGTTTCAAGAACGCTTAGGAGGAAGGGCGCGAAAGCAACCTACCAAACAGAGAGCAAAAGGCTTGCAAAGCGATGAAGAACAGAAACCAAGCGACTGCCATTAAAGCAAGCAATGGCCAAGAACTGTAAATATATTCCTTCACGAATCTTCCCATTTTCACTCTCCACAATCCGTTGTAATACTCATTCACCTCTTCAATCACCTTGTCCAACTCCAATACTCTGCTCAATCTGATCGATTTGCTCATCCCATTCCACATCGCTGCACCCTCTTCATCGCTCTTCAGATGGTTCACAATCACTCCTCCTTCTCTTAGCAATCTCAAATCCTCGTCGGAATCCACGATTCCGTTCATCAATTCTGTGTATCTTGTCAAAACCAGCGCCCCTATTCCGCTTGACGCTTCGTATGCTACTAGGTTTCTCAGTGTTGCTTGTGTGTTCACGTCTAGTCTCGCCGTTGGAAGGTACAGTGTTCCGGTTTTGGCGTTGAAGGTGATCGTCGAGATTCCGCCATGGGAGGGCGAGAAGCGGATTCCGGCTCTGAAGAGCTCCGAAACTGAAGGTATTGTTATTTCTTCCGTTAATGGCGGTCTATTCGCGTTCGGATTTGAATTAGGGTTTTGAGATTCTGTTTCTTCCTTGGCTTCTTGTTGCTCTTTGAAGAATAGAATCTCAGCGGGTTGTTTTAAGATTGTGAATGGAGGGATCGTGTAGAGAATCGTCCATGGCAGCCGCGTGATCGTCTTCATATGTTGAGATTGCATCGCTCGCTTTGTGAATCTAATTAGGCGTTTGAGGAATTGCTTGGATCTGTGTAAAATTTGGGGAGATTGTTCGATTTCATTAGGGATTTCGATAATTTCTGATGGTCCTTTCGATTTAGGAGTGATCATTTGGTATAAAAAGTCCAGCAAATGAGCGCAATCTGAAATTTGAATCTCTGGAATCCCATCCGTGGTGTTGAATGGAGAAAGCTCTGTGAATAAACCGATCATCATAGAGAGCAAAATCTCATCAGATTGTTCAGAGGATTCGAATTGAAATTCCATCATCTTCCTCAATACGAACAATGGAATCTGATTTTCGAGCATGATTGTATCTCTGAGAACGGCGTTATGTGTCGGCTTCGTCCCAGCGTAATCCATCAAATGCGACATTCCCGAAGAAACTCGCCGGAGAATCTTCAATTCTCCGGCGTAGACATGGAGAAACTCGAGCAAGAAAGAGGCGTCAATGGCCATCATCCAAGCTAAAGTTTCGCCGTTAAGATCCAAGTAACCATGGTAACACGCTCGAATCTTCTGCTCGAGCTTCGACAATTGTTCAACGAGATCATGAAATTGGAGGCTTGTAGGACTGAATTTCTTAGCCCTTTTTGCGGCAGAGAGCTTGCATCTGTCCATCTCATGGAGCTCCGGACGCCAACAATGGTAAGGACCCAACGCAACTAGTTGTGGAGTGTAGGAATGTGGATCGGACGCCATTAACAATTTAGGGACCTTGAAGATTGCTATTGGAATCCCGTCGTCGTCGTCGTCGAGTTCTTCTTCGAGGGTCCGACGAATTTGAATAACCCATTTGAGCTCGTCAAAGGTGGAAGAAGAAGAATTGGACGCCATTGTCGAGTGCACAGGAAGCGTTGTTCCATGATGGTGAAGAAGGTTTGGTTTCTGTGATGGATTTGCGTTCTGTTTTCTGGCATTAAAGTGAGGAGGGAGTTTGCAGAAGAACCGTTTAATTAGAATTTAAATTTATTTGATAAGGTTAAATTCCTCATTATTATTCTTTTTTTTTTTTTAATATTAAAATATTTCATATTTATTGAACTTTTGAATATAATTTCAATTTAATTTTTAAATTTCAGAATATTCTAATTGTATTAGGTTTGATTTTTATTTCAATTTGGTCATAAGTTTTAAAATTTACATTTTTAGTTTTAGGTTTTCACCAAACACTTATTTTCAATCTTTAGTATTAATATCTATTAATTCATTTTTTTAGTACAACGATGGTTGAGCTGGAGGATTGAACCTCTTGGCATACAAGTCATGCCAATATCAATGTGTCAATCTCACTATGGCGGTATCTTTTAATTTATTTAAGAAAAATCACAATTGATTAAGGTCACGTTTACCAATTCGTAATAAAAAAAGGTGCCATCATAATGAAATTTCATTAATAGATCAATTGTTAGTCTGGATTGCATATGTAATTGGATTGTTGTGTTATCCTATTTATTTAAAATTACAAATCTGTCGTATTTACTGTTAATGTTACTTCCTTAAAGATAACGGTAATAATTAATATTGTAAGAGTGTAATAACAAGCAATGGAAGTATCAATGATCCATAAGCATTCAAATTCACTAATTTTGGCAGAAACTAAAGCATGCTCATCTAAATAAGAGGGTTTTATATCATACTTTTGTAGAACTCTTCAAGATCTCGATCAAATAGCAATAGTTTTCTTCATAGATCACCGTGAACCACCCCAAGATCTTCTCCACTATCCTCTTGGAACTTTAGACCGAGTTGTGAGACTCAAGAACAGCTTGAAGCAATGTAAAACGAAGGAGAAGCTCACAGTACTCAGTTTTGAAGAACTCTTCTTCAACCAAAATTTTTTCTCAAAATTTCTGTAGAATCCATCCCTCTAAATCACTCCATTCTCCTTTATTTATTGCAGATGAACATGCAAAGAAGAAATGTGCATACCTTGCAGCTCATGCTTGGAGTTAATGAAGAAGAGGAAGTGGGTTTTGTGTGAGCATGAAGAAGATGATAATGGAAAACCATGAAAAACCATTTTGTGCATGTTTTCCAATTTTTCAATTTATCTTAAAACCAAAATTTTGATTTTAAGACCTTTGTTTATTTTAAAACTGAAAATTTAATTTTCTAAGATTAATTAAAACATATTAATTAATTTAATATCAAATATTAAATTAATTTTTGCATAAAAAACCATCTTCATATATTTAAATCATATTTAAATATATATATTCTTCTGTTCCGTCTAATTTTTAATTTGAACGTTTCAGATTAATTTCTCAAACTACTCTAAAGCTTAACCATTTACGAGCTAGTAGGGGGATCTCGCTGACCTACAGATCATGGGCTCCAACAATTCGAGTTTAATCCGCTAAACTCATTAGTTCGATTTAACTCCTATTCGTTAACTAATGGGACACTCCACTATATCTCATAGTTGAAATCCTCTCACTGTAGATATATTATGTCCACTTTATACCCATAATCAGTAAGTCGATCTTTCACAGGTTGTTCGTAATCACAGCTGGGTCAAAATAACCGTTTTACCCTTATGAATACATCTTGTTCCTTAAATTCCCACTGACCTTTTAATGAACAATTCTGATTTATAATCCCTATGAATCAAATTCTTTATCTATCATGAGAAGGCAGGGCCTCGATTGTTCAATACCTGGAATCAATACTTAGGAGAACAACCTATCTACTAACCCTAAATCGGGTAAGAGTGAATTCCAGCTTGCAAGGCTATGTCCCCAGCTATTCATCCGGTTTTATCCCAAAATGGGAAGCTTATTGAGCAGTATTGTTGGACTACTCTCACCGTTTGCAGATCAAAAGATAATCCCGAACAAACAGGAGTTCATAGCTAGCTTAAGATTAAGATCGAGTTAACCTAGGTTATTTGATAAATGAAATAGTTAGTTTTAACCGTAAACAGTCATTATAAAGAAAAGTGACTATTTTCGTGGTTCAGTCTATATGCAAACACATTGCATAGGAAACCCCCATTAACATGTCTCAACATGAATGATCTGTGGATCACATCGTTTGTAGCATTTTACAATTTCTCAACTACATAGTTGGTCGTATCCAATAGTGTTAGCAGAATGAGATATCTAATTTCATCCATATACTTACTAGACCATTTAAGCTATATACTGTTAACTTGATCCTGTTTATGTCACTACATAAAGTTACCGTATTCAGACTATAGCCAATGATATGTTTATTAGATTTTCATAATAAGATGCAAAATCAACAAGTCATTATTATTGATAAATAGAATGTTTAACACGAATTATGAGTTCTAGAACATTCACAAAAAAATATAACACCTTCATAATTCTAATACTGTAACATTAACCATATATATAATGGTAATAACAGTAACGTAACATACAACGGCTAGTGGATCCTATATAAATTTCAAATGCAATCGAATTGAGCACCCTCAATTTCTCAATGAGATTACATTCTTTTATTTAATATACATTAATGTTAAATCTCCCAACTCAATAATCGTTGTAAATTAGTGCATATTTAGTGAAACCTCAAAGGTAAAAGTGTACATTTGCAACATAAAACTAAATCAAAATAAAATTTCAAATGGTAAAAGTGCAACATTTTGGAAAATAAGGACCAAATAAAAATTAGGAGAAAAAAACTTAAGACAAAAAAAATGTATTTTTGTTTTTTTTTTTTTTCTTCTTTAATCGAAAAAACTATATATAGTTTTTTATAATTTCTTGATTCTAACTTTCTAAACTTTCAATAAAAGTGTAATTGTACTCAAAATTAAAAATAATAATAATAACAACAATAATAAAAGCGTTATTATTATTTTTTTTTACTATAAATTAGTTTTTAGATAAAGATGTTAGTATCTTATGAGATTTTTTTAAGTATTTATCATACATTTTATAAAGTGTAATTGTACTTAAAATTAAAAAATAATAATAATAACAACAATAATAAAAGCGTTATTTTTTTTACTATAAATTAGTTTTTAGATAAAGATGTTAGTTTTTTAAGGAGATTTTCTTTAGGTATTTATCATACATTTTATAAAATCAGAATCACACGTTTTTATTTATGTTTTGAAAATAAAACTGTTTTACAACCTTTTGAAAATGCTTCTAACAAATTGAAAACAAGAAACATGAGTTACCAAACAAAACTCCTGGATTGTTCTACATTTAAAAGGTTTTAAAGTTCCTAACATTTAAAAGTGATATCAATTTACCCACATGAAGATAATTCAATTTGACATAAAATATTATTGACTAAAAAGTCAGGGTTTGTTCAATAGTCAATTTAAAAACTGAATTTTAAAAATAAGATATTCAAAGAAAACAGAGTTATATATCACGTTTTCATATATATGTTTGGTAGCACATTAAAAAATTAAATTCCAATTTAAATACTTTTTCAAAATGTGTTTGAAAATATATTTAGTTACTCACTACATACAGGTTGAATATAAACAATTACTAATTCATTTATAAACTTATTTTATAGTAAAATTTTGGAGAAAATACCATTTTAATCTTTTTAGAAATATATGTAATTGGTTCATGAAATTTCAAATGGGTCATTTTAGACTCTGAGTTTTCAAGAATAGATTTAAAAAGTATATCTTCAGTAACCGAACCATTACAATTAATGGATTGTCCGTCCAAATCAACTTTTTAGCTGCTGACATGGCTTGCTTACATAGCGTGAGGATCATTTATAAAATTTTATTAACTAATTTTTTTAGAATAAAAAATAGTTATAAGCCCTTATCAATATGCTTGCAAACTTCATAAACAACCCATGCAAAAGATTGAAGAAGCATTCTATCCATCCACCACCGAAAAGGCTTCAACTAAGGGTGAAATCGGTTCGGTTTGACCCAAACCGAACCAAAACGATATTATTTATATAGTAAACCGAACCGCACCATTTGTGCGATTCGAACCAAACTGAGGATCGATTTCTCTTTTTTTTTTTTTTTACCTAAATGCCCGATGCCGACCAGCGAACAAAATGGGTGGAATCTTCTGTCAAGACAGTCGACGTCAAGGCCCGAGGGAGAAGGAGAACTAATGAGTGAAGATTGGGGAAGACGAAGAGATGGAATCGGCTGAAGATGAAGAAATGGAATCGGAGATAAAAAAGGACAAAGAGATGGAATCGGTTGAGGACTGTGAGAAGATGAAACCTCGATTTCGAACTGGAAGACGAAGACTCGAACTCAAACTCAAACTGAAGCTGAAATGAAGAGTGAAGACGAAGACTGAAGAGCGGCGGCCACAAACTCTAAAGAAACGAAAGCGAAAGAAAGCCTGGAACTACTGAAGAAGAAAGGAAACTTTTTTTATTAATATTATATATATATATAATTTTATATATTTATATTCAAACGATTCGGTTCGGTTTAGAAACCGATTTTCAAACTTGGAACCAAACCGAACCATTTAAATTCGGTTTTAACATTCCAACGAATCACATCGAACCGATTTTTTCGATTTTACTTATAAATCGGTTTGGTTTGGTTCGATTTTGTAAATCGATTCGGTTTAAGCGGTTTTGCTGTCCACCCCTAACTTCAACCACTAAAATTAATTTTTTCAGTCTTTCGATCATCCACTTAGAGGTAAGTGCTTCTTCTTTTTTTCTTTTTTTTTTTACCTCATTCACCTTTGATTTCTTATAAGTTTACAATTATTTTTTTTCTTAGATGCTATTTTTCATTGGAACTATATGAAAAATTCTGATTAATTTGCAGAATTAAAGAGTTGATTAAGAACAAAAAGTAATGCTTGAAAAATCTTATTAAGAAGATGGACGAAATTATGGAATAAAATAAAATGCGTGTATAATATAAGGTATAACAACTTAGTGATTTTTTTTTTTTTTTTAAAGAAAATATTTGTAAATAAAGCTTAAAAATAAATAATAATATATCAATCTCGATAAGCAAGCCGTATTGTCCAAATAAGTCTACTTGGACAAATTTGCCAGTTTTAATAATTGTATTAGTGAATAGAGATTTTTTAAATCTATCCTTGAAAACTTATGGAGTAAAATGGTCAAATTAAATTTCAGAGATCAATTGCATCTATTCATAACAACTCAGGGACTAAAAAGTATTTTTTTCTAAAATTTTTATATAATTATTATTTCGTAATATCATATAATATGTAATATATTACATAGTTTAATTTAACAAAAATTATTGAGTCTATAATATGAAATAATATATTCGTGTTATTTTTCTTTTTACCATTTTTAATATATAATTTTGTATTTTAAAATTTTAAATTCAAAATCTGGATACATTAAAAATAGTTGTTTTCAGAATTTGCATTGTTTCCATCGTAGAATTTGGAACCAATTTTTTAAAATAAAATTCAGACTACCAATCAAACACATATTCGCTGAACTCAATGAATCTGAAAATATAAAACAAAATTTAAATTGCAGCCAAAAGTTTGAATTCTTTCATTTTGTGCACTGTTGGACTCAAAAAAGAGGGAGAGAGAGATCAATTTTACATTTTTTTTACTCAGCAAACTATTCTTAGTTGACATCCACTTATTTATTTAAATTTTGTGACTAATAGAAGTCGTCATTTTATTTAACACCTCGTTATTATTATTCCTTTAACATTAACACTTCATAATTTCTTCTATTTTGAGAAGTACAAACATAACACAACAAATCAATACTTGATCGTGTACCCACACCCACCTGATCGTGATTGATATACTACAATCTTTTCTTTTGGGACATAGATGTTTTCTTTATTGTTGATGATGTATTGAAAGCTATTTAGGACTTTCCTAGACTTATGTTTTGTTTAACGAGATACCTAGACTTATGTTTTGTTTAACAAGTGACATACGAGTGAATCATGTTTAAATAAATAACCTAGCTAAATGGTGAAAAATAGATAAGATACAATGTCTTAACTTGGTGACACTATGAATATGATCCTTTTTATAATTGTTACAATTAATTTTATCCAAATCGTTTGTCATGTAGAGATATATAGCCAATAAGAGTAGCTCAAATGGAGGCATAATGCTCGTACTATCGACCTCGAAGTCTGAGGTTCGATTCCCCATCCCATATTTTAATTACAATACTTTTGTGGGAAAAAAAATGGAGACATATATGATAAGTTTTAAAAAAATTGGATTGCAAAACATTTTATCTCTCTGTACAGATTTTTTAATTGAAAAGATTAATATTTTATAAAATGATTGTATGCCACCTGATTGAATGATGAACTCTTGACTATAAGGGTTTGTTATTTGATTTGCATGAGTGAGGCTGGTCATTGTAGCCAATTCAATAAGCCTCCATTTGGATGGAGAAGGGTACATAATCTTACAATATGAAACTCAGTCCTTCTCAAAGGGCAATAGATGAGTAGTTCCTTTGAATACTAAGTTCAAGACTTGAACATCGGGCTCCACCATCTCATTGA
Organism: Benincasa hispida; assembly: GCF_027475165.1. Classification (NCBI taxonomy): domain Eukaryota; kingdom Viridiplantae; phylum Streptophyta; class Magnoliopsida; order Cucurbitales; family Cucurbitaceae; genus Benincasa; species Benincasa hispida. Next base: position 96,083,293 of record NC_143478.1, on the reverse strand, counting down.
TCCGAGAATGACTTAGTTTATGATTAAATGATAAATAAGTTGTTCATTAGAAGATTAGTAGTAATTAAGGTACAAGAGGTAGTTGTGGGGGATATCGAATCCTGAGCGGAAGCATTGGGATTGCCTTGCATTCGATTTTCCATTTTATAAGAAACAAAAACTGAACTAAAAAGAATAGTAATAGGATAAACATTATGTTAAGCATGCATTAAAGAAGAATAACAAAAGGGAAGAACGGTTCTTATTTTTGTAAACTCTCAAGCCTCTTGAAATTCCTCTTTTTCTCCACACTAACATCTTCTCAACGATCACCGACACTACCACAAGATTACCTTGATATTATTCTCTAGGAATTCTAAGAGTTGGATAAGTGGTCTCCAACCCTTAAAAGAGGAAAAGGTAGAGAAAGTATAGAGATATTAATTTGTGGAGGTTAGGGTTTTTTTCACCAAAACAACATTTCTCTCCAAATGAAATTGCTTTCCCTAAATGAGCTAATAAGGAGAATTTATATGGAGAAGGCTTTTACCCATTCTCCAAATATTTCCCTTTTTACCCTTGATGTCAACTAATTAAATAACACCTTATTTAATTAATTGACACATTAATTAAATAACCACATATTAAATCTAATTTAATATGTATAGTTAATTAATATATATATATAAACATCATATATTTATATCCTCTCATCTCTTTGTCATTTCTTAATCAATTAAATAACTATATTAAATCATATTTAATAGAGTTAATTAACATATAAATATCACATATTTATATGTATACATCTCTTTAGAAATCTAATTCATATAAATCTAATATTTGAATCTCATTCAAAAATACCAATCTTAGATAGATCACATCTATATTAATTATATATCATCGTATTAATAGAATTAATTATATATTAATCACATTAATATATAATTTCCTCAATTGATTTGAGTAATTCAAATCATTCCTCATTAATATCCTTTAGTGAGCTAACAAGGGGACTTGATGGACCTACGGATTAGAAGCTCCAACGATATGAGATTAATTGCTAAACCTAATTGATTAAACTCATTAACTAGATTAAACAATATTCGTTAACTGTGGACACTCTACTAAAGACCCACAACTACACTCTTCTCGCTGCAGATATATTTTTGTGTCCACGGATATAAACCAATAACAACAAGTTAGTCATTCACGAGTATTCATAACATCAATTGGGTCAAATTACCTTTTTGCCTTTGGGTTACCTCTGTATCCTTAAATACCAGTGTTCCTCTAACGAACAACTTATTTATGGTCCAACCATTAAACAGAAACTCTTTTGGGCTAACGAAAGGGTAGGGTCCTTTGTTCAAGTCCTGGAGATACCACTTAAGGGAACACTCATTTACTTACCCTAAAGTCAGGAATGAGTGATTTCATCTTGTATTATTATGTTCCCAGTTCCCCATTTCGTCTTATCTTCAAAATGGTAGGCTTATTGAGTCAGCAAACTGGCCACTCTCACCTATACAAGTCAAAAGACAACCCCTTATGAACAAGAATTCATAATATACTCAGGATTAATACTAAGTTGTCGAGGTCATCTTATTGAAATAGAAACCTAACTAGTCACAATGTTAATCTAGTAGTTATTACTTCGTGGTCCAGTCTTATGCAAACTCATTACATAGGATACCCCACTCGTATGTCACTTATATGAACGCATTGGATCATTGCATTTGTATCAAATCTAACATGGGTCATATCCAGTATCACTAGGATAAGGTACCCAACTTTATCACTATACTATAAATCCTTTGGCTATATCTTGAACATTGATCCATGTATCTCGCCACATACTGTTCAAGACTAGCCTTAGATATTAATTTATTGGATTTAGGGTTATCATGACAAAATAGAATACAACAATATCAATAACATTTATTGAAGTAATATCAATTACTCTTTATTGATGAAATGATATCAATAACTCTTTATTGATAACGTAACACAATCAATAACATTTATTGAAATAACATTGATAACTCTTTATTGATGACGATCAATCAATTACATTTATTATCTATGAGTTTTAAGGCATAAAACCCAACAAACTCCCATTTGAACTAAAACTCTAGTTAGTGGGATGTACATAATATCACTATCCAAGACAATGGGAACTGTAAATAAATACAATAAATTAGGGTCTTCATATACCCATTACACATCTCTCACTTGCCCTAAATTATACAAGTATGTGCAAGGACACTACCACAACACTACCTTGTTATTCTCAAGGTGAGAATCATAGAGAGTTTGATGGACTCCTGAGTTAATTTTGGTGAAAGAAAAAGTGAATTTGAGAGAAAAAATGTCGAGGAATTGATGAAGAAGATGGAGATATATTTTGTAAAAAAAAAAAAATGTTTTTTCACGTGAAAATCAATAATTGGATTCCCACCATCCTTACTCCTCTGCCTATCACTTAACTAAGAGAACGGAGTTATTAATTTTTGAATTAAAAATACAAAACTAAATTATATTAAACCAATTTAATATAATTAAATTCAAACTATATATTATATTTCATATAACATATAAACTATAATTTATTATATCGCATATAATATAACCTATAGTTTATTATATCGCATATGATATAACCTATAGTTTATATTCTCTCATCTAGTCTATAGTATTAATATGAATCATATACTAGTCAAAAAAACCCGACGTTTTGAAAGTGAGTTTAATTCTGCCTCCATTTCTTCTTTCTACTGAAGCCAATCTTTTCTATGTCGATATTTTTCAACAGATTTTAGTTCAAAATCGTCATTTTCAAATATTATATCAAAAGCAACATTCTACACAAAAATGTTGTCAATAACTACATGAGTTCGGTTCCATCTTTTTCTTGTCATGAAATAATTTATTGAAATCTCATTATTATCTTTATGTATTCCACCTTTCTCATTAGTCATGTCATGAATTACTTTATGAGTATTTACATCCTCCTCCAAGTCTTCTTGACTATTAATTATTTTTCTTTTACAAGGATTTTTATCTTTGGAACCCCCTGATCTACCACGCTTTTGGCATGTTCCAAACTTATTAGTGATAACTTGCTATGTTGAGATATCAATTTTCAATGGAACATTTGTAGCTGGTATATGTGAGTTACTTTCTTTGCATTTATAAAAACATCTGGCAACTGATTTGCTATATTTTGCAAATGAATTATCTTTTGAACTTCAAGTTCACATTGATCTGTACGAGGATCTAAATGAGACAATAACGATACATTCCTTCTCTTTTTCCAACTTTTTAATTCCTCCCCCTAATATTGAAAATTTTGTCTCATTAAAATGACAATCAGCAAATCGTGCAGTAAATACATCACCCATCAGGGGTTCAAGATGTTTAATAATTGATAGAGAAACATGTCTAACAATATTTCTAACCTCCTTTGAGGACCCATCTTAGTACGTTTGTGGTGGAGCAATTGGAACATATATTGCACATCCAAAAATTCTCATGTAGGAAATATTTGGTACATGGCCATAATCTAATTGTAATGACGAGTACTTATGATAAGATACTGACCTAATGCATACAAGTGACGTTGTATGAAAAATAGCATGTCCCCATACAGATAAAGGAAGCTTAGTTCTCATAAACAATGGTCTAGCAATTAACTGCAAACATTTTAGGAATGATTTTGCTAAACCATTTTGTGTATAAACATGAGCTACGAGATGTTCAACACTTATTCCAATTGACATACAATAATTATAAAAAACTTGGAATATAAACTCACCAGCATTATCAAGATGAATGGTTTTAATTGTATAATTGAGAAATTGTGCTCTTAACTTAATTATTTGAACAAGTAATCTTGAAAATGCAAGATTTCGACTTGATAATAAGCACACATATGACCATCTGTTGAATATATCTATTAATACCGTAACATATCTAAATGGTCCTTTTAGTGGGTTAATAGGTTCACATATATCACCATGAATTTGTTCTAAAAATGTAGGTGATTCAATCCCCACTTTATCTAGTGATGGTTTAATTATCAATTTTCCTCAAGAGCAAGCATCACTTGATAGTTCATTAGATTGAAGAATCTTTTGGCTTTTCAATAGATTCCCATTTGAACTCTCAATAATTATTCTCATCATTATAGACTTTAGATAACCTAATATGTCATGCCAAATTGTAAATATGTCTAGATTCAAGAACTTTAGGTTTATTGTTGCACATGTTTCAATTACTCGTATATGAGTATAATATAATCCATAAAATCAAGCAGAAAACTCTTCTAGTATATGTTTTTCATATGAGACAGTAGATATGATATAAAGATATTCCATATTATTTGTACTATTAGTCTCAATATGATAAACATTGCAACGTATATCTTTAAAACTAAGTAGATTTCTCTTTGATTGACTAAAGAACAATGTACTGTCAATTGTAAATTGTGTTCCTCTAGGCAAAATAATATTTTCTTTTCCAACCCTTCAATTAGGTTTACAGAACCCGATATTGTATTGACTTTTGCTTTCGGCATTGTCAGTTTGAAAAAATATTTTCTACATGTAAGTATTATATTTATAGTTGCACTGTTTGTCAGAAATATATCTTCTTTACTCATTTTTTAGTCACCTAAAATATGAAAATGATCTAGGTTTCTTCATTAAAAGAAAATAATTATAATAAGAAAAACAACATTTGGAATATACAAAGGTTAACATCTATTAAAAGGGGAAAAAAACATAGAGGTGAAAAAAAAAAAACAACACTAAGTTTAGATATTTTCAAAATCAAAGGAAATACTCGATGTTTCATCAATTCTGCCAATTTTCTCTTCAGGAGATTCAAAGAAGTCCATCATATCCAAATTTATCATATGGGATGGGTTAAATATGTCATTATCTTGGTATGCAAAATTTACTTCCACATTTTTCTCTTTTTCCTTCAATGATGCTTTGATAGAGATCAACCAAGTGTTTTAACGTACGATAGGTACGTGACCAATGCCCAATCATTCCACAACGGAAGCATTTATTTTCAACACTTTTTGAACTCTTATCTTGTGGAGCTTTTCCTTTGTGATCATAATTTTGTGTGGTTTTTTTAAAATTTGAATAATTAGAACGACCACCATGAAAATAATAATAATTTCTTCCTCTGCCACGATCAAGACTTCGGCCATGACCACGACCTCGACCTCGACTACGATTATTATTAAAATTCACAGCATTCCCTTCAGGGAATGATGTCGTTTTAGTTAGTCGAGATTCATGTTTTTTCGTCAATAACTGATTACTTTGTTCGGCCACAAGAAGACATGAAATTAGTTCAGAATATTGTTTAAAATATTTCTCTCAATATTGCTGCTGCATGAGCATATTCGAGACATGAAATGTAGAAAATGTGTTCTCTAACATATCAACATCAATAATTTTCTCCACATAAAAACAATTTCGAACTAATTTTAAATAATGTGGAGTTGTAATTACTTACTGATTTGATATCTTGTAGCCTCAAGTGCATCCACTCATAACGAGCTTTAGGAAGAATAACTGTTTTTTGATGATCATACCTTTCTTTCAAATTTTCATATAAGATATGGGGATCTTTTATTGTAAGATACTCCATTGTCAATCCTCCGTGGAGATAATGACGAAGGAAAATCATAACTTTTGCTTTGTCTTGACTGGATGTCGTATTTTCTTCTTTAATCGTCTCTCCAAGATTCATAGCATCTATGTGGATTTTTGCATCAAGTGCCCATGACATAGTTATTGTTGGGGTTAATGTCTTAAATTTCGTAAGATCCCATAGTTTATAATTCTAATGTACAAGCATTTTATTTATGTAATAAAATATGTGATGTTTTATTTTAAAATTAGTTGCATTAACCACAAACCAATAAACTAACATCCAAGTTATCTTTGTAGCTTAAACATGTATGTAGAGACATACAGGTGGATCATATTTGAGTGATAACCTAAATAGTCTATAGTAGATGGATAAGGCTAGATACCATATCCTGGTGACACTACGAGTATGACCCGCTTTGTAGTGTTACAATTCTTCTAAAGTGCTACAAATGATCTGATCTTGATCATTCATATGAAGACAAGTGAACAAGGATATTATATACAAGAAAGTTTGTATAAGACCGCATCATGAAATGTTTAGTCTCATTATATAATGTCATTCACAATAGAGACTTATATTTCACCAGGATGACCATAGTTAACATGACCTGAATCCTGAGTGAGTTGTGAACTCCAGCCTATAAAGGCGGTCCTTTGATTTGTATAAGCGAGAGTGGTCAAATCACAGACTCAACAAGCCTACTATTTTGGGGACTTGTCTGATAGGGGAGTGATAGCTCTAAAAAAGAGCTATTATTCCTAGCTTAATTCGGGCTCGTTATTGAGTTTTACGTGTTTATTTCCCTATTTTGTAGGTATTGAGCAATTAAAAGGTAGAATTGACGATTTGGAGTCGATCGGGGTTAATTTGAATCAATTTTGGAGTTGATTTGAGCATTTGGGCTTCAAAGGAGTTGAAATTACCAAGTTACCATCGAGTTCCATCGAGTATTTATATTTTTATTTGTGGCATCAAGCATAATCGAGTACAATCAACCATCGAGTAATCGAATAAATTGCCATCGAGTATTATCGAGTAAAAGCCTGTCAAGTAATCGAGAAATCGAGCATCAAGTATCGAGTAGGGAATCATCCTACATCAAGTATCGAGTTTTTTACAGAACGCTCAAGGTTTCAACGTTTTCCCTGACGCTTGTGGCCCTCCTCTGTCGAGCATTGCAACGTTGTTTCTAGTGTTGCAACGCTAGGAAGATTTTTCTATAAATACCTCTCATTGATTTTAGGTCCAAATATGTTGAATCATGGATGCCAAAGTAAAACTTCATTCTTCTTCCTTTCCCTTTAGAACTTAGTATCTTTTGATTTTTCTTTTTCCTTTTTTCAAATAAAATTAAAAATACCAAATTCGACATCTTTGGTTCTCTTCAAAAGATGAAGAACCTTATAGCCTTACCGGGCTATATCGACTCATCCAAGAAATGACCAGAGAAATACGAGAATTTCTTTGTGCCTTAATAAAAGACAGGTCGCATCAAGCAATCGATGTTAAAAATGTGAAAATTTTATTGCTTTCTTTATTTGTCTTTTAGATTAGGTTTCTTTTTTTTTTTTTTTTTTTTTCCTGTAGAGATGACCTAAAGGAGAGAGCATCTTTTTAGAAGGCGAGCCTACTACCACCACCATCCCGTGTGTTGCATTGTTATCAGGGGAGGTTTTCTGTTCCCTTGTTTTTATTCCTTTTGAGCTTTACTTGAATACTTCGGAGCAATGTATTATTTTATGTTGGGGATGGGGTACCCGTTGGGTAGTATGTTATGTGCTTAATTGTCTTGCTTACCATTTGCTCTGTTGTTATCTTGATAGTTTATGACGCACTCTTCCTGTAATAAAATTTGCATGAAAGAACGATAGGAAAGCATGATCATAAATTTAGCCTAATTTTTTTAAAAAAATTATTATCTCTCATGCATCTTTAAGTTATTGTTTTGCGAAATTAAAGTCTTGCTTGCTCAGAATTGGGATATCTGGTTTGTACTTCTGTTGTCACCCCGAAAAGGTCCACCTTTGACTTAGGAGTAACTATGCTTGTTTTAGAGCAAAACTAGACAAAGTGGATAAAATAGGGCCTACTATAAATAAAAGAGAGAGAGGGAGAAAGAAAAAAGATAAAAATAAAGAAAAGTAAATTAGTTGCAATTCTGATAAAAAAATATATAGAAAAAAGCATTAAAAAAAATGAAGCATATGCTAGCATGCTTGCAAAAAAATAGTGTGTATGTGTGCATGGATAGAGGTGAAACGAACTACCTTCGTCGTGTCTAGTGTAACAACCCGACTTCTTAAGACAGCTAGAAGAGGTTGTTACTACATGCATGCATAAATGTTTACATTGATATATATATATATATATAACATAATCTTGGACAGCTTAAGTGAATACAAAATCTAGTCAGACTTTAACTCAAGATTTCAAATCACTTGAATCGGGGTACCCCTTAAACATGAAAATAAAATTTTTAAAAAATGAAAGAAAATATGAATCGAAAAAGAAATCTCTAACCCCTAAATCTAGTCAAGGAAGGTTTGTGAAAAGAAAACTATAAAAACATAAAATAACATATAAATTCAAATGCGGAAGCGTTCCTAGTTCCTTTGGCACTGTCACAAATTCCTCTTGTTAGTCACCCAAGTATCCTTGCCCTTATCTGAAAAATATATAAAAATAAAGGGTGAGTATAAAATACTCAGTAAGTGATCCCATTACCGGGATCAAGCTATACATCCATAAGCAGAGAATGTTTGGGCTAGTGGGTCAAACAATTATAACTACTTCTGAAAGACAAACCAAGGGAACAACTTATCTTGCCTTGACATGCATGCCTAGTGGCCTGATGGCACACCGTCAAAACATAGAAATAAACATGAAAGTGAACCTATCAATTCACAAAATCATAACATCCAAATGAACTCGTCGGCTCAGGCATGTCTAGTGGCCTGAAGGCACACCGTCAATGAAGGAACTCTTATCAAAGGGTACCTTTGAGCAGAAGCAAGATCATCCCAAACTCATTGTGACAAAATTACCACATTCACAATCAAACATACAAGTTATGCATTATCAACAAATTACGACATTCTTTGAAACTTTAAACAACAAAAAAGCAAGATACATACCAGTTGAAGAACTTTTCTTCTCCTTTCAATCTCCTCTCGTCACTCCAGCCAATCTCGTTGTCGCTGAGATCATCAATCTTATCGTCCACCAAATCTCGCTATCGTCTACCCATGAACGGACTCCTCACGAACAAGGCAGCAAGGAAGGCACCACCATTTAGAACCCTCAGTATTCTCGGAGTGAAAATCTATGAGGCGTGGGCTCTGATGGATTTGGTAGAGGGAAGGAGGAAGGAACGATCTTTTACTACAACCAAGCAAGTGGGAGAAATCTGAGGTCTATCGTATAGATAGATGCTTGATCGTCTAGGTAGAAGTACACGATCGTGTAGTAAACTAGGGCTGATCGTATAGACGATTGTTTAGTAAAACGCTCGGACGCGTGATCGCTTAGAAAAAGCTAGACGATCGTTTAGGAAATTCTATGCAACCGTCTAGTAAATGCGCGTGTGTACACGATTGTTTAGTAAACTTTGAGCTGTCATGTATGCTCTTGATTTGCTAGGCAATGGGCAGTGTACTCAAACGGTGAGCGAATGTTTGATATCTTTGCAAAATGAAAACAATTTTCATTTTATCCTTCAGTTACAAAAACTGAATGCAACCTCCCATTATCTCATTCGGTTACGGAGAAAAAACCAGCAACAATTATCCCATAATCGTTTAAATTAAAAAAACATATATATATAATCTTATTATATTTATAACCTATGGTTTAATATTATATCATATGCAACATATGAACTATAGTCTTTTTCTCCTCCACTGGATATAAATCATATTTATATCATTTTCCTCCAATTAATGTATCTTATACATCATGTAAACTATATCATATATAATTGACCAGTTCAAGCATATCATATATAATCGAACTCTCTCTTGTCAATTTGAACACTTCAAACTTACCCAAAAACTGATTCTCAACTTGAATCCATTGGGCTGATTCTCAACTTGAATCCATTGGGCTACCAATGGGACCTTATAGACCTATGGCTCAAAGCTCCAACGGTATGTGAATAGCTAACTAAACTCTTTAGCCACAAGATACACTATTCGTTAACTATCAAACATTCCACTAAATATCGACAGTTGCACTATTTTCACCACAGATATATTTATGTGTTCATCGGATATAACCAATCAACAGTACGATAACCTTTCACAAATGCTCGTAAGTACAACTGGGTCAATTTACCGTTTTACATTTGTAGTTACATCTAACTCCTTAAGTACCACTGATTCCTCTAATGAACAATACAACATAGTCCTACTATATGTGAACACCTCTCGGGCCATGAGAAGGTGTGTGGCACCACATCGTTCAAGTTCCAAAATCAGTCCTTAAGGGAGCAATCTATCTACTTACCCCTACTTTAAGGAAAGATTGAATTCCATCTTAGGTAGCTGAGTTCCTAGCTCCTAAATCAAATAAATCCCCAAAGTGGTAGGTTTGAGTCGATGATCTGGCCACTCGCACCCATGCAAATCAAAGGACCACCCTCAAAGGCAGAAGTTCCCAACTCACTGAGGATTCCCAACTCACTGAGGATTGAGGTCATGTTATCTATGGTTATCCTAGTGACGTGAAGTCTTTCTCATGAACGGTGTTATATAACGAGACTATAACACTTCATGGTTCAGTCTTATACAAACTCTTTTGTATAGAACGCTCCCGCTCGCATGTCTCCACATGAATAATAGGATCAGACCATCTGTAGCAAGTCACACCACTTGTGACTATTCTACAAAGCGGGTCGCATCCATAGCATTACCAGGATAAAGTTTCCCTCATATATCCATATATTATAGATCATGGTTATCACTTAAGACATGATCCACCTATATCATGCTTAAGTTACAACGACAACGAGGGATCTTAATTTATTGGTTTGTGGTAAAGCAATTAAAACATCCAATGTTCCATAGACAAAAATGAAGAAAAATATCATTTACATCACAAGTGTTTGTTCAATACAATATTTACAAACTACATGACCCAACAAGAGTTTAGGGCATCATCCCCAACAGTCAAGACATGAGACTAGACCCGTCAGTCTCCTGAAATAAAACATGCATCAAAGTGAGACAGTAAATTGCCCCTGCTAATCTAATCATGCATAATATACAAAATTTCAATACTGATCCCGCCGCACAGATCATCACATAATATGAAAGATCAAACATGCTCTTAATACTCATAACTGTCATGCAACAAGTGTAACACAAAGATAAAAATCATGCTCCTAAAGTCCATTAATTTATTTGATTTTGATAAATCAAATCTGTGTTGTCTGGCATGAAGACATTGGTAATAGTACGACTTACCTCAAATTGGTTACAAAAGTCCACGCAAATAATCTCTTAAAAACCCTTGGATAAACTCGAATTAATCATATGACATTAACCACAAGTTTAGTTTAGCAACTATAGCCTAAAATAGTGAATCCAATATTTAAATAAATCCTTGGGATCTAAATCCAAAGGATAACCAACCACAACTTAACCAAAACTTACCAAACTCTAAAAAAATTTCGTCGAAAAGAATGGTTTCTACTTCAATGAACGGCATCTAAATTTCTTAAATCTTGAATCTAAGTTTCAAACCAAAAGAGAAGTTACCAATTTAAACCAAAATCAAATGGATAAATTAAACTCCTCAAAATTCAAAGAAAATACATCTTACCAAAAGAAAAAAATTCAAGGTTTTAGACAAGGACGACCAAGGCAGTGGCGGCAACCCTGATCGGCGACTGGTAGCGACGTGCGACTTATCACTGCTGAAGCTTGACGGACAGAACGTCGGCTGACGAAACGAAAATTGGCGCAGGGCGTGCAGATCGGCGGCATGTGGTTTGTGGCTGAACGCGACGACAGGGACGGATGGATGGGCTTGACGCGGACAAGGGGCGCGGTGGAGTTGACTGGTGCTCGGCACGAAGGGTCTGCGGTGATCTGGGACGCGGCGACAGTTTCAACACTTGGCGGTGGCTAGGGTTTGCGTACCGGAAGAAAGAAAAATAAAACGAAAGGGGGGGGGGGGACGACCTGGCGTGCAAGAGAGAAAAGAAGAAAAAAAAAAACTTTTCTTTTCTCTTTTCCTTTGTTTTTTTTTTAAAAAAAATTTCTTTAACACTCAAGTAAGACTTAACCTATTTAAATAAACTTAAACCCTTTTCTTTTCTTTCTCAAAAATCCAAATATCCAAATTCCTTTTGGATTTAGAATCTCATATCCTTTTTGGAAAGGATATTTTAAACCAATTATCACAATAAATTGATTTAATTTAATTAACTTCTCCAGAGAATACAAGACGAACTCGAAACTTCAAATTTTAATTCGATTTTTCAAAATAAATTAAAAATTGAAACAATTAGACACAAGTCACAAAATTTCCTTTAATCAAATTTAAATTTCAGAATTCTTCTCTGAGAAAATATTTAATTTGAATCGTCCTTTACAGTAATTCAATTTATCCTCCAAGATTTAAAATATTCGCAATTACCACAAAATACAAATTTTAAATGACGAACAAATTTGGAATGTCACATTCTTCCCTTCTTAAGAAACTTTCGTCCTCGAAAGTTCATTCTTGAAAAAGCTTAGGGTATTGGATTCTCATCTCCTCCTCTCGCTCCTATGTAGTCTCCTCGAATTGGTGATTTTACCACAAAACCTTCACAAGAGCTATATTCCTGTTGCATAAAGTCTTCACCTCCATGGAAAGAATTCGAACAGGCCTCTCCTCATAACTTAAGTTCTCGTTCAACTGCAATGGCTCATAATCCACTACATGAGACCGATCTACTATATACTTTCTTAACATGGAGGCTGAAAAATATTATGAACTACGGAGAGAGACGGTGGCATTACTAACCAATAAGCCACAGGCCTAATCCGTTCCAAGATCTTGAAAGGCCCAATAAATTGTGGACTTAGCTTCCTTTTCTTCCAAATCTCATAACACCTTTCATGGGTGCCACCTTCAAAAACACTTTGTCACCAGTTTTTAAACTCTAGTCTTTACACCTAACATCGGCGTAACTTTTTTGTTGCTTTGAGTTGTTTGCATACGTGCTCTGATCTTTTCTATTGCCTTATTCGTGGTCTATACTAACTCAGGTCCTAGCAACTTCCGTGCACCTACCTCATCCCAGCACACGGGCGACCTGCATCTCTTCCCATAAAAGGCCTCAAACAGCGACGTGCCAATGGTAGCCTGATAACTATTATTATAAACAAACTTCATCAAATGCAGGTGAAAGTCCCAACTCCCCGGAAAATCTAACGCATAAGCATGTAACATATCCTCCAACATTTGGTTTAGACACTCTGTCTAACCATCCGTCTGTGGGTGAAAGGTTGTACTAAAATCCAAACAAGTACCCAACGCTACTTGGAGACTCTTCCAAAAATTAGATGTAAAGCAAGGGTCTCTGTCCGACACAATGAACACAGGCACTCCATGCAACCTCACTACCTCTTTCTTGTATAACTGCGCCCACTTACTTACCAAAAAAAAATAAACTTCCCTGAAAGGAAACGTGCTAGCTTAGTGAATCTGTCTACTACAACCCAAATCACTGTAAAACCCTTCGCGATTCGCAACAACCCTACAATGAAGTCCATCGACACACTCTCCCACTTCCATTCTGGAACACTCAAAGGTTGCAACAAGCCTGCTAACTTTTGTTTCAAGGCCTTCACCTGCTGACACACTAAGTACTTACTGACAAACTCTGTTATCTCCCTTTTCATGTCATTCCACTAGTAACAACGTTTTAGGTCCTGGTACATTTTGGTACTGCCAAGATGTATCGAAAATAGGGAATTATGAGCCTCCAATAACATATCGTTCTTGAGGTCACCCTTCGCTGGTACACACAAGCGTCTCCGAAAAGTAAGACCATTATCTGCGGACATAGAAAACTCAACCCTTCCCTGACTTCACCTGTCGCATTATTTCAACCAGGTTATGCATCGATAATTCTCTGTCTCAAACTTAATTGCACCGATAATTATGCCAACTGTGCAGTGACCTCCCCCACCACCACTACAATCTCGGTCTGCTCCAGGTCCTTGCATAATTGAGTATTCTGGTGATAAGGGCTGTTGAATGGGTTGCCTTCCTACCTAAAGCATCTGCCACTACATTTTTCCTTCCCTGGGTGGTATAGAATCTCACAATCATAGTCCTTCACCAACTCCAACCACCTACGTTGTCTCATGTTTAACTCATTCTGAGTGAAGAAGTATTTAAACTCTTGTGGTCCGTGAAAATCTGTATCTTTTCTCCATACAAGTAGTGCCTCCAGATTTTTAAGGTAAAAACCACGGCTGCCAATTCCAAATCATGTGTGGGATAGTTTTGTTCATGGTTCTTTAACTAACGAGAGGCATAAGTAACTACCTTATCTTGCTACATCAGTACGCTTCCCAAACCTTTCTTGGAGGCATCACTGTAAATAATAAAACCACTTGTTCCATCTGGTACAGTGAAAACTGGGGCAGTAACAACTTTTGCTTAAGATCCTAATAACTATCCTCACAAGCCTTACTCCAAATAAAGAAAGCTATTTTTCGAGTCAACTGGCTATGCGGGAAAAGTCCTTCACAAAACGACGATAGTAGCCCGCCAACCCCAAAAAACTACGCACCTCATTGACTGTGGTAGGGCGAGGTCAGCTCGTGACTACCTCAATTTTTGCGGGGTCAACAGATACACCTTCCTTTGAACCACATACCCTAGAAAGGATATCTGCCTCAACCAAAACTCTCATTTGGAAAACTTGGCATACAACTTATGCGCCCTCAAAGTCTCTAAAACCCTTCATAAGTGCTCTTTGTGTTCTGTCTTTGTCTTGGAATAAACCAGAATATCATCTATGAAAACTATCACAAAGATGTCAAGGAATTTCTTGAACACTATATTCATCAGGTCCATAAATACTGTAGGAGCATTTGTCAAACCAAACGACATCAAGATGAACTCATAATGCCTACACCTCGAACAAAAAGTTGTCTTAGGAACATCACTATCCTTTATCCTCAACTGTTGGTAACCTGACTGAAGGTCAATCTTGGAAAATACTGTAGCCACTTGTAATTGATCAAACAAGTCGTCAATCTTGGGAGTGAATACTTATTTTTTTATAGTCACCTTATTCAACTCCCAGTAGTTAATGTAAAGACACAATGACCCATCTTTTTTTTTTTTTCACGAAAAGCACTGGTGCACCCCATGATGACGCACTAGGGCAGATGAAATCCTTATCCAGCAACTCTAGCAACTAAATCTTAAGCTCCTTTAATTCTACTAGAGTCATTATGTACAGAACTTTCGAGATAGGATTTATACCTTGCTCTATAGCAAAATCTATCTCCTGGTGCGGAGCCAGACCTGAGAAATCCTCTAGAAAAACATCTAGGTAGTCTCTTACTATTGGCTCCAAAGTTAAGGAGACCTCAGGCTCTCTAGTGTCAACAACACTAGCCAAGATACTCCAGGTACCTCGGTTAAGCAACCTCTTGGCTTTCATAGCTAAAATTACTTTGGGCAGGACCACGGTCCCGCCCCTTTAAGTTTAAAGCTAGCTTCCGTGGGAAGGTTAAAAAGCATCTCCTTGCAAGAGGAGTCTATACTAACATGATTAGCAGCTAGCCAATCCATGCCCAAAATCACGCATGTCCAAGACTATTAAAGTCACATCTAGTATATGACTCGCTACTTCGATCTGACATGCTTTTATCTTTTCCTTTGCTAACATAATTTCTCCAGACGGAGTGGATACTGACAACACATAGCGCAAAGGCTCTAATTCTAACATGACATGTTTAACAAATATTGATGATATAAATGAATGGGATGAACCCGAATTATACAATACCAATGCAAAGTGTCCCAAGATTGGAAGCGTACCTATTATAACAATGCCTGACTTCTCGGCCTCCTGTTGGGTGGTTGAGTAAACAGACCTTGTTGTTGCTGAAGTCTATTCGAATTCCTTTGTTTATGGCCTACAGACTGGTTCCCGTAACCTGACGTGTTTCTATTAGGGCATCTATCACTCGAGTGCCCCTCCTGTTTCCAATGAAAACAGACCCCAGTGCTCGCCAAACATCATCCTCGATGACTTCTCCCACACGAGTTACACATTAGCCTTCTTTCTACCATACCCGCCTCAGTGGCTTGTTGCTTAAAGTGTCGAAGTGGTTTAACTGAGCTTTGACTCCTCTAATATGATTAAGCTCGAAAGCCATCTGATCTGCCTTCCTCTTATGACCTAAGGAAAGTCCTAGCCTAAATGCTTGAGAGTGTTCATCCCCTGACTATGAATCCATCTCAACTGCCAAGCGAAGTGCTTCAGCATGAATGGTTGGTCTGAAGGCTCGCACGATACCTCGTATACTGTCCTTTAGACCTTGAACGAACCTTTCCACTCTCATAGCCTCCGTAGCAACCAATTTTGAGGCAAAACGGGACAGGGTATCAAACTCCTCCACCGACATGTGCCCCTGCCTCAACTCAAGAACTCTTTTTGTTTATTGTACACCTTAAGTTGGCAGAGAAGTACTTCGCGTAAAAGCTTTCCTTGAACTGCTCCCATGTCACAGGTTCCCCCTTGCACCTAACATCCTTTCTGCTGACTGCCACCATTAACAGAAAATCGTTTCAATCGTTGATATCCATAACTCTGCATTGGTAGGATCCTTTAGTGACCCGTTGAAGGTGTTGGGGTTGTACTTTCCGAAATCTTGCAAATGTTTAGCCTCTAATGAAAGGTCTGACATGCTCTAATTTTGAGTTATGTTCTGAGTCTAAACTTGCGAAATTTGAACCTGCGACAGTGGTAACTGATGGGACTGGACAAACTGGACCATTCTCTCATCTAGCATGTCCTTCATCTTACTCAACACGATTGATGTGACTGCTTCCCCTATAACAGTTGCCCAATCAGTGAACTATGTTGGGACAACTAAGGGGGCCTATGTCTATAGGGGCGTAGCCGTGTGCTGGGCTTGGCTTCATGTCTGGGTTTGCTGCTACCCTGACCCTGAGGGGTCTCTAGGCGGCAAGGGATCTTCTGGTACTAGAGGGACATGAATTGGTGAATCTTGAATTTATGGATCCTCACCATGAAGATCTTGATCTTGAACTGTCAGGTTCTGCCCTTTGGGATCGCACCCCCTTCGGGTAATTCTGTGACTGCCTCTTCCCCTAACATGTACTATTTCCTAGCAATTGTTCGCAACCAACTTTTAACAACTCCTCTTACCAGTAAAACACATCAAATGCAGTCATAAGTGCTACATATTTGAGTGTATATTATCCTAAATACTTTTCATAAGGGACATACCTGGCGATGACGAAGAATCCATTATTGGCCAAAAGGAACAACCTGAACTTACATAGTAAGTTAGTCTACAGAACCCAAAACATGGGCTCTAATACCAATTGTAACAACTCAACTTCTTAAGACAGCTAGAAGGGGTCGTTACTACTTAAGTGAATATAGAATCTAGTCAGACTTTAACTCAAGATTTCAAATCACTTGAATCGGAGTACCCCTTAAATATGAAAATAAAATTTAAAAAAAACGAAAGAAAATATTAACTGAAAAAGAAATCACAAACCCTTAGACCCAGTCAAGGAAGGTTTGTGAAAAGAAAACTATAAAAACATGAGAAGACGTATAAATTCAAATGTGTAAGCGTTCCTAGTTCCTTTGGTACGGTCACAGATTCCTCTTATCAGTCGCCCGAGTATCCTTGCCCTTACCTGAAAAACATAAAAAGATAAAGGTGAGTATAAAATACTCAGTAAGTGATCCCATTACCGAGATCAGACTATGCATCCACAAACAGAGAATGTTTGTGTCAACAACTATAACTGCTTCTGAAAGACAAACCAAGGGAACAACTTATCTTGCTTTAACATGCATGTCTAGTGACCTGATGACACACCATCAAAACATATAAATAAACATGAAAGTGAACCACAAAATCGTAACATGCAAATTAACCTGTTGGCTCACGCATGTCTAGTGGCCTAAAGGCACACCGTCAAGACATGTCTAGACCCATCAGTCCCTTGAAATAAGTTGCCCATGTTGATCTAATCATGCATCATATACAAAATTTTATTGATCTCGTCGCACAAATCATAACATAACATAAAAGATCAAACATGCTCTTAATACAAATAACTGTCCTGCAACAATTGCAACATAAAGACAAAAACCATGCTTCTAAAGTCCATTAATTTACTTATAAATCTAATATGGGCCACCTGTCATGAAGACATTGGTAATAGTACCACTTACCTCAAATTGGTTACAAAAGTCTACGCAAATAATCTTCTTAAAAACCCTTGGTTAAACTCGAATGAGTCTTATGACTTAACCAAATTTAGCAACTATGGCCTAAAATAGTGAGTCCAAGATTTAAATAAATCCTCGGGGTCTAAATCCAAAGGATGACCAACCACAACTTACCCAAAACCTACCAAACTCCAAAAATTTTCCGTCGAAAAGAATGGTCTCTACTTTGATGAACGATGCCTCTTTTCAAGAGGTTACCAATTTAACCCAAAATCAAATGGATAAATTAAACCCCTCAAAATCTAAAGAAAACAGATCTTACCCAAAAAAAAAAAAAAAAAAATCAAGGTTCTAGCAAGGACCAAGGCAGTGGTGCCCATGCTGATCGATGACTGGCGGTGACGTGCGACTTACCACTGCTGAAGGTTGACGGATAGAATGTCGGATGATGAAATGGAAATCGACATAGGGCGTGGAGATCGACGCCGCGCGGTTCGTGGCTGAGCGTGACGACAGGGACGGATGGATAGGCTTAGCGCGACGGAGCTGATCAGTGCTCGGCACGAAGGGTCTGCGGCGATCTAGGATGCGGTGACGACTTCAACACTTGTCAGCGGCTAGGGTTTGCATATCGGAAGAAAGAAAAAGAAATTGGATTTAGATGCGGTGACGACCGGACGCGCGAGAGAGAAAAGAAGAAAAAAAAACGTTTCTTTTCTCTTATTTTATTTTATTTTATTTCTCTTTAAACCCTCAAGTGAAACTTAACTTATTTAAAGCAACCTGAACCCTTTCCTTTTCTTTTTAAAAAATCCAAATATCCAATTCTCTTTTGGATTTAGAATCCAGATCCTTTTTGGAAAGGATATTTTTTAACCAAATCACAATAAATTGATTTAATTTAATTAACTTCTATAGAAAATTCAAGAGGAACTCAGAAACTTCAAAATTTAATTTGATTTTTCAAATTAAATTAAAAATTGAAACAATTAGACATAAGTCGTAAATTTTCCTTTAATCAAATTTAAATTTCAGAATTCTTCTCTGAGTGAATATTTAAATTGAATCGTCCTTTACATTAATTCTATTTATCCTTCGAAATTTGAATTTAAATGACGAACAAATTTAGAATGTCACATCTAGTTAGGGCCCGTGAGAAAAAGTGATAAGTTCCTGGCGGTTGGGTGTGAAAACTAGCCCTCTAGGTAAAATAAATGTCATTTATGTTTTGTGTGTATGAGTTTAGGCACCTTTGTCTTAGTGTTGCTTTTTTTTTTTTTTTTTTTTTTTGCAAGTGTGGTATGTCCGTGGTTGATAACCAAACCAGAGTGGGGAAAAACGAGATGAGGACCTTTTAAAACTTTTCTGGGTTGTGCCTTAACTAGCAAGACTCTAGGCTCACTCATGCATGAATAGATTTAGAATCATTCTTGAACTTGTGCTTCATTGATTGATCATAATTGATTTTCGTTCTTGATTTCAAATTTCATTCGATTTGACTGTTGAGACTAGAGTAACAACATTATGAATTAAGCTAGCATGTGTTTAATCAATTTATACTCTATTTTGTGTGTTCCTAGCTTGCTTGGGACGAGCAAAAATTAAGTTAGGGGTGTTTAATAGCTCTAAAAAAGAGCTAGTATTCCTAGTTTAATTTGGGCTCGTTATTGAATTTTACGTGTTTATTTTCCTATTTTGTAGGTATCGAGTAACCAAAAGTATTGGTGATTTGGAGCCGATCGGGGTTAATTTGAAGCAATTTGGAGTTGATTTGAGCATCTAGGCTTTAAAGGAGTTAAAATTACCAATTTTCCATCAAGTTCTATCGAGTATTCTATATTTTTATTAATGGCATCGAGTATAATAAAGTATAATCAACCAACGAGTAATCGAGTAAATTGCCATCGAGTATCATCGAGTAATGAGTAAAATGTTATTCAGTAATCGAGCATCAAGTATTGAGTAAGGGATCATCCTGCATCGAGTATCGAGTTTTTGACAGAACATTTAGCGTTGCAACGTTTTACCTAACGTTCATGGCTCTCTTCTATCGAGCATTACAATGTTGTTTCTAGCATTGCAACGCTGCGAAGATTTCTATAAATACCTCTCTTTGGTTTTAGGTCGAAATATGTTGAATCTTGGAGGCCGAAGTAAAACTTCATTCTTCTTCCTTTTTCTTCATAATTTAGTATCTTTAGGTTAGTTTTTTTTTTTTGGGTTGTAATCGATGGATTGGGTGTGTATCTGGAATTTGTATATGAGTTAAGAGGTAACTCCTGTCTAATTTATTTGAGTAAAAACCTTATGTTTATTTTCCTTAAGGTTTTCTAATTAATTTAACTAAATTGTTGTGAACTCTTTGGGATGATTTGATTGAATCTTAATGGAATTTTTATAAATTGATCTGACAAATTAGTTTATCGAAATTCTGTTTGCAAAATCGTTATAGCCTATGCATATATTGGTTGATTTAGTTGCGCATATTAGGATCGCATGTGTAAAGTCTAGACTTTTTCTGACTAAATACATGTATGTCCCAATATAATCTTTTTCAAATAAATAATGCTATAAGATATGGCTTTCCGACTTGTAGTATGTCTCAACAATTGAATCATTTCGTAATGCAATTCAATTTTAACTTGTATATGGCTAAGAAGAAAGAGTTGTAAATTGAATTAGGGCTAATTTGGTTTAACATCAAATTTAGCTAATTGGGCTATTAGATTTTCTAATAAGTTGAGGGGTTGACAGATTCAGTGTAATTAATTGATGCCTAAGAAAATAAATTGCATAAGAAACTCTCTCTTGCTCTATAAATTAGATAGACTCCTAGTCTACATTACATTTACCTTTTTATTTTAATTTCACACACATGTCTTAGACTTTCTCCAATTTTCATGACTTTACCCAACGTCTTCCGAATCCACCAAATAATGTGTAATTTAAAACACATGGATTATCGTAATAAATAAGTGATACATGACCAATAGACTAACAATGAACCTTTATATTACACCTAATTTAACATATTTATAATAAAAACCGATTTTGGGAATGAAATTTTACCAAAAGCAAATAAATAAGAAAAGAGAAGCCATAGCCATTCCGAATTTCGGCATAATTTTAAGGCACATATTCTACTCTTTACAGTTCAAGCTTTCAGCTGCCTTCATCCATGGCGGCGGCTCTGCATCTCAACACAAAGCCTTTCAATTTTTGTTCCCGATCCATCAACCTTTCAAAGCCATCGCCGACGCTTTTCCGAGTCAGGTGCTCTGCCGGAACTTCCCCTTCCCGGCGCTATAATATCGCCTTACTTCCCGGCGATGGCATTGGCCCGGAAGTTCTCGCTGTCGCCAAGGATGTTCTCAACCTCGCTGCTTCTCTTGAAGGTCCCTCTAATCCATCTCTGGTTCTTCCCCTTTATTTTTCTTTTTTGTCGGAACGCTACTGAGTTCTTTGGTGAGATTGTACATTTCGTTTTGAGTTTTGACGAGATTGGATTTCGTTTCGTTAGGGATTGGATTTGATTACAAAGAGATGCCCGTGGGTGGAGCTGCGCTTGATTTAACCGGGGTTCCGTTGCCAGATGAGACGCTTTTAGCAGCAAAGGAATCTGATGCCATTCTATTTGGCGCAATTGGAGGGTATCTTTACTTACAGCTTGTGCTATCACATCGATTTCTTCCTTAATCTTTTGTTTTATTTACTTAAATGACGTGGTTTATTGAATAATCTCATTGTTCATTTCGTTTATCAAGTTACAAATGGGATGACAATCCAAAACATTTGAAGCCGGAGACTGGGTTGCTTCAACTCCGGAAAGGTCTTGGAGTATTTGCTAATTTGCGGCCTGCAACTGTCTTTCCCCAGGTAAACTTCTACAATATCCTCCCTCCACGGCTCCACCATACCAAACTATTTATAAAGAAATTGCAAGCCCAAGGTTCATTTTCGTGTTAAGCCCCCGATGCAACAAATAGGTGTTTGGATTATTTGAAGACGGGAAAGTTGCTTGATTTGGAGCCTATAGATAGCTGTGTTTCATTTTAATTTTAAACTAGCCTCATGTTAACTAGGATAGTTAAGAGTAATTGCAATTGATAGCATTTGTAGGAATAATAACCAAGTGTATAACGTCATTTTAAAAAAATTGTAAATATAGAAAAGTCTATCGTCCATTGTTGAATCTATCAACAATAGAAGAGCGATAGACTTGTCTATCTTTCGTTGATAGATTCTTACCAGTGATATGGTCTATCACTAATAGACTTCTACCAATAATATGGTCTATCACTAATAGACTATTTAAATTTGTCCATATTTGCAATTTTTTTAATATTATGTTATATCTGCTAATACTTTGGGTCTAATATCTATACTTGTAACTGTCCCTAATATTTTTATAACCACCATGAGTTATTATTTGAAGCCCTACAGACAGCCTTGTTTCATGTTAATTCAGACCTCTAAATTAATGCGGCATGACTTAGGGCCTATTTGGATTGACTAGAAAAAAATATTTTTTAAAAAAATAATTTTTATTTAAATTCTTTTGATAAAAAATTGTTTAAAATACACTTTGAAAGTGTTTCAAAAACTATTTTGAGTGATTGCCAAACACTTCAATTTTTTTTTTTCTAAAATGACTTATTTTCATAATTAAACACTTGAAAAGTTAAATCAAATATATTCTTAATGGTCGCAGTAATCACCGTGGGTTGGCCTATTAGTCAATAAAGTTATGTAAATAATAAAAGGCTGAGAAGGAATGGTTCCAGTCATGGTGACTACCTACTTAAGATTTAATATTTAAGAGTTACCTTAGCAATTAAATGTAAAAGGGCTAGATGGTACTCCAAGAAAAATAGTTGAGGTGCATGCAAGCTCACCCGAAAGCTCATGGATATCTAAAAAATAGAGAAAATTATGCTGGTAATTTCAGTGGTCTACTTGTCAGGATTAACTTTCAATGGTTTGCATTATGTTTAGAAGTGTGGGTGAAACTTCAAATTGCATTTTGCATTTCTTATTAAAGAGCATCCCAGTTTTCCTGCCTTCAAATTCCATGGGTCCTAAATGAAACCTGAAAGAATTTCCCTGTAACGATTTTAATTGAGATGCATAAATTCATGTACAATCCTGTGATTTCATAAAGATGCACCCGTGAATATGAGGTTGAAGTCTTATATGTGGTACTCTATTACCTGTTGATTACTCCATTTCTTATTTCTTCAGTTGGTGGATGCTTCAACTTTGAAGAGAGAGGTTGCTGAAGGTGTTGATCTCATGGTCGTAAGGGAACTCACTGGAGGTAAATAATTTCCTCCAAATGATATGACATTGCATGTCTTGATTTCCCTCCATCTCTCAATTTTGGGATTTTGAATAAAGGTGCCATGATTTCTTCCACCTGAATTAGGTATTTATTTTGGGCAACCAAGAGGTTTTAAAACCAGTGAAAATGGGGAAGAAATTGGATTTAATACTGAAGTGTATGCAGCACAGGAGGTAATTTATTTATTTTTAATTCCACTTCCTTGTGAACTTGCATATACAGTATTCAACTTTGTAGCCTTATACGACATGCTCTCAAGTCTTATCTTTTGCTATAAAATGATTAAATAATACTCAGATCAGTATGCCTCGTACTCAACAATTTCATGCTAATTAACGAATCCATTCTTTAAAGTGTTCATTCACGCATGCATGTAAAAGCTGTACCTCCCCCTCCCCCCTCTTTTTTCCCTCTTGTTCTTTCCCCCTTTTTTCTTAAAGCATAAAAAACATTGATATTTTATATAAATCTTAACTTGGAACGATTAGATGTTCCGGGTGCAACTGCTGATTCCCTCGTCTTCTTGATTGTATATTTATATGGATTATTATGTCTCATTGTAATTCAAGCATTAGTCTCTTTTCATTATATATGAAAAGTTTGTTTCCCTTTTAAAAAAAAAGATCAGATGTTCCATATTTCATTTTTCTTGAAATTAAGATTACATGCTTAATTTGTTTCTATATCTAAAAAATCCTCTTTTATTTTATATACTATATATTGTGTCTATTTGAACGATTATGTTTCAGTTTGTTAATGTCTTCTATGACAGATTGATCGTGTTGCTCGAGTGGCATTTAAAAATGCTCAGAAGCGGCAAGGAAGGGTTTGCTCCGTAGACAAAGCAAATGTATTGGAGGTGCTTAGAAGTTAAAACTTTGATCTTTTTTTTTTTTTTCTTGATTCATTGATATTGTGGTCATCGTGATCCATAAAAACAACCTTGTCATCCAATATCAAGCACTTCCTACTTAATGAAGGATGGTGGGAGCGTTCTACGGAATCTGTTATTGGAGGAAGTTTGGGATAATATCATACCTCTTTCTTCTTCTTGGTCATCTTTGTCAACTTTGTTTAAATTTTATTTTTCTCTGTAATTATAGCAATTTTCTCATCGTGCCAATTAGAAAGTCTTTCTGTAACCTTAAATTAGGGCTTAACCTTCTCGTCTATTTCATTTCTCTCCTCTGAAAAAGTTATTTCTCTCTTAGAAGAACTTATTAGGAATTTGAGAGAACAACCTCTGACCATTCCCTTATTTTGCTAGAAATAGGTTGAATTTTGAGAATGTGTTGCTGCGACCTCCAGATTTCTTTTAAGTTTTGCTGAAGATTCATTCAGTTCAGGGTTTCCCTACTTTATTTAAATATGGTCGTAAATTTCAGCTCACTATGTTATGTAAGGTCCATGAGTGTAAGAGCTGCAACAGTAAAAAGCAGTGGTCATGTGTGTTTTATATAGAAACCTCACACTGGAACTGACTATTTTGTAGGCGTCGATACTTTGGAGGAAAAGAGTGACAGCAATAGCTGCAGAATTCCCTGATGTCGAACTCTCGCACATGTACGTTGATAATGCTGCAATGCAGCTAATTCGGGAACCAAAACAGGTTTGCATTGAAAAGTAGTCGTTTTTTCAAGGAGGGCTATTGAAGTGAAGCCTCATAGCTCCTGTGATAGGATAATTGAATTTTGTTTGGACTGAATGTGGAAATTTGCAGTTTGATACAATTTTGACGAACAACATATTTGGTGATATTTTGTCCGATGCCGCATCCATGATTACTGGAAGTATTGGGATGCTTCCATCTGCAAGTCTTCGTGAATCGGTAGTCAAAATTATTCTCTTGCATTGCTATTCTGGTTTTTTTTTAATACGTTATGCATTTATCTTGTGATCCAAATCTTCCCAATTCCCTTCTTATGAAATCAATCGTTTGTACAGGGACCTGGACTTTTTGAACCTATACACGGTTCGGCTCCTGATATTGCTGGACAGGTTTGAGATGTTAAAAGATAAAAATCATATGGATAAGGATGTAAAGTTTTTTTTATGCAATGAAATGACGTGGTTTTATATGTAGGATAAGGCAAACCCACTGGCAACAGTTCTCAGTGCTGCTATGCTTCTTAAGTATGGCCTCGGTGAAGAAAATGCTGCCAAAAGAATTGAGGCTGCAGTTTTGGATACTCTAGACAGAGGATTTAGAACTGGTGACATATACTCAGCTGGATGTGTACGTATTCTATCTCGAGTATCTCTCTCGCTCTCTCTTTCTTTATTCTTTGAATCAAGTAAAAGTATAGGCAAATACCTAATCTAACTGACATCAATAAGATCAAAACATCCGGGGAAAAAATGAGTTGACGATTGAATTGTCCAGTAGTAATCAAATCACCTCAACCAATATATATTAAATATCATGACAAGACAATGAATGATGTAGGTAGTTTTTGTCCTTGTATTGATCAAATCGAGTTGGTTTTTTATTGGTTTCATTAACTCTTAGGCTTCAATCTACATCCCTTATATGATCAAACGTATTGCATAGTTGGGGTTGTTTGTATGATCTGTTTTACTGCCAATTTTGATAACTATTATCTTTAATCCCTCTTCTTGGTCATCATTCTAATGATTTGCTTGACTGCACAGAAACGAGTCGGATGCAAAGAGATGGGTGAGGAGCTATTAAAGTCAATAGAGTCCCATACACCTGCTGCAGTTTGAGTCGAACACGGGCAAGAGATCCTTTGTTTGCCTCTTGGAGTTGGTTTGTAAATGTGCCCTAATTGTCGGTTTCAATTCACTCTTAAAGTTGAGTTTAAGGTCTTCATTTTTCCTCAGAACTTTGAATAACTGTCATATTAGGGTGTAAACATTTTGACATTTTTGATAATCAGAAGAACAAGTTATTTGTCAGGCCAATTTGCTGCCTCTTTCCCAATTTTCCATTGTCATCGACTAAATTTGAAACAGAAAGGTTCAGAGACAGAATGACTATAACCAGGAAGGAATGAAGATTGCAAGTCAGGATTCTGCTAGTCGGAGATACTTCATACATATATAATACAAAAGGTTTAAATACTAGTTTGGTACTTATATTTTCTGGTTTAGTTTAAACTTTGATTAATTTTTGTTCTTTTATCTTCAACCTGGTTCCTCAACATTTATTAAGTTACAAATTTTGTCCTTTTTCATTTTTAACCGATCAAAACAATCCAGGAACAAAATGAACCGAAGTCAAAAGGTTCCATTTGATAACTATGTAGGTCTGGTTTGATAACTACTTTGTTTTTAGTTTTTATGATTTTCATATTTTCTATGTTATTTGAATTATAAGCCAATTTTTAAAACAAAAACAAATTCTTGAAAACTATTTTTTTTTTAATTTGGTTTTAATTTTGAAAACATTCTTAAAATCTATACGACAAGATATTGGTTTAATTTTTAAAAATAAATAGGGTTTTTATTTTTAATACTCAGATTTTGAAAATTAACTCTAGAAATTCATACATTGCCCTTGCCGTAGCTTACAGAACTTAAATTTTGTTTAAGTTTAAAAGGTACTATTATATACAATGGCTGGTTGCATATTCCTAAACTAAATAGTAATAGTAATAATAATAAATAAATAAATAAATAAAAGAAGTCTGGTTACATGTGTAGCAAAATCAACTAATTAGTAAATATAGTAAAATTTTAAACTATTCTGTAAATAGAACAAACATTGAATTTATCTAAGTTAAAGGTCTAAAAAAAAAAAAAAAAAAAAGTCTATTTGCCCCATTAGAATAGCTTTATTTGAATGAGATTATCACTTCACAATTAAAAGTCTATCACAAATAGATTCATATTATTAAAATTTAAGGACTAAACATGTAATGTAATCTAAAAATTTTAAAAAGGTGCTCTAACAGAAAATAAATAAATAAATGCTAAATTATAAATTTAGTTCTGAAGCCCTGAAGTTGACGTCAGTTTTGTCTAGGGTGGGATGAGGACAGAGAGTGCCCTGTGTGGATTTATAATTCCCTTCCTTGATTGGGGATCCTCATTCAAGGATTGGGTTCTAGGAAAAAAATCCTTGATTATACTTTTGTATTTAATTATTTTTTATTTAAATCAATTAAGATTTTATATTTCAATTTCAAATATTTTATGTAATAAATTATTATTATTATTATTAATTTAATTGTTTAATTTTTTTTATTGTAAATTTGATAAAAAGTTTTGAAGAAAATTATATTATGAAATGAGTTAAATAAAAAAAGAATTAAAACAGTAGCTAGCTACTGTGTGTGCATATATATATATATATATATATATATTAAAATTATAATAATAATAAAATATTCGGGGGTGGGGGCATGGTCGAGGTCGGGGGTGGGGACCCGTTTTGTGTCCTCGATTTGACCCCATCCTCGGTCAAACCAAGGATTCTCGATTGAAGTGGGAACCTGATCTGTGGGACTTTTGCCAACCCTAGTTTTATCTATAAATTTTTAAAATTACAAATTTAGTTCTTGAGCTTTCAAATCCTTTAGATTACGAAGTTGAATAAATTTGTGCTTATATTAGACATTAGGATCATGTTTATATTGAGGCCATGTTTACCCATTTATAATTAATCATAATGGGTCTCAATCGCAAACATGTTTAGGTATTTTGCAAATGTAATATGATTATGATTGAGGTAAAAATATTTTGCATCTTTTTCTTCCTGACACCTTTACCTCTATCATTTAGGGTCAATCGGTAAAGGTAAAGTGATAGATTCATAATTTACCTATTACTGTAAAGATAGTGTATCCCACGTAATTTTCAAATACAATTAGATTGAGTATCATTTGTTCCTTAATCAAATCAAATTGTGCTTTTTTTTTTTCTTTTTTCTTTTTTGTTAGAGCTCTGAAAGTGGATCTATAGTTCACCACACCATAGAAGGTTTAAAATCTTATTAGAGATAAAATGAAAAGTATTAAAATTTATTATACCCTTTTTAAATTCAGAAATCAAACCAACGCAAATATGAAAAATTTATAAATTAAACTATAAATAACAATATTGGTGTGGGTCGACCCGACCCGGTTTTGATGGGCAACTTCAGAGGTTCATTTCTCAAACCCTAGTCCTGGGCGCCTTCGCCTTCTGCTTCTTCTTCTCTACCAAAACCTCACTCTAAACCTTCTTCAGTTTTTCTTACAATGGCGCTTCAACTCAGCCTCAAACCCAAAAACCCTAAAAGTCTCACCAATCCTTCTCTCATCCACCTCTTCTCAACCAATTCCTCCGCCCCATCTGATCCAAATGACGACACCGCCGATACTTCCACTGCCTCAGCTCAATCTCCCATCTCCTCTTACTTAAGCGATGTCAAAGCCCGCTTCAAACAGCAGCAGCAGCAGCAGCAGCAATCTTCATCTCCATCCACTGTTAGAGGGCCTTCCTCCCCATTCACTTCTCCTCCCAATCGGTCGTCTTCTCCGGCTTCGAAAGCCGCTTCACTTGAAGAAATCAGAAAGAATCTCTCTGAATTTCGCAGCCGATCGTCTGTGCCTCCTCCCTCCGACCTCGGTTCTACACCTTCCTCTTCTGCTTCTTCGTCTTGGCAGCGCGGTATGTCATTTCAAGAGCTTTACAAGAAAAATGTGATGAGAAAGGGCGAGGATGATAATGCACCTGCGGATTCGATGGGAGGTGGCCGTTTCAGGATGTCATACGATTCTATTCGGGAGAGCTTGCGGCAGCCGAGAGCGAGGAAAAATGAACCAAAGACTGGGGATTCATTGTCTTTATCGGCGTTTAAAGACAGCTTGAAATTGAAACCGTCGGACCCGTCGTCCACGCCGGTGCTGGATGGGACAGGGAGATTACCAGCGTCGGTTTTTGGGAAGGAGATGAGTGACAGAAAAGATGGGAAAAACGAGGAAATGAAGACGGAGTTTGTGAAGATGTATAGCTATGGGGAATTGGGGACCAAGTTGAAAGCTCTGAGGCCAGATAAAGCAAAAGGGAAGAATTGGTTTTCATTGACGGAGTTGAATGACAGGTTGGTGAAGCTTAGGACAATGGAGGAGAAGGAGACTGAGGCGAGAATTGGGGGGATTTCATTCCAGGATTTGAGAGCGAGCTTGATTCAGATGAAGATTTCCGATGAGGAAAAGACAAAGAAATCGACAGGTGAGTCGATAAATTTGTGTATGATTATGAATTATAACTAGTTTTCTTTAGAACTTTTTAAAAGAAATCTGCTTGTGTTATTGAAACTAGTCTGGAAGGGGAAGTTGACTAAAAATCTTGCAAAATAAAATAACCCATTTAAACGCTGGAACTTTAACAAGGAAGAATAGAAGCCATCTTAAGTGCATTATTTAGTAAGGAAGCTATGTAGAGCATATAAACTATTAAGGGCTGTTTTTAGTTATTTTTCTAATTCAGAGTTTACAAAATGGAGAGACTGAGATAATATAATCTTCACATGCTTGTACTATTTGGTTTTGTAGAGTAAGTCTATGAATCATCCCTTTCTAATTTAAAATCAAAATCTTCATGATGAAGCATCTCTCTTGGACTTAATTCATTAGAACTGTTATCTTGGTCCTCTTCTGGGTAGTGATGCAGTTTTTCTAGAGTCACTGAAAGTTTGAAATTGTTTCATTTATGGTTGCCCAGTCCAGCGGCTTGATATCTTGGGTCATCTAGTTCGAACACCAAAGCATATGCTACAACCTCCAAAGGAACATCTTGTTGAAAAGGTATGAGATTCCGTTAAGTAATATTGACTAGTTTTAGCTTTCCTTTTAAAACTATCATAGCCCTCGAAAGTAATGGATACTGGACTACGCATATTTGCTTGTCCTATTGTTTGCTACAATTCTAGCTCTCATTTCTTGCTCGACACTTGTTCATTTTTACCTTTTGGATTCATGGTAATGAAAATATGCATTTTTGCCTGTTCTGTTCTTCAAATTGTCTAAGGTAATTGTTTTCCTGATTGTTTTTCCTTTAATGCTTAAAAATAAGCAAGCTCCTGATTTTTAAAGTTGCATTCTTCACGCTGCAGTTTCATTCTGCTTGTTCGTGTTAAAGTTGAACTACTTGACTTTGAATTGTCATTTACTCAAGCCAGTAATTTCATGCAGTATTTCCATCCAGATAACATGTCGTCTGCCGAAAAGATGAAAATTGAGTTAGCAAAAGTTAGAGATGAATTTAAAATGTCAGAGTCAGACTGTGGATCTGCTCAAGTTCAAGGTAAAGATTTTGACAGACATGAGACTGGGAGGTTTCATTTTCATAGTAAAGATTTTGACATGCCTTTTATTTTTATCTCTGATTTAAATAATGCTTAATTTTGTCCTCTGTGTATTCTGCAGTTGCTCAACTTACCACTAAAATCAATCATCTAACTGCCGTCCTGCACAAGAAGGTAAATGAAACCATATTTTACTTTCATCCACTTGTCATTTAAAGTTTTTTTTAAATTAAAAAAAAGGGAAACAAGTAGCCACTTTTCATTGAAAGAATGAATAGAGACTAAGACTCAAAAGTATTAGAACCCCATGAGGGGACCAAGAAATAAAATATACGTAATGCAAAATTAATTTAAGAAGGTAACGTAGAAGTATTTCAATTAAGACAAATATCTTGATAGTTTGGAGAGAGAGCACCATGAAGAGACCTTCAGAAGAGAAGAATCGAATTGATCACCCCACAATAAAGACTTATAGTTAGATTATATGATATTAAATTTGTCTTCACCCATCAATTTAAGTTTTTTGGTCAATCGGTGATTTTAACATGCTATCAGAGCAAGTGGACCAAAGAGATCCTGTAATCAAAACCATGTAATGTTATTTACTCCAATTAATATTGATTTCTAATTTTTTGGTCGTCTTCATATTTCAAGCCCACAAGTGAGGGAGTGTTAGATGATATCATATGAAATTTGCCTTCGCTCATTGGCTTAAACTTATGGGTCAATTGGTGATTTAACATTTATTAGGGAAAATTCTTTGATTGCACCAAACCCTCTGATAATAAAGCCTTCACCGAATTAGCCTATAAAACTTTTGACTTTGATGACGGCTGGACCCACCAATAAATGTTAAGACATTCTTCTTAAATGAATTGGAGAAGACCCACCGAATATTGAAAATAGAAAAAAGTTTCCACCAACATTTTAGGATCATAGTTACTTTTCTTGATTCCATTTTATGTTGTATTGAATTTTCATATATGGTTTTAGGAACCACATCTCTCCCTTACTAATTTACAAAATTCTTTTTGCATCTAATATTTCTGTGCTATCAAATGATTGCTTACTACAGACACGCCATTTGACTTAGATGGTTTCTGAAGTTGTTTTCTTTTTTACCATTTTTGGTCACATCTTCCTCAATCATTAATGTGAAAATTTGGTCAATATGATTCAGGATAAGCATTCTAAGAAAGGTCTTCTTGCAATGGTACAACGGAGGAAAAAGCTACTGAAGTATCTTCGACGAACCGACTGGGAATCTTACTGTATGGTTCTTAATAAACTTGGTCTCCGAGACAACCCAGATTACAAGACCTGAGTTCAGGTGGATCTCTGTTCTTCTCTTGCATACATTTAAATGTCTTTCCTGAGGTTTGCACTGAGTTTTGCTGGAGAGAGTTCTGTAATATTAAAATTTATTTCATTCATATCATCATATCATGAAGAGAGATGTTTTCATCTTGTTGGCATGAAAGGCAAAATGGCATTGGAAGCTTGTAGATGTCAGATAGTTCATTGCTAACGGGAAAGTGCAGAAGTTTCAGTTTTATTTCAATAGAGCAAATCCTGATCTGATATAATACTTTTTTTTTTTTTTTGGAATTCATTCCTTTTTAGCTGCAAAATGAACTGCCCTGTTCCTGCTGGCAAATAATGGATTTGAAAGTAAAGTAGTCTGCAGTTGAACCATTTTCATTTCATTACCTATACTTTTTATACTAAATCTTCCCTTTCTTTTCCAGATTGATTTTTTTTATCTTTGCAATTCATTTTTCACTTCAGTTTGGAAGATGTTCTAACCTTTGATTATTACTTGAAAATCCTTTTAAATTGTAATTCGACTTTATTGTTTATTTAATCCTA
Source organism: Benincasa hispida (assembly GCF_027475165.1). Taxonomy (NCBI): domain Eukaryota; kingdom Viridiplantae; phylum Streptophyta; class Magnoliopsida; order Cucurbitales; family Cucurbitaceae; genus Benincasa; species Benincasa hispida. Next base: position 96,050,719 of record NC_143478.1, on the reverse strand, counting down.
TATTATTTCTATCTTTGACTAAATTTTACAGTGCATCCATTGATAAGAAGTGATATTCCCCTCTTGGTTTTTCATTAAAAACAATTAAATCGTAACGATATAACAAACTGAATTTGACCTAAATTTTCAATTTTGTAGTAATTGTATCGATTTAGTTCCTCTTTAGAACTATATGGTTGGTCTTTAATGTGAAAATTGTTGTAGGTTTTAATAGAATTTCTTAAATGAGTAGAGGAATAATCAAAATTGACCTCTAATTTTGATGGAATTTATTACTATGGTTTAATTATTACAAAGTTGCTTGGTTTGCCATTTGTATTTCGTTTTATGTTTACAAATTCATTGTATTTGGTAGATATGTGTTTGGTAAACAAACTGAATTTGACTTTTAAAAAATGTTTTCGAATTTTATGATCAAAGCTGCATAAATTTTGAAAACAATGTTTTTATTGTATTCAAATTTTAAATTTTAAAATACATAATTATATTAAATAACGATTATAACATTACATATAATATTTAGGCTTTATTGGAATTATTGTAGTTTTTAAAATAATGGGTGGCAGTTGTGCTTTTAGTAAAATATTAGTGTTTGATAAATTTTAAATTAAACTTGAAAATGTAGGTTGAAGTGTTTGGTAAATAAATACAAAAATATTCTATTTTATATATAATAGCTAAAATAGATGTACAATCAACTTTTTTTAATTTTTTTTTTTGTAATTTAAAATTTTAGATAATTGTTTAGTATGATAAATTTTGTTTATTATAGATTAATTTTTAAATATTAAGGAAAAAATTATTTAAAAAATAATACAGTATACTTTAAAACAAATGATACATTTAACTCATGAAAAGTTAAAAAAAAATAGATTTGATTAGGTGAGAAATATATAAATATATAAAATAGATCATTTTTTAAAAAAATATATCTACGTGATTGTAAGAGAATCTAAAAGCTAATCGAATATTGCTTTTAAAATTCCTATTAACAAATGTGAAATGAACAAGTTTTCAAAAGCGATTTTAATCGATTTAATTTAAATCTGTTTTACCAAATACAAAAATGGTTAAGATTTTTTACAAATGGCTTTTTGACACACCAAATGTAGTCTTAATTGTCTTCATGTAATAATTGTTTATGTTTTGGGTGCTAAGGTGGTAATAGTTGTGGGGGTGCATAGTTAAGTTGGGCTGGGTTGTGAATCTGTGGTGCAATTTTTTTTAATAATCTGAAAACACATTTTTTATGGGTTTTTCTTCATTTTTTTTTTTTGCTTAATTTTTTATTCTACTATTTGACCATGCATGCTTTCCCAAAATCTTGACACTTCGATGAAGATGTTAACTCAATAAATAAAAATATATTTAATACTTTTCTGCATGTAATTACTGCACCACATTTAACTGAGACAAAATACTATTATTTATATAATAAACAATTACAACATACTTTAACGATCATGGAACATACAAGTTGAACATACACAAAAAAATATGATTCGTATAAGTGTCTATTTACATGTTCATAATACACACACATATAAACATAGCCAACAATGAGTTTTTTTTATGTATACAAAAAAAAAAAATATTGTTCCTTAAGATAGTCATGCTAGTCAGTCTTACCAAGTTGACGCAAACGATACTTCTTCGTAGACCGTGGTGGAACTGTTAAGAAACAATTGATCTTTTAGAAGTTTATGACAAATCGGTTCATAAGGATGACCAAATAACTCTCCAAATATCAATTTAGTATAAAAGACGATTATTAAACACTATAAACTAATAATTTCAAATTTATATTTAAAAATACTTGCCAATCTAGTTTTTTTTTTTCCTTTTAGTATATTATCAGTTGAGTTAGTCGTTGGAGATAAACGACGAAGTTGGTGGTTTTGGAGTTGGTCGACGTTGATCGTCATAGGTGTTTGTCATTGGAGTTGTTGTCGAAGATGGTTGTTTGAACCCAAAGTTGATCCCCAAAGTTGGTCGTGTGAAGGTGGTCGTCGAAGTGCAGCAGTGGTAGTCAACAATAGTAGCCAACAGGTGGGGCCATTGAACACATTGGAGGGAGAGAAAGTTGGATTGAGTTGAATTAAGGGGTGTTTAGCGCTCAAGTTGAGTTGGTAATTATTATATGAGAAGTTAGATTATCTGTATTTGGGGTACATAGTTGAGTTGAATTGAGTTGGAATGTCTGTATTTGGAGTGATGAGTTGATTTGAGTCGAAAAGTTTGTGTTAGAGTGCAGGGTTAAGTTGAGGTGAGTTGAATATCTGATGCAGTTTTTCTAAACAAATATGATTTTACTTTCTTATCTTTTTCCTGCTTTAGGAGTAAGTGTAGCACAAAAAGAGGGATTTGGATTATTGACCCAATAAGAAACCACTAACATTTTCCTCGTTGGGGCTTCTAGTACTGACAGCATATCCCACTGAAATAATTAATTGTAGCAGCTCCGACACCTTTTTGATCTTATTAACCAAAGAGATACGACTTTACACTGCTAAGACTCAATTTTTTTTTTTTTTTTTTTTTTTTTTTTTTTTGTAGTAACGCCTAAAATGGATGTGGGCTTAACTAAAGCCCAATACAGGTTGAACTACCTGCGAACTCCTAGGATGAGAAATAGGTCCTTTGTTTTTGGCAGAAATAATAGTTCCATCCTTTGTTGCCCCTCGGTAGTTGTGCGATCAGCACATAAGGGAAGCCAAACCCTGAACAGTGACGCACTTGGGAAATACGAGGGAAAAGAAGGATTTTGAAGAAAGAATTTCGGAAAAAGAATGGAACGAAATCGATACAAGTGGGTAGGTAGAGAATACCTAGGGGCGTGAGACAACTCTCTTTAAAGAACTCGGCAAAATAGCCCCATAACTTCGGGAGAAGTGGCGTCTCCTCACAAAAGGGGTCGTAGTGACCAGGCCCGAGCGACTATTTACCAGGATTATTTTGCTATTTTTTTAATTAGTAATTCTACACATTTTTTTTTAAAAAAAAAGATTAATATACATGCTTAATTTTTTCTCATTCTTAAAACATAACAAATTCCTTACACACATTTGATTCTTTACATTTTACACTAGTACAATGAAATGATTTTCTTTTTTGTGCAAACTCCATTTTTGCAAACATTCTTTTGTTATTAACACTTTTTATGGTAAAGTCTAATTTGCTACTTACAAATAAATAATAATGTCCACAAAAATATTTATGCACATGTAAAAGAAATGCATATAAATGAATAACACTCAAAAGATCACAAATTATTCCTCGACAATTAAACAAAATTTAGATTATAAAAAGTAGACTATGAATTTAAACTAATGAACCTCAAACTAATCATTGGAGAAAAAATGCAATTAGTTTGAACCCTACAAGAAAGATTAAAAAAAAAACTATAGTTATATTATGATGAAGCTAAATGTAAATAAAATTAAAATTAAACATACTACAACATACATTCAAAAGTTCAAAATGAATTAGACCAAAACACCAAAACTTAACGGAGGCAGAATAGAGATGGGTTATAAAAGATGTATAAACCCATATCAATGCTACAACTGATTTCTTATAAAATAAAGGAAAGAAACTATATTTCCTAGCACAAATTTTCTTTTAGTAGCTACCTTTATGAAAGGGATCGAATCCCACAACAAAAGCGAGTGATTGTTTTGCTTTGATTTTGTTTTAACATCACAACACATAAAAGAAGAAATATACATCGATATATAGTAAGTTAAGCATGAAATTAGAGAGAAAAAGGAACATATCTTTGTAGAACCGTTCTTCAAACTTCTTCAGATCTTTACAATTTCTCAAAGAACTGATCTTCCATGAACAGTATAAAGACGCCGTCATTGGATCTTCTCCGATATTCTCTTGACAAGGACCGATTTGTAGGAACAGACTTTTTGAAAGAGGAAAGAAATAATGTTTTGTGAAGAAGAGTTTTCACATAGAACTTTCTCTATCAAATTTTTTTGAGAGAATTGAGAGTGAGAAAGTTATTGAAAGAGTGAAACAAATTACTTCTCTACAATAACCAACACCCTTAAAATAAACTTCCCCATCTCTGAGTACTTGAAGTGGAAATCAATTAAAAGTAACTTCCACTTGCTTTAATTTTGATTAAAATTAAATTAATTTAATTAAAGTAAATAATTAATCCAATTAAGTAATTAATATTTAAATTAAATATCTCGTATTTAATTAATTGTACATTTAAATAATATTTAAATGCACATCTCTCTCGTAACCTATAGTTTTAATATAAATCTTATTCAAACATAACTTTATATTATAATGTATCTATATATATTGTGTCAATTATATAATATACAATTAATATCATTCCCTTATTGAATTTGAACAATTGAAATTCTTTCAAAACTCTAGGTCCTTGTTTACCCGTTATGAGCTAGTAGGGGATCTAATGGACTTACAAATTAGAAGCTCCAATGATTCGACATTAACTAATTACACTTTTTAATTATATTAGTGATCATTCATTAACCGTGTGTCACTCCACTAAAAACTCACAATTGTACTCTTCACACTGTAGAATATTTATGCGTCCATGGATTAACCATTACAATAAGTCGATTCTTCACGAGCAGTTTGTGATGAAAGTTGGGTCAAATTATCATTGTACGCTTATTATTACATCTAACTTCTTAAGTACTATTGATCCCTCTAATGAATAACCTGTTTATGGTCCCACCATAAACTAAGTCTCTCTCGAGCCAGTGAGAGGACGGGTACCCTTTGTTCAATACTCGAAATCAGCACTTAAGGGAACTACTCATCTACTTACCCTAAAGGCGGGAATGAGAGAATTTCATCTTGAGTAGTTATGTTTCCAACTCCCTACTCGGACAAATCCCTAAAATGATAAGCTTATTTAGTCGACGACTTGGGCCACTCTCACCCTATGGATCAAAGGACTGCCCTCATAGACAAGAGTCCATAATTCAATGAGGATTGAGATCGAGTTACATGATTATCCTATGAAATATTATTCTCTTCAATTAACGATGTTACAATGAAAGATTAAGTATTTTGCGATCCGGTCTTATACAAACTAATTGTATAAGATATCCCTCTCCCCCCCACATGTCTTTACACAAACGATTTGTCAAATCGTTTATATCACTTACAACATGTGTACCAATTACAAAGTAGGTTGTATCTATAGTGTTACCAAGATAAGACACCCAGCCTTAATTCATATACTATAGATCATTTAGGTTATTACTTGAAACACGATCCACCTGTTTTCAAGTCTGATGAAATAGCCTTCATTTTTCCTGCAATGGATAACTAATTATTGTATATATAAAATATCAATTATTATATCAAATAACTAATTAACTACGAGGCTTTAGGGCATAAACCCCAACACCTTATATGAATTTAAAAAATGAAAGTCATAAATGGAAAACAAGAAAGTTACAAAAGGATAGCATAATCTTTTTTTTAATCACCTTGTACATATAAACATTGCATTTAACGTAGACAAAATACGATTATTTATATAACAAACAACCATACAATATACTTCCCAATCGTATACGTATGAGTTGAACATGTAAAAAAGATAAAGTTGTCATTTAGGGCCTATTTACATATTCAAAAATAGGGTTGTCACTAAAATCTCGTAGAGGCGGCCTTCACTGAAGTTAGTCCTCTGATGTGAATGTTAATGTGGTTTTTATTAGAGTTGATCATCCAAGGTGGTTTTCACCGGAATTGTCGTCGAAGGTGGTTGCTGAACTCCACGGATAATCTAACATCCCAGATAATTATTATCAACTCAACTCAACTCTATGCGAACAAGACCTCTTAAGATTGAATTGGAGTGAATTAGTATAAATAAGCAACTCAACTCCATAAATATTTAAAGTTTATGAACCAAACATTGAGTTGTTAATCTTTACCAACTCAACCCAATTCATGCTAGTGAGCCAAACACCCATAAATTTTTTTTAATTTAATTCATTTTTTAGATTATAATATATATTATAAATTATATAATATTACAAAATAATAATTGTATAATTTTTTTAAACATAAAACATATTCATGAATATACTAATAATAGTTTATTGTCAAGAGTACCTACAACAAGTTTTATGATTTATAAATAAACACATTTTAATCAATTATTTAAATTATAATTTCTAAACCTACTACCAATCACAAATATGAAAATATAAAATATTGTTGTGAACTTGAAGAGCACAATAAGAATACAAATACCAATAAAATATAATATTAAAATAAATATAATATAATATAATAATAAATTAAATTAAACATAATATATTAAATTAACAAAATATGAAATAAGAAATTTCTCTAAAAGCTCCACTTTCTCCAATTTTCATGGATTTTACCCAATGTGTGTGTCTTTCAAAACCCATCAAATGCCACTATTTATAGGCAATTTGGCAAGTAGGAGGTGGATTATATGGACACTAATAATGTGTAATGTTTAGACATATGGAGAACACTTTAAGAAATGTGGGCATGACACATGGTTAATGGACACTGAGCATGAACATCTAATGGGCATCTATTATCATAATATTTATAATATTCCCCTTTAGATGCCCATTATATATATGAAATATGTCTCATTAATAGGAAAAAATCCAATGAGAAAAAATCCTAGTGAAGGGAAAAGAATACATATTTCATATAATTTAAACTCCTAAAAAGTATATTTACTCCCCCCTCGTGGAAACATCACTTGAGACCTCTGAATCGTCGCATTCTAATGTTGTGCACCAGTTTTTCAAATATTGTGGTAGGTAATGCCTTTGTAAGTAAGTCTGCCAGGTTATCTTTCGAACAAATTTGTTGTACAATGATATCGTCATTTTCTTCAAGATCAAAAGTGTAGAAAAGCTTTGATGAAATATGTTTTGTTCTATCTCCTTTAATATATCCTCCTTTGATTTGGGATATACATGTTGTGTTATCTTCATATAATATTATTGAAAGATTTTTACTAGAAGACAAATCACATGTTCCACAAATTTGCCGAGTCATTGATCTTAGCCATACACATTCTCGGCTAGCCTCGTGAATTGCAAGAATTTCAGCATGATTTGAGGAAGTAGTCGTTATGGTCTGTTTCACTGACTGCCACTATACAACAATTCATCCATATGTGAATAGATAACCTATTTGAGATCTAGCTTTGTAAGGGTCAAATAAATATCCAGAATCTACATAACCAACTTGATCCAAATTTGATTTATTTGAATAAAACAAACTCATATTAATATTGTTCCTCGAAGATAATGGAGTATATGCTTAATTCCATCCAAATGTCTTTTTGTTGGATATGAACTATATCAAGCTAATAAATTTACTGAAAATGCAATATATGGTATTATTAGCAAGATATATAAGTGCACCAATTGTACTAAGATATGGTACTTCAGGATCAAGTAGTTCTACATTATCATCTCGAGATCAAAATATATCTTTCCTAACATCTAATGAACAAACTTCTATTGGAATATTCAATGGATAAAATCTTTTCAAAAAAAATTATGTATAAGTTGACCGATGAACAAATCTATCTGTTAAATGCTCAATTTGCAAACCAAGACAAAATTTTGTTTTTACGGGATCTTTCATCTTAAATTCTTTAAAGCTTTTCAGGAGTTCCAATTATATTTAAATCATCAACATATACAATTATAATAGCAAATCTTGATTGTGATTTCTTTATAAAGACACATGGACATACTGGATTTGTTTGATATCCTTCTTTCAACAAATATCCACTTAGGCGATTGTATCACATTCGTCCTGATTGTTTCTATCCATATAGCAATCTTTGTAACTTTATCGAATACAATTCCCACGAATTTGATTTATATGTTTCAGATACTTTAAATCATTATGGGATTCTCATATAAATATCATTATCAAGATATCCATATAAATATGCTATGACTACATCCATAAGATGGATGCCCATATTTTCATACACGGTCAGACCAATTAAATATCTTAATGTAATCATATCCACCACAGGGGAATACATCTCCTTATAATCAATACCAAGTCTTTGTGAGAAACCTTGTGCAACTAATCTTACTTTATATCTTGTGACTACATTATTTTAATTTATTTTTCTCACAAATACTCATTTGTATTCCACAGGTTTGACACCTTCTGGTGTTCAAACTATTGGTCCAAAAACCTAAGTTTTGAGAGTGAGTTTAATTTTATCTCGATTGTTTCTTTTTTAATTCTGTCTCGATTGTTTCTTTCTACTAAAGTCAATCTTTTCTATGTCGACATTCTTCAATAGATTTTGGTTCAGAATCCTCACTTTCAGATATAATATCAAGAACAACAATATACGCAAAAATATTGCCAATAACTACATTAGTTTGGTTTCATCGTTTTCCTGTCATGACACAGTTTATCAAAATCTCGTTATTATCTTTAGGTATTTCATCTTCCTCACTAGTCATGTCAAGGATTTTCTCATAGGTATTTATATCTTCAACCAAATCTTATTGACTTATTTATTATTTTTCTTTTTCGAGGATTTTTATCTTTGGAACCCACTGGTCTACCATGCTTATGACGTGTTCCAGACTCATTAGTGACAACTTGTTGTATTGGGATATCAATTTTTTATGGAACATTTGCAGTTGGTATATGTAATTTAGTTATTTTCTTTGCACCTATAAATTCATCTAGTAACTAATTTGCTATATTTTGCAAATGAATTATCTTCTATGTAAGAGTTAACGACTAACATGCGGAAGCAATAAAGGATCTTAAGTACTCTAATTAGGTTAATTTCAAAGGAATATGCATAGATCATAAATTAAAGGGTCAGAATCTACAACCTTTATAGTCAAATTCCTTCTTGGTTTTGTTCAAATCTTCTCAAGATCAGTTCGTAAACCACCACAAAAGTCTTTTTGACTATTCTCCAGCCTTAGAATAGGATGGTAGGATCCGGTGAGGGAGAGAAATTGTATAAAGGTTTAAGAGAGAATTAGGTTTAAGGTTCATCAAACAATCTCAAGAGAGTTAAATTTCATAGAACTGTTTCTTTAAAGGAAAAAACATGCAAATCGTGTAATTTTTTAGTTAATGAAAATTTGACACTCAAAATTCCATTAACTCTAAGTGGGACGAACACCTAGAAACAATATGTTAATCAAAACAACAAAAATAGATTTTTTCCACTAAGTCAACCTTGGATTTTCCCACAAAGTTAGTCAAATGATCAAAGTTTGACTCTCAAAGTCCATAGTCAATATTTTGACTTTTTTACTCTTAAAGTCAATAGCTACATTTTGACTTTATCTCAATTTTGGCCTAGTCAAAAATTTTTATTTTCAATCCAATTTTGACATCTTCAATTTAAAATTAATTTAAACAATTAATTAAATAATTTAATTAATTAAAAACACACTAATCCTGATCAATCCTGATTAACCGTTTTGTAATCCCTAGCTATTTAGAAAATTTTGATATTCAAATCTTATTTAAATATCTTTTTTCTCTTTACATATGTTTAATTCATAATTAAACATTAGGTTAAATATATCAGATATATTTAACATTAACTCCAAAAATCGAATTCGAAAACTTCAAACTCGTTCGTCACACTATTCTAAGGTTTAGTCTGATATGAGCTAGTAGAGGGACCTAATAGACCTCAAATCATGAGCTCCAACGATCCGAGATTAACCAGCTAAACTCTTTAACCTAATTAACCAACATTTGTTAACTACTAGGTCACTCCATTAAAGCCCAGTAGTTGCACTCCTCTCACCATAGATATATTTCTGTAACTTGGTATAATCATAATCAGTAAGTCAGCCCTTCATATGTTGTTCATAATAACAGCTGGGTCAAAAGTTGTTTTACCTCCAAGATTACATTTTGCTCCTTAAGTCCCACTGATCCTCTAATGAACAATTAGTTTGTGATTCAATCATCAAATCGGATCCCTCTCGAGCCAATAAGAGGTTGGGGCTTCTTGTTCAAGACCCGGAGTCAGTACTTAAGGGAACAACCTCTCTCTATCTCTAAAAGCAGGTAGGAGGGATTTCTGCTTTGCAACCTATATCCCCAGCTATCTACCCAGTCTTACCCTTAAAATGAGGGGCTTATTGAGCCCGTGCTGTTGAGCCAACCCTTACCCATGCAAATCTAAGAATAATATTGAATAAACAGGAGTTCATAGTTAGCTTGGGATTAAGGTCGAGTTATCTAGGTCGTCGCTATGAAGTAGTCAGTATTAAATAGTAAACAATGTTATAAAGTAAGAGTGACTTATTTTTTTGTCTGATCTTATACAAACTCTTTGCACAGGATGTCTTGACTCACATGTCTCCACATGAACGGTTTAGGATCACGTCATTTGTACTAAATACAAAGTAGACCGCATCTAATAGTGTCTCCAGAATAAGGTACCCAACCTTATCCATATATTATAGACCATTTAAATTATTTACTCAAACTTGATCCATTTTTGTCGCTACATAAAGTCAAAGTATTCATGTTATAGCTTGGGGTTTGTTAATTTATTGGATTTGGACTATTAAACGTGCTATTTACATGTTCAATAACAACATTATTGAATAAACCTTAATAACAACTTTATTGAAAACAAAATAAGTTTAAAGATTACAAATTGCAAGTTTTAGGACATACGACCCAACATTCTGAACTTCAGGTTCATATTTATCTATATGTGGATCTAAATGAGGCAATACTAATGCATTCCATGTAATTTCTTTTTCCAACTTCTTAATTTCTCCCCCTAATGCTGGAAAATTTGTATCATTAAAATGACAATCAGCAAATCATGAAGTAAATACATCACCCGTCAAGGGTTGGGTACCTTATTCTGGTAACACCATTGGATGCGGCCTACTCTGTAGTTGTTACAAAGAATTGTAAAGTGCTACATACGACGTGATCCTATTCGTACATGTTATGAAATGAGGGGTGGAGGTGTCCTATGCAATGAGTTTGCATAAGATCTGGATCAAGAAATAAGTCACTCTTACTTTATAATGTTGTTTACTGTTTAAGACTGACTATTTCACCTAGATGACCTAGATAACCTGATCTTAATCCTGAGCTAACTATGAACTCCTGTTTATTCGAGATTGTCCTTAGATTTGCATAGTTGAGGGTTGGCTCAACAGTGCCGGCTCAATAAGACTCCCATTTCAGGGGTAAGACTGGATAGATAGCTGGGGACATAGAGTGCAAGACGGAGTTCACGCCTATTCGATTTAGGGATAGGAGAAAGATTGTTCTCTCAAGTACTGAATCCAGGTCTTGAACAAGGGGCCCCACCCTCTCACTGGGCGGAAAGAGTTTGGTTTGGTGATTGGATCACAAACCAGTTGTTCATTAGAGGATCAATAGGGACTTGAGGAATAAGACGTAATCTCGGGGGTAAAACAGATATTTGACCCAGCCGTTATTACGAACAACTTGTGAAGGGTCGACTTACTGATTATGGTTAAATCATATGGACATAATATATCTATAGTGAGGGGAGTGCAACTATGGATTTTAGTGGAATGACCCATTAGTTAATGAATGGAGATTAATCTGGTCTAATGAGTTTAGTCAATTAATCTTCAATCGTTGGAGCCCATGATCTGTAGGTCCGCGAGGTCCCCCTACTAGCTCGTAACAGACTAGCTCTAGAATAGCGTGATAAGTTAATTTGAAACGTTCAAATTAGAATTAAGGGAATTAGTAATTATATGAGATATAATTATGTTTAATTTTATAATTAAACGGTATAGGAGAATTTATATATTTAAATATGATTTAAATATATAAAGATGGATATGTGTTAAAATTAATTTAATATTTGATATTAAATTGATTAAGTTTTATTAATTAATTAATTTATGAAATTAATTAATTTTTTATTTTTAAAATCAAATAGATTTATTAAATCAAATTTTGATTTTTAGATAAAATTGAAAAAGAAAACAAAACACATTTAAATGGAAAAATGGATTTTTCCATTATCCATTACTTAACTAGCTCACTTATGAAACAACTATTTGACCTTGTCTTCTCCAAGCATGAGCTGTAATACATGCAACTCTTCTCTTTGCATGTTGATCTACAATATAATGAGAAGATTGGAGTGAAAAACAGGGATGCATTTAAAAGGTTTTTTAGAGAAAAACCGGTTTGAAGAAAGGTTCTTCAACCTTGTTGTAGCAGTGAGCTTTTCTCCTTCATCCCTTGATTCAAACTTGTTTTGAGTCCCACAACTCAATATAGAGCACCAAGAGAATAGTGGGGAAGATCTTGAGGTGGTCTACAATAAGATATAGAGAAGATTGCAGCTGGAGATTGAGCTTTGAAGAAGTTCTTCAAGAGGTATGTCTTGAAACCCATTTTTCTGCAGAAGCATGCTTTATATTATACCAAAATTAGTGAATTTGAATGCTTAGATGATCCTTGTTCTTCCACTGCATTTGATACAATCCTACAGATCTATCTTAGTACGTTGTGATGGAGCAATTGGAACATATATTGCACATCAAAAAATTCTCAGATGGGAAATATCTGGCTCATGGCCATAAGCTAATTGTAATGGTACGTACTTATGATAAGATACTGGCCTAATGCGTACAAGTGAAGCTGCATGCAAAATAGCAAGTCCCCATACAGATGTAGGAAGCTTAACTCTTATAAACAATGGTCTAGCAATTAACTGCAAACATTTTATGAATGATTCTGCTAAACCATTATGTGTATGAACATGAGCTACAGGATGTTCAACACTTATCCCAATTAACATATGATAATTATCAAAAGCTTGGGATGTAAATTCACCAGCATTATCAAAATGAATGGTATTAATTATATAATCGGGAAATTGTGCTTTTGACTTAATTATTTGAGCAAGTAATTTTACAAATGCAAGATTTCGACTTGATAATAAGCACATATGTGACCATCAACTGGATGCATCTATTAATACTATAAAATATCTAAATGGTTCACTTGGTGGGTTAATAGGTCCGCATATATCACCATGAATTCATTCTAAAAATGCAGGTGATTCAATCCCCTCTTTAGCTGGTGATGATCTAATTATCAATTTTCCTTGAGAGCAAGCATCACATGATAACTCATTAGATTGAAGAATCTTTTGGCTGTTCAATGGATGACCATTTGAATTCTCAATAATTCTTCTCATCATTATAGATCCTAGATGACCCAATCGATCATGTCAAATTGTAAATATGTTTGGATTCATGAACTTCAGGTTCATTGTTGCATATGTTTCAATTACTCGTATATGAGTATAATATAATTCAGAAGATAAAACAGGAAACTCTTCCAGTATATGTTTTTCATATGAGATAGTAGATATGATATAAAGATACTCCATATTATTGTTTCTATTAGTTTCAATATGATAACCATTGCAACATATATCTTTAAAACTAGATTTCTCCTTAATTGACTAAAAACAATGTATTTTCAATTGTACATTTTGTTCCTCTAGGCAAAATAATATTTCCTTTTCCAAACCTTCAATCAAGTTTGCAGAACTTGATATCTTATTGACTTTTGTTTCCAGCATTATCAGTTTGAAAAAATGTTTTTTTACAAGTATTGTATGTGTAGTTACATTGTCTGCCAACCATAGATCTTCTTTGCTCATTTTTTAGTCATCCAACATATGAAAATGATTCAATTTCTTCATTAAAAGAAAATAATTACAATAAGAAAAAAAAACATTTGGAATATACAAATGTTAACATCTAGTAAGAGGGAAAAAAATGGAGATGAATAAAAAAAAAACAACACTAAATCTAAACATTTTCAAAGTCAAATGAAACACTTGATGTTCCATCAATTCTAACAATTTTCTCTTCTAGAGATTTAAATAAGTCTATCACATCCAAATTTATCATATGGGATCACTACTACAAAAACCACATTACTTGACGCTTGGAATTTTTTAGTACTTGATGTTTTTATTAAAAAATGTCAAGTAACATGTAAATTTAATTTTAAAAAAAAAGTCAAGAATAATGAAAAAAACGAAGGCCGACAGAAATTTCTGGATTTTTTTCATTCCATTTTTACTTGACGCTTTATAAATGTCAAGTAATTTATGGTTTATTTGTTTTAGGGTTTCATATATTTAAAGAGATGATGTAGAGGTGCCGTCAAAACCCCCCAATCACCCCAAACCCTTCGATGGTTCCTCTTCATGTTGTTGATGATTATTTTATGTTGCTGTTCCAGTTTATGTTGCCGATTCCTTCATATTATTATTGTTATTATTATTTTTTCTTTAAATAACATGTATACGCCAATTTCCTTATCCTTATCTTGTGCTTGTATGTACGTTTTCCCCCAAACATCATGCGTGAAACCCTACTCTCAAGCATTTCTTGCGCGAAATCATGAATTTAGGGTTTGCCTTCACGATGTCGATGCTTTCATGTTGTTGCTGCCTTGTACGCTTCACCACGATCTTCATACTCTCTTTTCGTTCTTCACACTGTCGTTGCCTTGTAAGTAGCTGGTGAGTTTCTGACTCTATTTTAATTTTCTTATTACACTTGTTTTCGCTTGACTTTAAGTCTCATTCTCCATTTTTTCAGTGTTCGAAGACTTTTTTGTAAGTCTTCTAAGCACTATGATTTTTTTTCTTTGTCTGAATGGTGAGAAAATGATGGGTCCTGTTGAGAAGGTGAGAAAATAATGAAAAATAAGTTTTCTTTCTTACTAATTTCATTTCATAGAGGTATAAAAGAATATTGGATTGTACTTTTGTGTACTTGTAGAAATTAGTGTTAAAGAGACAAGAGCTTGGCCAAATTGGTTTTGTAGTGCACTAGTCTATAAAATGTGGACCTCAAGGACATCTATAACTAACTTTTTTTTTTGTAGGGTTGGACTTGTTAGGTTTTATGCTCTAAAACTCGTAAATAGTAAATAATATTAATTGATCGTCATTAATAAAGAGTTATAGATGTTAATTCAATAAATTTTATTATTAATTGTCTATTTTGTCTTAATAACCCTAAATCCAATAAACTAACATTCAAGGTTGCCTTATGAGCCTTGAACTGTATGTGGAGACATACAAGGATCAATGTTCAATATACAGCCTGAAGGGTCTATAGTATAGGGATAAGGTTGGGTACCTTATTCTGATAACATTGTGGATACAAACCACTTTCTATTCGATACAAACTCATGATCCAACACGTCTATCTAATTGACATGCGAGTGGAGGTATCCTATGCAATGAGTATGCATAAGTCTAGACCACGAAATAGTAACCACTAAATGTAACACCGTTAACTAGTTAGGTTCCTATTTTAATAGAATGACCTATGCAACTTAGTCTTAATCTTGAGTATATTATGAACTCCTGTTCACGAGGCATTATCCTTTGATTTGTATGGGTGAGGTTGGCCAGTTCACTAACCCCTACCATTTTGGGGATAAGACCGAGTGGAGAGCTAGGAACATAATAATACAAGATTGAGTTCACTTCTTCCCGCCTTAAGGGTAAGTAGATGAATGTTCCCTTAAATGGTGTCTCTAGGACTTGAACAAAATGTTCTGTCCTCTTATTGACCCAATAGGGATTTCTGTTTATTGATTGGACCACAAACATGTTGTTCATTAGAGGAGCACTGGTACTTAATGAGTCAAAGGTAACCCAATGGTAAAACGAAAATTTGACCCAGTTGGAGTTACGAACACTCGTGAAGGACTACCTTATTATTATTGATCTATATTCGTGGACACGGGAATATATCTATAGTGAGAAGAGTGTAGTTGTGGGTCTTTAATAGAGTGTACTCACAATTAACGAATATTGATTAACTTGGTTAATGAGTTTAGCCAATTAATCTTTTATCGTTGAAGTTTTTGATCTACAGGTCCACCAGGTCCTCTTATTAGCTCACTAGAGGATATTTAAGAGGAATGTTTTGTTCAAATTAATTTGAGAAAATCATATATTAATGTGATTAATGTATAATTGATTATAGATATGATCTATAATTCAAATTAAATTGGAAAGTAATATTTGAATAAGATTCAATTAATTAATTCAACTGAATTAGATTCACAAAGAATTAATTAATATAGAGGTATTGCACATATACATATGATGTTTATAATAATCAAATATATATACATTAAATTAGATTTAATGTACAAATAGGTATTTAATTAATGTGCAAATTAAATTAAATAAGTGTTATTTAATTGTGCTAATTAATTGAATAAGTGTTATTTAACTCATTGGGCTAATTAATTAAATAAGTATTATTTGATTAATTAATTGTGGAAAAGGGAAATAAGAAAATGATTAGGAAAGGAGTTTGACCTTTCTCTATATAAAAACTTCCTCTGACCCCTTTGGGATATATTGAGACTGACAATATGCAACACACAAGTGTTATTGTGCAAAAAATTTTCTAAGCCGCCAAGATGATCCTTTCTACTCTCCAAATTCTTTTTATCATCTCCATCTCCCAATAGTTAGATACCATTTATCTTTCTATTGGAATCTTAGAGAATACCGAGATTACTCTCGTGGTAGTGTTCGAGATTGTTCAAGAAATCGTTCGTGATCAAGATCGTTGGAGGAGTCGTTCGTTGGAACTTCAAGAGGATTGTTCATGAAGTTTGAGAATCTACAAAGGTAAGAATGGTTCTAATCTTTTCCCAAAGAATGTTAATTTACATGTTTATATTCTGTTTTAATATAATGAATTTGTTTCTATAAAAATCGAATTGCGGGATGCAAGGTATTTTCACATAAACGCTTCCGTTGTGGGATTTAATCCCTTCAGGATTAATATTGGATCTATTTGAACACTTTTCACCAAGGACTCATGTTTGTATGGTGAGTTTTAGCTAGAAAATTTTGGTTTAGGCCTTTTCAATTTCTTTGTTCGGAACCTTTTAGGTTGTTTTAGATGCACTTGGTGGCTCTGATAATTTAAGTTGTTGTAGATGTACTTGGTTTGGTGGCTTTGATCATTCTTTGTATGCATTTTCTTTGTCTAGGATGTTTTCTTCTTCAATTATGTTATTGTACACCACCTATTTGATAAAATTCCTGAGAGAAAAAAAAAGGTTGGGGAATATTGATTTGTCGGGTCTGAGTGGAGTAGTAGATTGAGTTTGTTGGACTTTGTATTTGGAGCAATCTTTTCTTTCACATAGTGACTACGATCACGTTATTGGTTGTACTTTTGAAATTGTTCATTGGGATTGACTATATTGTTAGAATTGTTCATTATATTCTTTTTGGAATTGTTCATATGAGGTTGTTCATATTCTTCTAACTTAGAAATCCTTCATAAGGTTGTAAGTTATATATAGACAGTGTTGAAAAAGTGAACTTTTGTGAAAGATATTGGTGAAATTTGGTTAATAAGATTGCAAATATGTTTGTTGTTTATTTGGTCGATGAATACTAGACACACACACACACATATATATGCATGTATATGTGTATGTATGTGTATGTGTATGTACGTACATACGTATGTACAATACATATATATGTATGTATGTATGTATTCTTTTTAATGAAGTGATAAAAAGAAATGGACATGTAACTGTTATCTTATTATATTAATCATTTTTTAGTTTCCAATAAGACTAAATGGAGATCAACTTGCTCTGTAAGTAAAAAGAATCTTATATGTCTCAATATGTCTTATATGTTTTTATTTTAGATGGACATGAAACTAGTTTGAAAACCACTTATAAGATTGTCTCACCCTAGTAAATGCATGTGTTCCTTTTAATAACTAGATTCTTGTTGTCTTCTTGGTCTATTTTGTAGGATTCAGATAAAGTTATTCTTAATGGAATGTGCATTGTTGTTCACTGTTTGTATTGGTTGAAAATCTAACTTTCAAAAATAAGAGGGAACCAACCTTTGATTGGAGAATCTCACATTGGAAAATTTGGATTTGGAAGCCTCCCTTATGTACTCCAATCTTGAGTTGTTTGGGCCCCCAGGGATACCCATATTTTGGAAGAAGTGAGGAGATAGACCAATGTGGGTTGGTGGACGTCCCACACGTGTGCCATCGGCATCCGGTCGGGTGAGGCACATGTGTTTATTTTATTATTTTTATTTTTTAACCAGAAAAAAACAAAAGAAAAGGTTCTTCTCGTTCGTGCAAGTCCGCTTCATCCACCTTGTCCGTGCACGTTCTGAGGCTCACTTCCTATTTCGCTACCTATTGTTCCAAGTTGAAGGCCTATAAAAGGCATGGCCTTCAGCAGTTCGAAAATACAACTCTTTTCATTCACTTCATTCCATTTTCCTTTCCTAACTCTTCCATTTTAGTTTTTCGAGCAGTAGGTTAGAAAGGGTGTGTGTTTCGGTCAGTAACAATGCATTTTCAATCGGGTTTCCTTGGCTGTTTTATCCTGGGGACGATGTGGCATTTTTCAGACCTGCTTGCAAACTTGGGCAGAGCTGCAAAATATCTTAAAGAAAGCGAGCTCCGCGACTCAGCCTATAACGAGTTTCTATTTTGCAGATTTTTGCTCTTTGATTGACCATCGTGCTTTGACTGTTTGATGTTCGTTGTTCTGAGGGTCCTGTCGTTTCCAACAATTTTAAGACGTACTGATAACTGGCAGAAATGCTAGTTATTATAAGCCTTTTATTTAGAATTATAAGGACTAACAAGTAGAAAATGCGGTGATAATACTTAGAATTTACAAAAAATTGAGTTTTGCATTGATTAGCACCTAAATCCTCACTGACCCCAATATTATGCGTTACTCCGTGCCAAAGTGTCTATTTTTTTGTAGCAATCGCAGGAATCAAACGCATGCGTTGGAAATAAGCAATCGCAGATAAAAGCATGCGCTGAAAACTGAGCTATCTCATAAACGAATGCATGCGATGATCGCATGCGGCCATTACATGGAAGTTGCGGTGATCGAATGTGCCCATCGTATGGAAATTGCGGTGATCAAGCGAATGTGGTGATCATTTAGAGATTGCGGCCATGGAGTGATAGCCATAATAGAAGATTGCAAGATAGGTAGAACGCGTTGATACTTCAGTTGAATCAAGCTTAGCGCATACCTTAGGAGTATCAACAAGATAAGACGATGTGACAATGCCCATACCGCGATAAAAGTAGCAGTGAGACATAATGTAATCATGATAGCTGTCGACGTTTAAACACTATAAATAGCCCCTTGGACCTTCATTTCAAGACATACAACTTCTGCCTCAAGGTAGGGGTTTACAATCACAGATGAAAGCATGAGCGAGATTTTCAATGAGAATTCTTCATCTCCACAAACCAAACCGGGTGATAACCAGAGCTTTTGTCGGAGATAGAGCTCGAGAGAGACATCTCCACCATTCATCCATGGTACCACCAACAGCCTTGACGCAAAGTCTTTCATTTCTCCTCTAACTTCTGTATTAACATTTTAGCTTAAGATATTAAGACATTTTGTAATCAATGCATATCTTGCTTCCTTCAATGCCATTTTCTTCATCATCTTTATCTTTATCGTCGTTTACCTTCATCGTTTATTTATCAAAGGTGATCGCATACTTAATCGTGTAGCCTAGAGATAAAATGCATGTAGCAATCCACCGAGAGGTGTGCATTGTGTGAGTATAGTGAGTTAATCCTCTTTGCTTGGTGAAAGGCTGTAGCAACGCTTGTTTATAGGTTGTTGTAATGCTTATTTATAAGTTAATTAGCCGCATCTAACTGCCTGAGAAGGTAAGAGATGGAACGCACTAAAGCAAAGTATGCATTGTTCCTAGAGATAGGCACAATCTTATGCTCAACGCAACCATGCACTATAAAGATATAGTCATGCGGCTGACCATCGAGAGGTGTGCGATGCGTTAGTGTGACGAGCTAGGATTACTTGAGCGATTTAAGATAATAAACATTACTATGCGTTGACGATTGTTGTGTATCTACCAATTCTCATCACAAGTCTCCTATTGCTCAATCTGTTTAGTTAGGAGTAGGAGTAGTGTGTAAATCCATTAAACTTCTTCTTTTTACTTTTATTCATCGCCTCAAACGCATTGCTTCACAAGCATTATTGAGTGACAAGTCCCTGTGTTCGACCTCAGATTACCCGAGAAACTTGCGTTTTCGTTATACTTGACGAGAAGGCAAGAAAACTTGTGATAGGAAAGCATGTCATTGCATACTAGATTAACACATTTTCATTCCGACACATGACCTCTGACACATGGGCATAAACGCATAGTTAAGCATGTACAACGCATGATTGCTGCAATAACCCCATCACCGTTCCCTTTTATTTAACACGTACCCGCCATATCATCAATGGCTCTCACTAACAATAATGACGTTATGATATCTAACCTCAACCATCCATTTCGGTTCGAAGGAGAAAACTTCAAATGGTGGAAGCAAAAGATGTTGTTCTTTCTCACCGTCAAGAAAGTTGCCGAAACTTGTACCAGAGCTAAACCGATTGTCCCTTTAGAAGAACCTACTGAACAACAGATAAAAGAAGTTGCTGACTGGGAGGAGAAAGACTTTCTTTGTAAGAATTTTATTTTAAATGGTTTAACTGATGATCTGTATGACTACTACAGTACAATGAAGATAGCGAATGAGGTCTGGGATATCCTGCAAAAGAAGTATGACACCGAGGAGGTCGGGTCGAAGAAATATGTTGTTAGCCGTTATCTCAAGTTCCAAATGAAAAATGACAAATCCGTGGAGGCCCAATCCCATGAACTCCAAAAGATAGCCCACGAGATAACTACTGAAGGTATGCCTCTAGACAAACAATTCCAAGTTGCTGTTATTATTGATAAACTGCCCCCTTTGTTGTGGAAGGACTTCAAGAATACTTTGAGGCATAAGACCAAGGAGTTCTCCTTGGAGAATCTTATAACCTGAGTAAGAATTGAGGAGGAAGCTCGAAAGCAGGACCAGAGGGAGGAAGTGGACATAGTACCTGGGAAATCCGCCTTTGTCGTGGTAAAACCTAATAAAAAATCTAAGGGGACAAAGACGAAAGGTCAGAACCGTGGCTTTAGTAACCAGAACCAATAGAAAAAATAGAGGCCCCTTTAGGAGAAACGGTACCATTTCTCTGCTTTAATTGTAATAAACCTGGGCACATGGCTAGGAACTGTAGGAATAGGCATCATCCTACTGGTTAGGCGAATCTGACAGAAGAATCATTGGTCGCCATGATCATATAAGTAAATGTGATTGGTGGTTATGAAGGGTGGTGGATAGACACTGGCGTTATACGCCATGTCTATCACGACCTTAGTCTATTTAAAACTTATACTAAAACTAAGGATAAGAATATTCTGTTGGGAGATCACCACTCCATGAAAGTTGCTGGAACTGGCAAGGTGGAACTGAAGTTTACCTTTGGGAAGATTCTCACGTTGAAGGACGTTCTGCACACTCTAGAGATAAGAAAGAATTTGGTTTCGGGTTATCTCCTCAACAAAGTCGGGTTTACTCAGACTATAAGGGTAGACATATATACCCTTACCAAAAATAATGTATTTGTAGGGAAAGGGTATGCAACTGAGGGAATGTTCAAATTAAATTTAGACTTTAATAAAATGAAATCTTCTGTGTATTTGTTGTGTTCTATGAATATTTGGTATGCTAAACTTTGTCATGTGAATAAGAATTTAATTAATAACATGAAGGCTGGAAATGATACTTAAGTTATCCACGAATGATTTTGATAAATGCGAGTATTGTAATCAGGCTAGAATTATTAAAACTCCGCATAAATTTGTACTTAGGAATTCTGAGCATCTAGATTTGATTCATTCTGATGTTTGTGAATTTGATGGCATCTTGACTAGGAACAGTAAAAGATATTTCATTACCTTTATTGACGACTGCTTTGATTTTACTTTTGTATACTTGCTGAAAAATAAAAGTAATGTTTTTTATGCTTTCAAACTCTTTGTTTCTCAAATAGAAAATCAGTTTAATAGAAAGGTTAAAAGACTCCGTAGTGATAGGGAAACCGAGTACAACTCGAACAATTTTAATGAGTTCTTTAACTCACATGGAATAATCCACGAAAAGACCGCACCTTATTCTCCTGAAATAAATGGAAAAGCCGAAAGAAAAAAAATAGAACTTTAGCTGAGCTAGTAGTTGCTATTTTACTTAGTTTAGGAGTCACGTCTTATTGGTGAGGTGAAATCATCCTTATCGTGTGTTATGTCCTAAATAGAATCCCAAAGTCTAAAAACAAAACTTCACCTTACGAAATTCTCAAGAATAAGAAATTAAACTTTTCCTACTTTAGAACATAGGGTTGTCTAGCCTTTATAAGGATTCCAAACCCAAAAAGGAGAAATTTGGCTAGTAGAGCTTACGAGTGTGTCTTTATAGGTTATGCCTTAAATAATAAAGGCTACATGTTCTATGATCTAGTGAACCAAGTGATCATTGAGTTAAATGATGCCGAATTCTTTGAAGACATATTTCCTTTTAAATCAAGGAATAGTGGGGGCTCTGGATCAAGTGGTCTAACCCTAGTAGGAAATCCTAACCCTAGAGAGGAAACTGACCCAGAACCTAGAAGAAACAAAAGAGCTAGAACCGCCAAAGATGTCGGAAATGACTTCCTGACCTACAATGTAAAAGAAGACCCTAAAGATCTGAAAGCTGCCATGTCCTCAGTAGATGCCAACCTATGGCAATAAGCCATAACTAATAAGATGGACTCATTTGAGTCAAATAGGACTTGATACTTAGTAAATCTACCCCCAGGCTGTAAGGCAATAGAGTACAAATGGATCTTAAGGAGGAAACTTATACCTGATGGGACTATCGACAAATTTAAAGCTAGGTTATAGCAAAGGGCTATAGACAAAGAGAAAATGTAGATTTCTTTGACACCTTCTCCCCTATCACTAGAATTACCTCAATATGTGTTCTATTCTCTCTCGCTGCCTTTTATAACCTCGTAGTACATCAGATGGATGTAAAGACCGGTTTCCTAAATGGTGAACTTGAAGAAGAGATTTACATGGAATAACCTGAGGGTTTTGTTGTCCATGGTCAAGAAAATAAGGTGTGTAAATTAGACAAGTCTCTTTATGGACTAAAACAAACTCCTAAGCAATGACATGAAAATTTTGACAACCTTATCTTGTCTAAAGGTTTCAAGGTCAATGAAAGTGACAAATACATCTACCATAAGTTTGATAATAACCTCTACACTATCTTGTATCTATATGTAGATGATTTATTGATCTTTGGGTCGAACTTGCACGTCATAAATGATGTAAAATCAATATTGAGTACGAACTTCGACATGAAAGACTTAGGAGATGTTAGTGTAATCTTAGGCATAAAAGTAAATAGGTCTAAAAAGAAAATTTCTTTGGATTAATCTCACTATATAGAAAAGATTATAAAGAAATTCAATTACTTTGAGTGTAAACCAGCCTGTACTTCTTATGATCCTAGTGTCAAATTGTTCAAGAACACTGGTGATAGTGTTAATCAATCTGAGTATGCGAGCATCATAGGCAATCTTAGATACGCTGCTGGCTGCACTAGGCCTGACACAACTTATGCTGTAGGATTACTTTGTAGGTTTACAAGCAGACCTAGTAAAAAGCATTGGAATGCTATAGAAAGGGTAATGAGATACTTGAAGAAAACCCAAAACCTAGGATTACATTATCAAAAGTCTCCCGCTATCCTGGAAGGTTTTAACGATGCTGATTGGAACTCTCTTTCGGATGATTCAAAGGCTACAAGTGGCTATATCTTTAATATAGCTGGCGGAGCTGTCTCTTAGAAGTCCAAGAAACAGACTATTTTAGCCTAATCTACGATGGAGTCAGAATGATAGCACTAGCGACAACTAGTGAAGAAGCAGGCTGGCTTAGAAGTCTGCTATCAGAGATTCCTTTATGGGAAAAGCCGGTACCGACCATATTGATCCATTACGATAATACTGCAGCAATTGCAAAAATTCAAAACTATTACTACAATGGAAATAGATGACAAATACATTATAAGCATAGTACCATTAGAGAGTTTCTCACTACTGGTGCAGTTAGAGTGGATCACATATAAACTAATGAAAATTTGATAGATCCTTTGACGAAAGAACTAGCCAGAGAAAAGGTTTTCAGAACCTCATAAAGGATGGGACTCATGCCTATAGAAAGATGAATCATGGTGAGGAAAATCCAACCTATAGACTGGAGATCCCAAGAAACAGGTTCAACGGGTAATAACTGATCACGGGTGATATTTAGTGAATCATGCTAAACCAAACATAGAGTTTTATTCCTATGACTTATAGTCTGAGCATGATATCCTGAAGCGTAAGAAATGTTGAATTAAGTTCTTAATGAGATCTATACTTGATAAAAAGTGGGATACCTAGCTACAGGAGTACTTTTGATAGATTCACTTGTGTGAATGTGGAAGTGAAGGTCACTTCCTATGGAGGTTTTAGGCAAACTCTCTAGAGCATTCACTAAACCTGGAAACACGTGTTAGGCCTTAAAGCATGGGCTTTCATATTACACCCTAATGACACTCTGTGTGAGATGTTGTTAGAGATAGGGTTCAAAAACCAAGAGTTACTCTAGTATATTCTGAATCATTTACACTATGCAAAGGTTCAAGTCATAAGACACCTTTGCTTATGCACAATGTTATATAGACTGAAACTGCTTGATGAAAATCTTTTTTTCTCTTTCTCTTTTTGATTAAATTTCCAAGTGGGGGATTGTTGGGTGAAAAATTAACTTTCAAAACAAGAGGGAACCAACCTTTGGTTGGAGAATCCTACATTAAAAATTTTGGATTTGGAAGTCTCCCTTATATACTCAAATCTTGAGTTTTGGGTTTAGGCCCCAAGGGGTACCCATGTTTTGGAGGGAGTGAGAAGATAGACTAATGTGGATTAGGTGGACGTCCCACACTCGTGCCACCGTCACCATTCGTTCAGTCGATCGAGCATGGCAAACGATTCGTCCATGCACGTTCTGAGGCTCACCGCCTATTTCGCTCCCTAACGTTCCATGCTAAAGGCCTATAAAAGGCGTGGCCTTCAGCAGTTCAAAAACACAACTCTTTTCATTCGCTCCATTCCAGTTTTCCTCTCCTAACTCTTCCATTTTAGTTTTCCAAGCAGTGGGTGAGAAAGAGTGTATGTTCGGTCGGTAACGGTGTATTTCTGTTTCCTTGACTGTTTTATCCTGGGGACAATGTGGCATTTTTCAGACCTGCTTACACACTTGGGCAGAGTCATGAAACATCTTAAAGAGAGTGAGCTCTGTGACTTAGCCTATAACGAGATTCTATTTTGTAGGTTTTTGCTCTTTGCTTGACCGTCGTGCCTTGACCGTTTGCTGTTCGTTTTTCTGAGGGTCTTGCTGTTTTCAACAGTTTGTTTTCTAGAATCTTGTTGTTTTCCTGATTCCTTGTAGATAAGAGATTGAAATAGTTGCAAGTTCAAACTCAATTTGCTACATAGAATATGTTTGAAAGAATGCTGCAATGATATATCAAATATGTAATGTCTTCAAAACTTAATCAACTTCTTCAAAGATCTCTATTATTTGATGTTATCGAGTAGCTTGTAAATTGTAAGAACAGTGTGTAAGTACAAGTGTTTTGGTTTCTACCTTATTGGTCACTTTTCTGTCCCTTTATTGGTAAGTATATCTATCTATACTAGTATAAAAGTGAACAAAATGTCCATTTGTTGGTAAACTAATTATAATGTTAAGTTTGATCGGTTATTTAGACTTAAAGTTATTGATTTTAATATTTTCTCTTTTGTTTGTAGATTTCGAGGAGTTGAGGATAATATTCGATGAGGCTTTGACTTTGGAGTTACCTAAGAGCGTTGTGGTGCTTGGAGGATAGTGTAGTCTCTCTTTCTTATTATTACATATGCTATGTGTTTCATGATTAAGGATCATAACTCATTTTTTTGTTATCAAGTGTATTATATCCAAATAAGTTTTATTCACTTGTTGGGAGAGATAATTTGTAACTTTTAAATTATTCATGAGATTGTTAGTGTTGTAATATTGAAAGTATTAATACAGAATTATAATTTTGGAATTATTTATATAAATGTTAGTTTAGTAACGTTATAGACATAAAATTGTGAATGCATATTATTTGTTTATATGTTTGATAATATTGGAAATATCGTTTATTTGGTTGATGAATATTGTTTGTCTTATATATATCAATGTGATTGTTGGACCTCAAAACATGAGCAATTATATAGGTAATTTCTAATAGTGCATTTAAAAAAATAAAACACATACAAACTTGACAAGCAACACGTATCAAGTATGCATTAAGTTGTCAGTTTTTGGATGTCAAAAAGAAATTACATTTGACAAGTAAAAACTGTTAAGTTATGAAAATGATCCATAATAAATGTAAATAATTTATATACTTGACACTTAAAATAAGTAAGAAAAAAATCTCATATACTTGGCAGTTATGACACATCAAGTCAATAACAGCTTGACACTTTTAGGTAATAAAAAAATTTCTCTTATTCTTGACACTGGATTACTTGACGTTTTTAGTAATATAGTTTTTGTAGTAGTTGATGGGTCAAATATGGCATTATCCTGGTATGCAAAATGTGCTTTCATATTTTTCTCTTTTTCTTTCAGAAATGCTTGATAAAGAATAACTAAGTATTTTGACAAATGTCAAGTACGTGGCCATGCCCAGTCATTCCGCATCGAAAACATTTATTTTTAACACTTTTTGAATTCTTATATTGTGAAGTTTTTCCTTTGTGAACATCATTTTATGTGATTCTTTTGAAATTTAAATGATTTTAACGATCACCACACAAATAATAATTATTTCTTTCTTTGTCACGGTCACGACCTTGACCACGACCACAATCTCGATCACGGTTATCATTAAAATTCATAATATTCACTTCAAGGAATGTTGTTGTTCCAATTAGTTGATATTCATGATTTTTCATCCACGATTATTAAAATTTACAACATTCACTTCAGGGAATATTGTTGCTCTAGTTGGTTGAAATTCATATTTTTTTTTAATCAATAACTAGTTATTTTATTCAGCCACGAGAAGACAGCCGATGGGTGCAGAATACTTTAAAATATTTATCTCGATATTGCTACTATAGGAGCACATCCAAAATGTAGAAAAACGTCTTTTCTAACATATTTATTTAAATTTTTGGAGCCTTAAGTACATCCATTTACGACGAGTTTTAGGAAGAAAAATTATATTCCGATGATCACATTTTATGGCATTCAGGTGTATTTTGGCATCGAGAATTTAATGAAAATAATTATCACCATTAATATCAAATGCTACAAATTCTAATTTTATAATATCTTTCATAGTAACACTATTATAAAATATTGTGTTTATATTAGAAATTTAATATATATCAAACATGTAAAACAACATTTAATTTATTAATTATAATGTATAGAGAAAAACTTACATACCTTTAGGACCTACCTTCAGTGAGGGGAAATGAAATAAGCTCATGTTGATAACGTGCTGTGAATTTGAGAAGCACAACAGGAGCACGAATATCAATAAAATATAATATTGAAATAAATATAATATAATAAAATAATAAAATAAATAAAGATTAAAATAAATTAAACATAATATATAAATAAATAATATAAAATAAATTAACAAAATATGTGTTCGCACGAGATTTCAAGAGAAATTTATTTCGTGGAACTTGAATTTGAGTTGGTATTGATGTTGAGGTTGATTTGATGCGATGTGGTTCGATCTCTAGTACTTGGTCCTCTAATTCTCTTGGTTGAATGCGTACGCTTACGCTTGATGTTTAGAAGTAGGGCGTGTGGATGTTCTTAAGCTTGGGGTCTTGGAAGAATGTTTGTATCAAAAGACTTTAGTCTTCAAGTGTAGTCAGAATACTTGTATCTTCAAAGAACTTCAGTCTTCAAGCGTGGTCAGCTTTAAGACTCCACGCTTTAAGAGTCTGATTGTAAAGAATTCCCTCTAAGCTCTCTGGAGTGTAGAATTGCCGACCTTTGCAAATGAAGGGAGCTTCTCTATTTATAGAGCTCCGCTCTCTGGAGTGTAGAATTGCCGACCTTTGCAAATGAAGGGAGCTTCTCTATTTATAGAGCTCCCTGGGCTTCATGGCTTGGGCCTGACATTGATTGGCCCATGTCAGCTTCATGAGCTTCTCTATTTTTAAGTTTCATGGGCCAATCAAGGGCAGGCCATTGGGCCTAATTTAATTGAACTTGGGCCTGGCCTTTTGGCCTAATTAATTGGACTTGAGCTTCATCGACATTAACGGGATTTAGGCCTATTTTGGCATTTTAGGCCCACATTAAGCCCATATTTGGGCATAACTAGACCAACGTCTAAATTATAACGTCAAATTGGTCGAAATAAATTTTACTCAATCGATGTCTACGACGAAAACACTGAATTTGTCCTCAATTTTAATTTGAGGCACATGTCAACTCTTAATTGGTCACAAATTTGACGAAATTAATTTAGCAAATGGCGAGTGGTTGTTCTGAAATTTCTCCTCCAACAAATGCCCTTTTTCGAGATTTATGCACAGATGTCAGTGGATGAATCTAAAAAAAAGATAAAGCCGACATTGAGATGCAAGTAATTCGGTCTTGATTTTGATCTCCCAATTTAATTAAACCTTGAGTTTAGTGACGAGTTTAACTAAAATTTTAATAGGGACAATCAAAATTTTAGTTTAAGAAAAATCTCAACTTTTATCTTAGACTTGATTTGATTTGGAGAGATAAAACATAGAAATTCTTTTTTTTTTTTTTTTTTTTTAACAAAAAGAAGAATTCACGTTTCATCCCAAATTAATTTGATTAAAAAATGAAACTTAAAAATTTTGAATTTAAAATGAAATCAAGTTTCATCCTAATTTAATTTAATTTGGAGATGAAAACTTTAAGATTTTGGTTTTAAGAAAGAAATTTGGAATATGGCCAAATTTATAAGAAAACTTTGAACTTTATCCAATTTAATTTAATTTTAGGATAAAACTCAGCAATTTTTTGAGTTAAAAATAGAAATTAAAGTTTCATCCCAATTTAGTTTAATTTGGAGATGAAAACTTTAAGATTTTTGTTTTAGGAAAGGATTTTGGAATATGACCAAATTTTCAAAAAAAAAAAATTTGAGCTTTGTCCCCATTTAATTTGATTTTGGGATAAAGTCAGGAATGAATAAGTTTCATCCCCAATTTAATTTAATTCGGTATTAAAATGCAATTAATAAAAAGATTCGGTGTATAGCCAAAAGTTTTAGAAAATGATGGATGACAAAAAAAAACAAAGAAAAATCATCAAAGATAAGATTTGGGTGGTTAAAAAAAGTTTTTTTTAACTAATAAAATCTAAATTTAACCAAATCTAAGATTTACTGATCAGATTTTGGATTCAATGGATTTTTTTTCTTTTTTTATTTTTAAAGAAAAATTCATTTTTTTCTTTCCTTTTCTTTTCCTTTTTTTTTTTTCTTTTCTGTTTTTCTATTTCTTTTTCTTTTTCTTTTTCTTACTTTTTTTTGTTTCTTTCATCTTTTATTATTATTGTTCTTTTACTAACTTGCCCCCTTACCCTTTTTTATAGGAGTTAGAATTATCAACAACCTGCACTTAGTTATTTCACCTACTTCTTCATATCTTTGCACAAAATGTGGGTTCTTTTTTTTTTTTCTTCCTATATATATATATGCACATATATTAACAGGGGCATTCAACGTGCGACTTTCAGCTCCGCCAGCACGATCTGATTCCTGCTAGACACAGCCTCTATGTGGGCGACTGTATAGCCTGCAAGGGTGGTCGTCAGCTCCACCAACAATGATCTGACTCCTACTAGACACGACCCCTATATGGGTGACTATGGAGCCTGCAGGGGTGATCCGCCAACAACGATTTGACTCCTGCTAGACACAGCCCTTATGTGGGCGGCTGTATAGCCTGCAAGGGTGATTGTCAGTTCTGGCAACAACGATCTGATTCCCGCTAGAAATAACCCCTATATGGGTGACAGTCGTACGATCATTTTGGAGATGAAGCGAAGTCGCACCATCATTCTGGAGATGAAGCTAAGTTGCACCTTGAGTTGTGAAGATGAAGCAAAGTCGCGCCTTGACTTGTGAAGATGAAGTGAAGTCACGCCTTGACTTTTGAAAATGAAGCGAAGCCGCACCTTGACTTGTGAAGATGAAGCGAAGCCGCGCCAGACTATAGAGACCAAGTGAGTCGTGCCAGACTATGGAGACGAAGTGAGCCACGCTAGACTTTGGAGACGAAGTGAGCCATGCCAGACTTTGGAGACGAAGTGAGCCATGCATACCGACCATAAACTTGAAGATGGAGCAGAGCCATGCACACCGACCTTGAACTTGAAGATGGAAGTGGAGCCATGCACACCAATCTTAAACTTGAATATGGAAGCAGAGCCATACACACCAATCTTGAACTTGAAGATGGAAGTGGGGCCATGCACGTCGATCTTGAACTTGAAAATGGAGCAGCATCGATGGAGCCTCTGAACTCGAAGATGGAGAAGCATCAATGAGACCTTCATGTTTGAGTTTGATAAAGCATTGACAAATCCTCCATATTTTAGTTTGACGAAGCATCGGCGAATCCTCTGCACTTAAGCTTGAAGAATCGGTGAATCCTCTGCATTTGAGTTTGAAATATCGACGAATCCTCTGCTTTTGAGCTTGACAAAGCATTGGCGAATCCTCTGCACTTGAGCTTGAAGCATCGGCAAATCCTCCGCACTTGAGTTTGACGAAGCATAAATGAATCTTCACATTGAGCTCGACTTCGTGACTTTGAGCATGAAGATGAAGCATCGATGAAACCTCTGAACTTGAAGATGGAAGAGCATCAAGTTTAATTTCGAAGAGGAAGCGAAGTGCATTCCAAGTGCGTGCCTTTTATTTACTGTGTTAGCTCCTTACAAGGGATAATCTTCTTCAATCCATTGTGTTTCCCCTTATAGGGATAAACATCTTCAATCTAAAGTATCATTCTTTTACGGGGACGATCAACATCAATCTTGTAGTATCATACTTAGGGGGTTGTGGTACACTTTCTGATGAACTAAACTTAAATTTCTTTAAGTTGCCCTCATACCTTAAAGAAAGGGATTAAATCATACCGTAGTTCAAGTTTTTTTTAACTGGACTGAACTTTAAGTTTCTTTTAAGCTACTTACATACCCTTCATAATGATAGGGATCAAGTCATAATGTAGTTAAAAAAGAATGTTTTTTTTTTATGCGCGGCTGAACTTAAATTTCTCTAAGTTACTTACGTATCCTTTATAATGACAGGGATCAAGTCGTAACGTAGTTCGTACAAATATTTTTTTTAGGGGGGCACCGTTCACATTTTAAGCTTTGTGAGCCAGAAGCATCATGCAGTTTAGGTTCTTGCGATGAAGAGCTTTTTCATTTCAACTTCAGAAGCTCTTATTTCATCATGGTTTTGATCATCCTCTTTATTTGTAGGATTTGTCAATATGATGATTTTTGGCTTCACTATCAAGGAACCCTCTATACTTATATCAACATAAAATTTTCTCTTCATGCGTGAAGGGACACGACTGTGAATCTTTTTGTCGTTGTTTTCTTCATGGAATGATGTTGCCTTTAGGATTTCCATCCTTCTTTTATGTTGATTGCTTGTTTTCTTAAGACGATCAAAAGCAGATGTTGAAGGTCGATCTCTCTTTAATGTGGATATACTTAGCTTTTGAATGCTGAAGTTCGAGTAGAAGTAGTCGTTGGACATTAGTCTTTTTCTCCTACCGTGGCCATACTCAATATTTGAAAGACTGAAGATCAAGCACTTGAAGGCTTAGTTCGAAGACAAAAGTTCTTTGCTTCATTTCTTCTGAGTCGTTAACTTCTTTAGCAGTTATATGATTGTTGTCGACTTCCACTATGCCGACAGTGTGACATGCAATAACTTCTGATACTTTCTCTAGATGATTATTGAGAAAGCTTCTTGGGAGAAATTCTGCCAAAAGTTGTCAGCCGTCGGAATTGAGGGAAGTCCTTATCTTCTTTCTTAGCAGGCTTAAGCTTCCATGTCATCTTTTTGCCTTTCTTTTTATGAGTCTTGTTCCTTCTTCTATAGCTTCGATAGGAATGCGACTCTTTTTGGGTGGAGTTTGGTTGTCTTCTTTTTCGATGAGTCACAACTATCCACCATTCATTGTTATATATTCAACAAGCTCATATTTCTTTTGGGAATTTGTTGTTTGAATCTCTTGCTGGAACCAAACAACTATAGGCTTGAAGGCTCCGAACTAGATCAGGCTTTGTCTTTGAGCATGGGATACAGACAATGTTGGAACACTTGAAATCGCCGCTACTGTAACATGATTTGTCTGAGCTACTTCATCCAAATCTAGCTCAATCTTATTTTCACGAGCCAACTTCAAAATTTGTTCCTTCAGTATGAGACACCTTTCAACTGGGTGACTAACGACCCGATGATACTTGTAATAGTTAGGATCATCTACTTTTCTTGCTTGTTCCGCCCGCTTGCATTCTGACGTCTGAATAAGTTACTTCTCTAGCAGTTGCTCCAACATATCTGCCACATCAGAATTAGGGAATGGATAAACCTTCTCTTGTCTTTCTTAAGAGTTGGACGACACTTCTCGCCCTCATTGTGTCTTTTTTCAAATTTTATTTATTTTCCTTTGGAGGAAAATTTCAGCGGGGTCACATGAACGACCGTATATTCTTTTGTGGTACTATCCACGATTTTTTCAGTGCCCTTGGATTCATTCTTGTATTTTCTCCTTTCAGGGACTAGGAAATCTTTAGTTCCCCTGTTGGCGATGCTCAGCTTCATATCATGAGCGCGTGTTGCCAACTCCTCAAACATATGAGGTTTTATCCTTTGTAGGATGTACAAAAGCAACCAATGCATGCATTGAGTGTACATCTCCATTGTAGATAATTCACTTAGTCTATCTTTACAATCCAGACTTAGAGCTCTCCAACGGTTGATGTAGTCGATGACCGACTCTTCTTCCTGCTGTTTGGTGTTCGTCAACTCCATCATGCTAACAGTGCGCTTTGTGCTGTAGAAGCGATTGAGGAACTCTCTTTCCAACTGTTCCCAGATGTCAATCGCTTCAGACTCTAGATCAGTATACTAATTGAAAGCGTTTCCTTTCAAGGTACGAATAAACTCCTTGACTAGATGGTCTCTTCTGGTTCCTACATTTTCACATGTTTCAATGAAGTGAGCAACATGTTGTTTTGGATTGCCCTTTCCATCGAACTGTTGGAACTTTGGAGGTTGATACTCAGCTGACATTCTCAGGTTGTCGATTCTCTTGGTGTATGGCTTGAAATAAATATAATATAATATAATAATAAAATAAATAAAGATTAAAATAAATTAAACATAATATATAAATAAATAATATAAAATAAATTAACAAAATATGTTTTCGCACGAGATTTTAAGAGAGGTTTATTTCGTGCAACTTGAACTTGAGTTGATATTGATGTTGAGGTTGATTTGATGCGATGTGGTTCAATCTTTAGTACTTGATCCCCTGATTCTCTCTCGGTTGAATGCATACGCTTGATGTTTAGAAGCGGGGCGTGTGGATGTTCTTAAGCTTGGAGTCTTGGAAGAATGCTTGTATCTTCAAAGGACTTCAGTCTTTAAGCATGGTCAGAATGCTTTGTATCTTCAAAGGACTTCAGTCTTCAAGTGTGGTCAACTTCAGAAGTTAAGGAGTTTTTTGATTGTAGATAATTCAATCTAAGTCTCTAGAGTGTAGAATTGTCGATCTTTGCAAATGAGGGGAGCTTATCTATTTATAGAGCTCCCTGATGGGCTTGAGCCTAATTTAATTGGACTTGGGCCTGGCCTTTGGGCCTAGTTAATTGGACTTGAGCATGGTATTTAGGCCTCATTAACTAGGTTTACGTCTATTTTGGCATTTTAGACGCACATTAAGCCTATATTTGGGCGTAACTGGGCCAACGCCCAAATTATTACATCAAATTGGTTGAAATTAATTTTACTCAATCGACGTCTGCGACGAAAACAGTGAATTTGTCCTCAATTTCAATTTGAGACACATGTCAACTCTTAATTGGTCACAAATTTGACGATTCCAGAATTCCGTCATTAATTTCAACGTGACTATCCGTGGTTGGTCCGAAATTTCTCCTCCAACAATATAAAATAAGAAATTTCTCTAAAATCTCTACTTCCTCAAATTTTCATGGATTTAATTTGACAAGTAGAGGAAAGATTCCGTCATTAATTTAGACGTGACGATCCATGGTTGGTCCGAAATTTCTCCTCCAACAATATAAAATAAGAAATTTCTCTAAAATCTCTACTTCCTCAAATTTTCATGGATTTAATTTGACAAGTAGAGGAAAGATTCCGTCATTAATTTAGACGTGACGATCCATGGTTGGTCCGAAATTTCTCCTCCAACAATATAAAATAAGAAATTTCTCTAAAATCTCTACTTCCTCAAATTTTCATGGATTTAATTTGACAAGTAGAGGAAAGATTCCGTCATTAATTTAGACGTGACGATCCATGGTTGGTCCGAAATTTCTCCTCCAACAATATAAAATAAGAAATTTCTCTAAAATCTCTACTTCCTCAAATTTTCATGGATTTAATTTGACAAGTAGAGGAAAGATTAACTAGACACTAATAATGTGTAATGTTTAAACACATGGACAACACTTTGAGAAATGAAGGCATAACACATTGTTAATGAATATTAAATATGGACGTCTAATTAATATCTATTATCATAATATTTATAATAATACAAATTTGTTTTCATTTAATCATTTTTCAAAATTTCTACCAAATATAGGCATTTTAAGTTTTAACTTTTAAGATTGGAAAAATAGTCCCTTAAAAGAAAATATTGGAAAAATAGAGTAAAATAAAGTAGGGAGAAAAACTATAAGAAAAGGAACCCTCTTCTCTTCCTCACCCTCACCCTCACAGCCGCGGACGCTCTCTGAACAGCCTCCGAGGACGTACAAACGGCTTTACTAACAGTCCTTGTTCCGGCGATTTCAGGCCTACGGTACCATCCTGAGTTTGGCGGCGTCTTCTGATTCACGGCAGCTGCGTAAGCATATATATCCGGTTTCTAATCGACATTTATGATGGAATAAACGATTTATTAATGTTACGGACGAGTGGTTACTTGTCCAAAACATTAATCAATCGTTACTCTGATATTTGGAAATGTTGATAGATTGGAAATACTATTTGAATTGAAAGTATTGATTGATCGAACGTTTTATCTTAATGGAACTGGAAGTTTTGGAAGTTTTCGTTTATTAAAAGTCTTCGAAAGTTATGTTCCTCTAAAATGTTGAGGGACTAATAGTTTTAAATTGAGAGTTTTAGTTTGAAAGTCTTGGTTAAATGAAAGATTTGTTCAATCGAAACCTTTGGTTTTGAAAGCTTGTGTGATCGAATGATTTTGGTCTTGAAAGAACCGTTTCCAACAAAGTTTTAATTGAAGTTTCGATTTTTTGAAAGTTTGATAGGTTACTTTAGAAAGTTTTGCAAAGAGTTGTATAAGAAAATGAATTTCAAAACTTTGAAAATTTCTTATTATTACTGTTCTACTCTTTTTTGTTTTGTTTTAAATCACCAATTGACCAAAAAGCTTAAATTGATGGGTGAAAATAAATTTAATATAATATCTAACCCTCTCCTTCACTTGTGGGCTTGAAATATTAAGAAGACCCAACAAGTGGAAATGTTAATTGGGGAGGAAACAATAATTTGGGGTTTGAACACAAGATCTCCTTGGACCACGTGCTCTAATACTATCTTAAATCACCAATTGATCCAAAAGCTGATGGGTGAAGGCAAATTTAATATAATATCTAACATGTTTTTCCAAAATGTTTTCAAATGAAAGATCAAGGGATAGTCCAAAATATTTTCTCTTCTATCGAATCTAGTTGGTTGGAATCACTTATGTCTCATTTGGTTATGCCATTTCATTTTCCATTCCTTTGTTACTTCTTTTTTTTTTACTTGTGAAACCTACTCACATTTTTGATTATGATGTTGAATTTAGCAGTCTTCCTTCATGTGAGCTGGAACTTTAGCTTGGATTGGAGGACCAGGGCCGTTTGCATCTGTAGTAGTTGGAAGTTCTATTTGTGGTAGTTAATTGACTTTGGGATAAAGCTTTTGAGCATACAATTTTAGTCAGTTTCAAGGTCAGGATATGATCCATGCTTGCTTCCACATTCTATAAGCCATTGTAAGATTAATTTCTTGTTTTACGTGTAATTTATGATGTTTATTTTTTTGATAATTATTATTTATTTAATGGGAAAGGTTCAAATTTTACCTAGTGTCAAGTTTATCATTTTTCACCATAAACTTTCATTTTCAATTTCATTGCATGAGATTTTGGAATTTGGAACGTAAACTTATCATATGGGACAAATTATAAAAGTTTAAAGTTAAGATTGCAACACTCACCTAAGTTTGAGGTGCGATTTGATGGTTTCGAGTAAAAATTTGATACAACATGACAAGTGTAGGAGTAAAAATAGAAAATTTCCCTTATATATTTGTTTTTGTGGGCTATCACATGTTGGTAGAAATACATTTGAATTTTTTTGAAGCTGTATTTTTTTCCCCCTAAAAAATCAAATATGCATAAGATAGTTTCTGCTTCAATCACAATCATTTACAAATTTCTTTTGAAAATGATTGATATAGAAGACCTCTCTGATGTTTGTTTTTCTTATTTAGGAGTTTTGGAGTAGTAACAACTAGAATATCCTCGAGTTTTCTGCTAAAAGTTCCGTATAATAATTTTATCCAGAAGATCCAAATGGGAACTAATCAGAACTCTGTCGTCAGAAGTTGCAGCAGTAACTCTAGAGGAGCCTTGGTGGTTCTAGAAGGGTTGGACCGATGTGGGAAGACTACACAGTCCGGTAGATTAGTCCAGTACTTACAAGGACTTGGCCATTCTGTTGAACTATGGCGGTTTCCTGATAGAACAACTAATGTTGGACAGATGATATCTTCCTATCTTTCTAACGAATCACAGCTGGATGACCACACAATACATCTTCTTTTCAGTGCTAACCGATGGGAGAAGAGGTTTTTAATTTTTCTTTATACAACCTGCATATTAATCTCTTAGGTTGATAAATTTTCAGCTGCAAAAAATGATGGAGCTTTCTATATTGTTAGTAAGTGGCAAGCTTTAAAATGAAAATATTACCTAGTTTTAGAAGTTCCAAGCAACAGTAGTTGCAAACTTGCGACCCAAAACCATTTTGTTGCATGTAATATACTAGTATATTTCTTGTGTTTAACTACTGTAATGCCCGTGCAGATCCTTAATGGAAACTAAGTTAAAAGGTGGAACCACTCTTATTCTTGATCGGTATTCTTACTCAGGGGTGGCCTTTTCGTGTGCCAAAGGACTTGGCTTTGAATGGTGTAAGGTAATAAACAAATAAACAATTTGGATGAATCCTTTGTTTATTTACATCAATGCTCTGTTTTTATTTACTTTTCTAATGTTGGATGCTAAAATTCGGAAGTTATGTAATACTTTATTTCACCCATTTTGTAATTTGAACAACTCATTTCTTCTTGGTGGTGTCTAAGTCACAATCTTTTTGTAATTATGGCCTAACTTTAAACCTGTTTGAAGGCTTTGCTTCACTATATTTTGTGAGGGGGCCTTCTCATTTCCCTATCCCAAGTGATTTTGGTTATAGTAATATATTCCTGAAGTCTGAAGAGACCCCTTGAATGCTCTCTTCTCTCTCCTCCCAACTTGTCACCTCAAGCCTTCAAAAATCATCATTCTTGGTTTCCTCTTGATGATGTTCTTGGCCTCTAGTCAATGATATGATCTCCTGGAATGTGTTTGGTTTTTTCTTTGGTAATTTGTTCACATCTGTGCTTTCAAGGGATATGGAAGTCAAAACTTTTTCTTTACTAGTTCCAACATTCATCTAAGTTAAGTTTTGTTATCTAAAGTTTAAGTAAGTTCTCCCAAGTGATGGCCAAGTTTTCAAGACAAAATTACCCTTTCAGCTGGTAATTTTCTTCTTTAATTGAGGCTTGTGGTTTGAAATTTCGGGAAGTTAATCATTCAATCCCAAAGAGCTTAGAAAATATAAAGTAAGTTGGTTTTTTCTTTTTTTGATTCAATGAAACTTACAAAAAGCTTCAAAATTGAAGCGACACATGAAACCTTACTAAGGGCCAAACCTCACTAGGGTCTTTATCCAAACCTCTGAATATCCTATTGTTTCTCTCCCCCTAAATGTCTCACAACGCACACCATAGCAAGCCACAACAAACGACCTCTCTCTAAAAGGCGGATGGAGGAGGAACTTCCCGATCGTCACACGAATATCCCTCTAGCCAACTGTCTGAACGTCAAACTCTTGCAGAAAGTAAATCCACCCAAACGTCACAAACTAACAACCCCAGAGAAGGTGATCTAGGTTTTCCTCTGCCTTTCGACAGAGAATACAGTAGAAAGGACCCAAGCTCTAAAAGAGTTAGTTGAAGAAGTTTTTACTGCATATCTGTTATGAGTTGGTTCGTATTAAAGTAACCAAAAAGTCCTCTTTTTGATAGAAGATTTATCAAATCATTATGGAGTTCAAGAGATGAAAATTGGGTTGATATTGAATATTATGGTCGCTTGGGTTGTTTGTTAATTTTGTGGGATGAAAGCAAAGTGGAGGTTGTTGAGCTATTAAGAGGAGGATATTCTCACTTGGTGAAGGTATCTTTTCTACAAAATAAAGTTTGTTGGATTTCGAACATTAACGAATCAAATGATTATGAGTGAAAGTGTCTTTGAAGTGAATTACGTTCTTTCCATTCTTTCCCCAAGGAACCATAGTATGCAGATGGAGATTTCAAAATAGTCAGAGTTCGTTAGTGATTCCTTATCCATAGACAAACCAAGGGGATGAGGCAGTTTAATAAGATTATTGAAGAACTGGGTTTAGTGGAAATCTCTTTGTCCAGTGGAAAATTCGTATGGTTAAGAGAAGGTAATGGTGTACAGTCTCTGTTAGACAGATTTTTTTTTGTTTCCATTGAATGGGATATTGTGTTTGAAAATTCAAGGGTGTCAAAGCAGGTATGTATCTTTTCTGACTATTTTCCTCTTCTTTTTGAAGCGGGTAGTTTTGGATGGGGGAAGTCACCTTCCCAGTTTTACAGTTCATGGCTTATGGATCATGAAGCTCATTGAAAAGCCATTATTTGAGAATAAATCCTATGGCTGGGCAGGGTTTGTTATTTCCTCTAAACTCAGAAATTTGAAAACATCCACTAAAGGTTTACTGAATATGAGGTTTAAAAAAAAAAAAAAAGATAAGGAGAAGAACTTATTTTCTGAAATTGCATATTTTGATGCCAAATCAGAATTGGGGCTACTGACTAGTCAAGAATGGTATCTTAGGTATTAGTTTGAAAGGTGAGTTATTGGATCTCTACTTGATTGAAGAAAGAAATTTGATTCAGTTACGTAGACTCCAGTGTCTGCATGAAGTGGATGTGAATACGGCTTCTTTCATCGGTTTTTGGCTGCTAAAAAGCGAAAGCTTCTTATTTCAGAATTATGCTCCATCGATGGGTCCTCATTATTGACTTTTAGAGCAATTGAAGATGGAATCCTTTGACTCTTTTCTTCCTTATCTATGAAGGTTCCAGTCAGCAATTTATTCCTCCCAACCTTCGGTGGAAGGTGGTCTCAAATTTTCAAGAACAGCAAATGAGGCTCTAATTGTTCCTCTCTTGAGGAAATTTGGTGTGCTATGAAAAGCTTGGGCAAGAAAAAGCTCTTGGGCCTGAGGCGATTATGGACATTCATGGGCATTCTCAATTTGAATGGCACACGGCTGTAAGGTATGGTCAAGCCTCAGAAGTCCATGGACCAGCATTTCTAAGAATTGGAAATGGTATGATTTCTTTGCCTCCCTTGAACTGGGAAATGGAAATCATATTCCTTTTTGGCAGAACAGATGAATTGGGGATTCTCCTTTGAAACTCCATTTTCCTCACTTATTTGCTATCTCTACATTTACAATAGTATTCTTACAATAAAAAAGTTGGCTCTATTGAAGACTCAAAACAGTGTTCTTTACATTCATCCAGTTCGTTCTTGGTGAAATTGTTAATCAAGAGAGTTAATTTTTGTTTCTTCGTTGCAAAAGGATTCTTTCTTAGCTGCTCTTATCCGTCAAAGTGTTGGTTCAAGCTCCTTTCGTATTTCAACATCCAGTGGGTGTT
The DNA here is from genome assembly GCF_027475165.1 of Benincasa hispida. Lineage (NCBI taxonomy): Eukaryota > Viridiplantae > Streptophyta > Magnoliopsida > Cucurbitales > Cucurbitaceae > Benincasa > Benincasa hispida. The sequence continues at coordinate 96,010,277 of NC_143478.1, read as the reverse complement.
CTCAAGCATCTTATGTGAAAATGTTCAGCTGAAAACCGAGCTTATTATGGATTAATGTGGTGTTTTTGGGAAGAAAGAAATAATAGGATTTTTGAAGATAAGTTTGGTTCTTTTGATTCTTTTTTGGTTGTTGTTCAACAAACAACCTCTTGGTGGTGTACAAATTAACCAAATTCTTTTGTAACAACTTTTTGATGATTTTTATCTCCTTATTAGCTCCTTTGGGAAGGAGTCTCTCAACCTCTTGCCCTTAAGTTGTTCTTGTTGGCTTTTATTGAATATTCAATAGATGGTTTAGTTGGTCAAAGCCATGGTGGCACCTACCTAGGATTTAATGTCCTACAAGTTTCCTTGACACCCGAATGTTGTAGGGTCAGATGGGTTGTCCCGTGAGATTAGTCAAGGTGCGTGTAAGTTGGTCCGGACACTCACGGATATATTAAAAAAATTAGTTTGATTTCTGAATGTGCAAGATTAAAAGCCTCTACGTGGTGTTCCCTTTCCAAATTTTTTAGTCATCACTCTTTTCGATTCAAAATATGGATTGGGCACCTGATGGCCCTAACATTCCCCTGCATCTCCTGCGACTTGGCAACGTCATCCTTGTTTGTCTTAAAAAGCTTCTAAGAGTGAAGATTATCCACACAAATCAACACGGGTCCTTTCAACATACTTTGCCTTCACTTACATGCTTCCTAGGAAATTTCCCACGAGATCACCCAATATAGGATTGCTCAAGCTAAGCACGCTTAACTTTGAAGTTCTTATAATTCAGCTATTGAAAAAAAATGTTGATCTTGTTGGTATAGGTAGTAACGTTCAATTCTTTTAAGCCCTTTTTAGCCATTCTTTCATATTCTTAGGATTTCTCTCATTTGGATATGATCTTTGTTCATTCATATACTGATGCAACGGGTTTGAGGTTTTAGGCCAAATCCATGTCCAAGCAAGGGAAGTCCATCCCTCAGATGAGAGAACTCTTCAAGAACAAAAATTCTATATTCAAAATTAATACTCAAAAGCTTCCTATTATAATCTTAAATTGGCTATAATAGCCTTACAAGAAAATAGGACAATTAACTAATTATTCTAATTAAACATGAATTAATCTTAATTAACAACTAAACTAAATGTTAATTAAAATATATTAATTATTTTGTAATTCTCCTCATCATGTACCCTAGTCTAGGTGTTACAGAAAGCCACTACATGGTGTTCCCTTTTCAAATTCTTTATCATTACTCTTTCTATGATATATGTCTCAAGTGAGATGCTTTTCTTTCTCCTTCGTAATTCATGCTTTTTATTTGTTTTCTTTTGAGCATTAGTCTCTTGTCATTACTCAATGGAAAATTTTGTTTTCTGATTTAAAAAAACAATATATTCCTGTTGGTTTGTGTCCCAAAAAAGAAAAGAAAAGAAAAGAAAAAAAAATGCTGATGTTATGTTTATCCTTTGCAGGCACCGGAGGTTGGCTTGCTAGCTCCAGACCTCGTACTGTACCTAGACATATCTCCAGAGGTCAGTTAATCACTATATCATTTCATTCTGGAACAATTTTAAGTGCATTTATTAGGATGGTTTATCATGATTCATCTTTTCCAACTTGTAAATGTACTGAAGCTACATATTGACATTTTTGGTTTCGGTCTCTTCAATTCATAGATGATATAGCAACTTTGTACCATGTCTTCACATACCGTAGGAACAATTGTAAATTTGGTATGGAACTCAATCAATATATGGTTTGTAGCATACAATAAGCTGTTGTTCAGGTAGAACAGATGTTTTTAGAGACTTATTTAAAGTTCTATTATGTCATTGGTGACTGATGGATATAAGAACAAAAAATTAATATCCAAGAGTAGTGTTTTTTTTCATACAATCTATGATATCAAAAGATTATACTATTTGCATGACTTTATCTAGGAGTGCTGCCATTTTTTATGTTAATGATGAAACTTGACTTTGATTTACTACCCTCACCAACCAGACAAATTCTCAAGTTCAAAAATGTTCCAATCTGTATTATAATTGCTTTGTAAATAAAGAGTTATTTTGAATGATCAGACAGCTGCAGAAAGAGGAGGTTATGGATGTGAGAGATACGAGCAGATTGAGTTCCAGACCAAAGTTGCTAAGTGCTATCAAGTTTTGGTTGATTCTAAATGGGAGGTAACTTGTTTTTCATTTATCTTGGAAACATTGAAACACCAAAACTCTTAAGACTGGCGTGTGGTATGTGTCTAGGATGCCTAGACGTGAACACTCCTCGCCCCTTGGGCATGTGCTCAACACCTAAATTATTATTTAGTTACTTTTTTTCCAAACTTGGTTGACATGGCTTGAATGTTGGCCCAGATGGTTGCTTTGATACCAAATTGATGTAGCTCAAGTAGCTTCAAGGAGTAATCCTCCAAGAATCAAGCTTGTAAATCTTTTATTAGAATGATAGTGTATTTCAACCAGAGGGGAAAAACTCACATTTGTAGAGTTTATTATAAGTGGAAATAAAAGGAGAATTATCCTAGAATATTACCCAATTAACCTTATTCTTCCTACATCCTTTTTATTGAAAGATTCCACTTTAACTGGTTTGATCCATCCTACTGGAGGCAGTAGAAGATATTTTGTCCATACACCTCTCAGTCAAAACTGCTTTAAAAAGGTAGGGTGATAATTGCCACACTTGGCATCAGAAAATCAACAAGATCAATAGTAGAGGTCACTTTGCGAAAGTGTTAAGCCTTCTCAGTTAGTGTTTTCAAAGTGCAAGGCACACCTCAAGGTGACAAGTCCTTTGATCGCCTCAATGTGAGAGGCGATAAAAAGGCGACGCCTGAGTGAAGTGAGGCTTAATAAATAAATAAATAATATATGTAGAAGTAGAACATAAGTTTATATACAAATGTCAAAGTCTCAAAGATTAATAATAGTAATCTAATCAATAAAAATTAACAAAACTCCAAAAGTAAAAATTTAAAACATGATCAAATGTCAAATTCAACATCTTCCCCATCTAAATATAAGGTTTCGTCCATTGCTCGTCCTTGGCCATTGTCCTCAATGTCTAATTCCTCTTCATCGTCGTCCTCATCTTCATCACTAACCACTTGTATAGTTGGTGTTTGCTTTTGAACTCTAGAAGTGGAGGCAGAGGCAGTTGACTTTCCTTTTGATCTAGTATATGTGATGAGTTCTCTAACGCCACTAGCACGATCTACATCTCCCTATGTGTGGTTGTCGTAATGAAAAACTAGCTCATTGTCAACTTCAGTTTCATTATTTTCTTCATCCATTGTTCCGACCAAGTATTCATTACTCTCGTCTATATATCTAAGGAGATTGGATCAAGTTGATCCTTTAAATCAAAGTGCTCTTTAAGTGCTTGATTATAATTTATATAAACGAGATCATTTAAGCGCTTATGTTTCAACTTGTTCCTCTTTTTCGTATGAATCTACAACTTATTAACCAATATGGAGTTAGAAGTTTATGTTAAATCTTAAATTAATAAGGTAGAAAACAAAATGATCACTTACATATTCGAAAATACTCCATTCGTGCTCATACTAGAAGCGCTACACGTCAGATTAAGGACTCTCATGGCTAACTTTTGCAAAACAGTATTACCACCATAAAGTGCTCATTGTGATGCTGTTCACACATTTGACATGATTTAGAAATAACATACTTACTTATATACACTACTAATGTAGTAGGAAATGTCCTTAACTGGTGTCTTAACTTTCCTTGTGTTGATTACTAAGTCAATGCCGAACATGCCTTTAGCTTTAGAATATAACTTTAATTCCACTATGCATTGATTTTGATCACTAGTAGATGGTATCAGTCTTTGCACAACTTTAAGAAAACCACTCATGACTTCAATTCTTGAGTAATTCTATCCTTACTAAGTCAATGCCAAACATGCCTTTAGCTTCAGAATATAACTTTAATTCCACTATGCATTGATTTTGATCATTAGTAGATGGTATCAGTCTTTGCACAACTTTAAGAAAACCACTCATGACTTCAATTCTTGAGCAATTCTATCCTTGCGGTCATAGAAAAGTGATGGATTCAAATAATACCCAGCAACATGTAATGGTTGATGAAGTTGACAATCCCATCTTCTATCAATGATCTCTTAAATTGACTTGTACTTCATTTCATTATCATTAAACCCACTCTTAATGGCCTCCTTTGCCCTATCCATGGCCTCATAGATATATCCCATTGTAGGTTATCACCATCGACAAATCTAAGTACTCAAACTAAGGGTCCGGATGCCTTTAAAGTGTAGACCACTGAGTTCCAAAAGGATGACATCAAAACGGTGTTGACTTCTCTATTTCCCATTGGATCTTTTGCCCATTTGGAAGTCGTCCATTTTTCAGAAATAAACATCTTTTTCAAGTTTGCTTTATTCCTGTGGATACTTGCTAGGATAAAAAACGATGTTGCAAAACGTGTAATTGCTGGTCTCACCAATTCATGTTGATTGGTAAACTTTCTCATCATGTTAAGTATTTACAAGTGATTATAAATAAATCACTTAGTGCTACATCCTTTTTAATACATCTTTTGATCTGATCAATCTTCCCAATGTTCTCTAATATCAAATCTAAACAGTGGGCAACATATGGTGTCCAATATAAATGTTGTCGCTTTGCTTCCAAATATTTGCCAACTAGGATATAGTTTGAGGTATTATCAGTCACAACTTGGACAATATTCTCTTCTCCTGTTTTTTCCACCATACCATCCAAGCGTTCGAATACTTTTTCTCCAGTTTTGATGCATGAAGATGCATCAATCGATTCTAAAAACAATATCCCAGCAGTAGAATGCACTAAAAAATTTATCAGGGTTCTATCTCTTTTATCAGTCCACCCATCCGACATCAAAGAGCAACCATTTCTTTTCTATTCAACATCATGGTTACTCATTAAATTTTTTGTATGTTCTACTTCCTTTTTTAGCATGTCACTCTAGCCTCATTATAAGGAGGTATTAACCTAGGTCCAAATTGTCCTATGATTTCAATCATTATTTGGAAACTTTTCAACCGAATTATATTTAAGGGAAACCTGCTTGATAAATCCAGCATATGATAAATTGAACTGTAGCATCACTCCCTTCTTTATTGTATTTTTTGGCGATGGTTGATTGCTTCAGCTTCTTTAATCTATTCCGATCATCAGCTTCTTTAATCTATTCCGATCATCAACAACCTTGGCTGGATTTGGATACACAAATTTATCCATTGCTCCCTTAGTTCATGGTGGATCAATCCAGGTCCAAATTGTCCTATGGCTTCAATCATTATTTGACAACTTTTCAACTGAATTGTATTTAAGGGAATACCTGCTTGATAAATCCAACATATGATAAATTGAAAGCATTGCTCCCTTCTTTGTTGTATTTTTTGGTGATGGTTGATTGCTTTAGCTTCTTTAATCTATTCCTATCATCAACGACCTTAGCTGGATTTGGGTACACAAATTTATCCATTGCTCCCTTAGTTCGTGGTGGACTTGCTTGCAATTGTGATTGAATTGCTCGTTTTCTAGATGTTGCGGTACTTGATCCACATCCACCAACTTCCATCTCATCCTCCATCAATTATATTCAAATCATAAGGAGGGCATTGCTTTCTTCCCTCTTTGCTTTTGTCCATTTGATACTCCTTTAGTTCCTCTCTTACATTGATTGCACACTTCAAGCATGCTTTAGCATTTCGGTTTCCACCAACTAAGTGTTGTGTTGCCCGACAAATGCCACAATTTGTGTTTTTTCTGCAAAACATACATTTGCATGTGTTCGTATCTTTTTTGTTTTCTAATATGACATTGCCAATTGGGATGTTTTCGTTTTTGTTCTCCTTCTCTCATCCTATTATAAAACAATGAAAATAAACAAAAAAAACTTAAGAAAAAAAACAGCCTATTTTAGAAATGTTTCCACTGAGAATTGTTAAAAAAAAGTATACTAAAAAAAACTAATCTTTTTCAAAAACAAGTGGAATATGAAAAACAAGTAGTATACTGAAAACAAAAATAAAAAATCCAACCTTTTTGGTTGAAAAAGAAATATACAGGGAAAAAAAACTAATCTTTCTACAAAAACAAGTTGATTATGAAAAACAAAAGTAAAAAAAACCAACCTTTTTGGTTGAAAGAAAAGACTGAAAAAAAACCTAATCTTTTTAAAAAACAAGTTGAATATAAAAAACAACTAGTATAGTGAACAAAAATAAAAAACCAACCTTTTTGGTTGAAGAAAAAGTATATTGAAAAAAAAAAACTTTTTCTAAAACAAGTTGAATATAAAAAACAACTAGTATACTGAAAAACAAAAATAAAAAAACCAACCTTTTTGGAAAATAAGTTGAAGGTGTGCCGTAGAAGTTGAATGAAAACTGAATAAAAATGCTTCATTTTTATATAAACTCACATAGAATCTACTGCGAACAAGTATAATGGAAAAAAAGAATTCTTTTTTTGTTTTTTTTAACTCACCTCAGAATCTGCCGAGAAGAACGATAATGGGGAGAAAAAAAAAACTAACCTTTTCTATTGCTTTTTCTACCCTCAGAATTGCAGTCGAAGAGGTTGAATGGGAAAAGTGAAGAAAAATTCTTCCTTTTTTTTTTGGAAGTCTCAGAGTATTGCGAGAAGGAGAAATTCAAACTTGGAAGAAAAAAAACTAACCCAAACGTGGAGAATAGGAAGAGACCTAACACATTTTTCGATAATGATTTTTGCTTTTGCGTGGTATAGACGGCTGTGTATTATAATATTAGGTTGCATGGATTTGGTGGTTCTATTTTACGTGGGCTTAGGTTATAAAATTATAATGGTATAATTAAAAAAAAGAAAGAATTCTAAATTTTACTCAGATGGCGCAAGGCGCTACAAGGCGAGCGCCTCATTAAATCTGTAAGCCTCAGCTACATACCACAGGCCTCCGATCGCCTTGCCTCTCGCCTCAGGCGCGCGCCTGGAGTTGCCTCAACATCATTGTTCTCAATATTGGTTCATCAATGGGAGATGCATATTCAACATTTTCCAACATAGACGGGCTTCGGGCTTCAAATAGAAATAGGAAGGGCATGATACAGTGCAGGCACCTCCCTAGATGCTGAGGGAGAGATTGAATCAACACAGATAAACTACTACTAATTTTTTTGAGAGTAGATGGTAGTCCCAGATCCAAGGCCTACGATGTATATAGTAATTGGAGTTGGGCTTGAAAGACTTTTCGTGGATGTGTAAGTAGTGCGAGTGGTTAAGGTAAGATGATAGGGACCAATATCGTTTCTTAGCATAAGTTTTTTAAAAAAGCTTGGAATATCATCGGTATCAGTTTGATTTAGGTGTTTCAAGAGTTGTTTGAAATTGGTCTCATAAATGGAAGCATAAATTAAAATTATCCCAAGAAGAGAGGGTGGCTGAAATGTGAAAAACTTGTAAAGTTAGTTTCATCACTTTGCATATGATGATTTCAACCGTATAAGGTCCTGCGGAGCTAATGGATGAGAATTTCTGATATAATTAACCAAGATAGAAAGTTCCTTCGGTAACTGTTTGTCTAATCTCCTCCTATCCATGATCAGAAGTATCTGCGAGCAAATCAAAACAATAATATTCAACGAATTTATTCACGAGGAATCATTGCTTTGGGCTTTTGTGTGTCTTATTTTAAGCTATTTTTTTTTGTTGGAAAAAATGTGATTGACCGACTGTATTTTGAACTTTAATTTAATTGCAGATTATTGATGCTTGCCGACCCATGGAAGATATTGAGAAAGAACTACAAGACATTGTCCTGGACCGTGTCAAGAAATGCCAAAATGGGGAACCTCTTTCCCATCTTTGGCCAAGTTGATGCAATCTTCTGAAGACAGTTTTTTTTTTCTTCGTACCCTGTTTTCATTTCAAATTTGTTCAGAACTTGGGCTCATCTTGCGTGGTTTATGCTTCTTTGAACATTCATATAAGTTTAATTCAGCATTCCTTTCTCAACAAGTTTTAATTTTTAAGCATTATAAAGATTATGAAGCAATATGTAATTATTGTCAGGAAAGGTCAATCATGACACTTCTATAAAACTTCCCATCACCTCGCATTGGCCTACACCATCTACAGAATATATTACGTTTTTTTTTTTTTTTTTTAAAAGAAAAGTTATTTATTAGAGCAAGGCTAATTTTTTTTTTCTTGTTTTGAACACTTTGATAGGTTAAAGATTGTAGAAGCTTTATGCTTTATAGACTGCCATCCATAGTGTAATCATCCAGGGTACAGACATTACAGAACTCTTAAGATAGTCAAAAACTCTTATGGTCTACATAGTTGATGGCTTGGGGGCTAGTTGCTGCATTTCAAAAAGGAGTCAGCTCCTTAGATGGCGATAGAATCATGGAGATGTGAAGGGTGGTTCAGGGGGGAGTGGCACCAATGGCTCACTAAAACCAGTATCTGGTGCTGGCGGTGCAGACACAAAGGGCAATGGTTCCTTTGGAAAATCTGGAACTTCAGGAACCAGGGGAGGCGAAAGAAATGTTCTAGGAGGCTGTGGAATTGTGAAAGGTGGCGGTTTGGTTGGGATTGATACCAGTGGTGGAGGAAGAAATATAGGGATGAACGGTGGTTGATCTGGTGTGAATTGAATGGGAGGTGGCAGATCAGGCACTGGTGGAGGCAGTAAAAATTCTGGCAGAGGAGGTGAGAACGTTATTAAAGGTGGAGTAGATAGTAGTGGTGGTGGTGAAGAAACTAGAGGTGGTGGAAACCAGATTGAAGGTGTTGGAGTAGATGATAATGGTGGTGGTGAAGGCACCAATGGTGGTGGAATCATTTCTGAAGGAGTTGGAGTAGATAGCAGCGGCGGTGGCGGTGAAGGAACCAAGGGTGTTGGTGGAGATGGAGTTTCAGGTGAAGCCAAGGGCGGTGGTGGTGATGCAGGAAGGGGAGGTGGAGAAGGAACTATGGGGGCAGGCTGATAAACTGGAGGAGGAGAAGAAACTAAAGGGGGCAGAGGAGGTATTGAGGGTGCCAAAAATGGGTTGTCTGAAGGGTAGATTGGGAAAGGCCACTGACCACAAGCTCCAAATAAGTATTGGTAAAATGGATCACAGTCAGATCCTCTTCTTCCTCTGCTTCTGCTTCTGCTTCTAGTTCTCTTTTCTTCATCTTTCCACCCTTTTCTTTCATGTTGATTTTGCTTGTTTTCAGTATCTGCTTCTACAAGTACTTGGGAGATCAACAGCAGAGCTAAAACTATTGCTATTACTATTGTAAGCTTCATTCTTTTTCTGTCATAATCGTATGCATTTTGGTGGGTGTTGTTTGTTATGTATATAGAAGGACATGGTATAGATTGGTTTGTTTTGACCTTGCCTTGAAGTTTGCAATGATGATGCTGAATTCTGTAACCATTCATACTTTTGACTTGTTGAGTTTCAAAGAGCGGAAGTGGTGGAAGGATTTGAATGCAGCAGCAGTGTGAATTAATATACACAACGCTCAATGCTGAGAGGAGTGGAAAGCAAGGAAATGCTACCTTCAAATTTGTGACTTCCAATGCCAATTTATGTAAGTAGTCTATAAATACCTCTCTCTGAGTAGTTGAAAGTTGATAGAAAGCTTCTCCTTCTCTCTCTCTTGAGTAGTTGAAAAACTTGCAAGATAGAAAGAAAGAAGGCAAGTCTACTCTATCATTTATGGTGATTTGGACTTTGATATTTTGTATAGCTGAACAAAAGGAAGGCATGTCTGCATTGTATTTAATGCTGATTTGTGATATTAAATAAAAACATTATATTGGTAAATAATCAGATATGAAAATATTCAAAGTCAAAGTCAAAGTGAGCTTTAGCGGTAATTGGTTTGACCATCGTCTTTCGAGGTTAAAGGTCCAATCCTCAATTCTCACCGTTGTACTTTTTTTTTTTTTTAATAAAAAAAGGCAAATGCCATTGCAAATTTTTCAGGAAAAAAAAAGATGAAAGTTAATTTCCTGAAGGAAGGATAACTTAAAGTTATGGAAATATATTTTGAACGTAAGCTATTTATTGTTCATCTGACTCATCCTTAAGGGCTGTCTTGATTGAAGTGCCATATTTTTTTTTGATTGAAGTGCTATATTTTTCTGTCAAAGAAGGCTGTTTATTTAGATTTTCTTAGGGGGAAGTTTTGAATGGGGGGTTTCAAGTAGGTGTGTGCTAAAATTAGACAAAATCGACGAATCGAATTGGACCGAATTGAACTGGATGGTTTGTTCACTGACAGAGGGAACCAACCGATATTCTCAGTTCACGAGTTGAAAAGACCATATATAACTTAATCGAATCGAATCTTATGAATTTGTATTTTTTTGAATATATACATGCCCACAACGGATCAACCAACCCAATTGCAAAAAGTAAAAAGAATAGTCAAACAATAAACCCTAAAACTAAGACCCATGGTACGATTCTTCGCTTTCTTCAATCTCTCCGGTTCACACTTCGCACGCATGTCATCATCTTCCAACTCCATTCTCCTCCATGGCTTCACCTCCAAATGACCATACCTCCACGAATCTCCATCGCCACTTTGAAGCTCCACCGTCGGTCCGCCATCTCGAAGCTCCACCACTTATTTGCCACTTCAAAGCTTCACCGTTAACCTAAGTCCCTAACCCCACCGTCACCGCCACGTCTAGTTCCAAAGTCCACCAGAAATGTCCTTGGTTTCTCTTCGATCTTGTAAATCTGTGGTTTCCCTTGCGATGGATTTTGTTGATTTGAAGTATCAAAGCTTTGAGAGAGAGCGTTAAAAAAATGGTTTTAACCGAACTGAACCGAATTAGGGTGGTTCAGTTCAAAAACCAAAATGGAGCAGACTTGGTTTTGTATTGTTCATAGTTATTGCCAATTGATATGTATGGTTCAACCCTTGGTTTTGCTCAAAATCAGACTGAATCGAATCGTGTGCACCTTAGTTCCAAGTATATATCAACATATTTGTTGACATGTATAGAGTTTGGTATTGATATTAATAATCAATTAGGTTCCATTTGGTACTTATTTCGTTTTTCATTTTTTATTTTTGAGAATTGAATTTATTCTCTCAATTTCTTACAATTATTTGTATCTTCCTTAAGTATAATGATTGAATTCTTAGCTAAATTTCATAAATAAAAATAAATTTTTAAAAACTACTTTTTTAAGTTTTAAAAAATTAACTTAGATTTTTAAACCATTGGTAAAATGAAGATAACAAAGGAAGAAATTTGGAGATGGAAGTAGTGATACATATTTTTAAAAAACAATAAACTAAGAATTAAATGATTATTAGATGGGGTCTTAATTATCAAATTCTTTTTAAAATATGAATATTATGTGTGAGGTTTAAATTGATAAAATAGAAGTTTAGAATTAAAATTGATATAATTCGCCAAGTTTAGAGTAAAAAATGAGTGTTTAAAATATAAAAACATTCATAAATTATCAATATGATTTGAATTATAAAACTTAGAGAGTGAAAGCAATTGAAATAATTTGATTTCAGAAGTATCGTCTATTCATATTATTGATAAATTCTTAAATAAATTGCAATGGTTTAGGGTTTAGGGTTTAGACTGCTACAATAATTTTCTTTACCTTTTTGGGTAAGTTTTATTAATAATTTTAATAGACTTGCTTGGTTTTTCATTACAAATATCACTCTCACTATTATGTCTTTATGTTATTTTTTTGACAATTTTTTTTCACGGCACGGTGGAAAAGAAAAATATTGATAAAAATATGATAACAAAATTTTAATAAGTTGCTATATGAAAAAATTTTGGAAAAAATTGAATTAATTAAATGGTGCCATTATATTAATTTCTGCATTAAATAAAGTTTTAATGAAAGGTTTATATATACTTTTTTTAATGAAAAATCTTGAGGTGAAATTTTGGAATATACAAAAGATTCAATTTTTATTAAGTTTAGTAAATTAGGATTTGCTTCATCCAACTAATTTGCTAATTGTAACATTACATTCAGGTTCTCGTTTAAAAAGAAAAAAGAACTTGACTTCATGTTAATGGTAGAATTTTATTCTTTAAAAAAGAAAATGAAGGGATTTGATTTCAAAATCCATAACCTAAAATTAAACTCGAGTAAAGTTTTTTTTTTTTTAAAAAAATTCTTAATTCATGAGTTTTTTTTAAAAAAAATGTATAAGTAGATATTGTAAAAAAAAAAAAATCTCATAAGTAGATTTTAAATTTAATTGATATATATATAATGTTATTAGTGATAGAATTTGGAAATCAATATTTTCAAATTCTATAACAAAAAATAATAATAATAATACTCGTAGTGTCACTAGAATATGGAGCGTCCGAGTTTCCAAACCCCTCAGTAGCAGTAGAATATGGAGAGTCCTCCATCGATGACTCCAGTGTAGTTGTAGCTGTTGGTGGGCTATCTGGTTCTGAACTTGACCATTGAGAAGTGTTGGAGTTTATGTCTTAAATCTCATGTATCTTGTGGTTTGTAAAGACAAATTACATATCTAATTAAATAAGAAGTATCTTATTGACGTTTAGACTGCATCAATTCAATCCAATAAACTAAGATCCAAGGTTATCTAATGAAACTTAAATATGTATGTGGAGACATACAGGTGGATCATGTTTAAGTGATAACCTAAATGGTTTGTAGTATATGGATAAGGTTGGGTACCTTATTCTGGTGACACTACGAATACAACCCGCTTTGTAGATGTTACAATTGTTGTAAAGTGCTACAAATGATTTGATCCTGATCATTCATGTGGAGACATGCGAGCGAGGGTATTTTATATAAAGAGTTTGTATTAGATCAGACCTTAATCCTGAGTGAGTTGTGAACTCCTATCTATGAAGGTGATACTTTGATTTGTATGAGTGAGAGTGATCGGATTAATTGACTCAACAAGCCTACTATTTTGGGGATTTGTCCGAGTAGGGAGCTGGGAACACAACTACACTAGATGAAATTCACTCATTCTCATCTTTAGGGGATGTAGATAAATTGCTCCCTTAATAGTTGATTCTGGGTCTTGAACATTGAGGTCCCAACCTCTCACTAGCTTGAGAGGTGTTAGTTTATAGTTGGACTATAAACTGTTTGTTCATTAGAGGGATTAGTGGTACTTAAAGAAGTTAGATATAGCTACAGGGGTAAAACGGTAATTTGACCAAGTTGTAGTTATGAGAGATTTGTGAAGGATTGACTCACTATTGATTGGATATATCCGTGGACACAGAAATATATATATAGTACGAAGAGTGCAACTATCGGTCTTTAGTGGAGTGATTGGTAGTTAAAGAATATTGATTAATTAGATTAAAGGAGTTTAATCAATTAATCTCATATCATTGGAGCTTCTAATTTATAGTTCCATAAAGTCCCATTGTTAGCTCACTAAAGGATATTAACGAGGAATGATGTGAATTGTTCAAATCAAATGAGGGAATTTTATATATATGAGATTAATATATAATGGTTAATTATAGATATGATCTATAATCCAAATTATGTAAGAAAGATATATTTGAATACGATTCAAATATTAGATACATATGAATTAGATTCTTAAAGAGATACATATAAATATATGATATTTATATATTAATTAACTCCATATTAAATATGATTTAATATAGTTACTTCATTAATTAATGGTTGATTAATTGATTAAGAAATAATGAAGATTGTTGGTTAGCATTAATATATGATATTTATGATGATTAATTAAATGTATGTTAAATAGCATTTAATATATGATTATTTAATTAATGTGCCAATTAATTAAATATGAGTTATTTAATTAATTAGCACTAAGGACATAACAAAAATTCTTGAAGAAGGGGTTAACCCTTCTCCATATAAATACATTCTTATAGCCATTTTAGGTAAGATTTTGATACCATATAAAAAAAACCTAGCCTCCACATTCTCTCCAACTTCTCTCTAGAATTCTCTACCATTTTCCTCCTCAAAGTTCTTGGAGACCAAACTTCCAAATTCTTTGAATCCTAGAGAATAACAAGGTAACCTCATTGGTGGTGTTCTTTTACGTTGGAGAAGTTGAGATTATTAACAATGGTGGAAGAAGAAAACTAGAGAAATCAATAAAAGTAACTTGTGATTTCTCATATTCTTCATTTTCAAGTATGCCTATGCTTTCTTTGAATGTTTATCCTAAAATTATATGTTTTATTTTACTGTTTTTGTTTCTTTTAAAAAATCGAATTTCTAAATGTAAGGTGTTCACACGCTTCCGCTTTAGATTCGATCATTTCAAGGAGCCGATGGGTACTCATATGAGTCGGAGCTATTGTCAATATCAAACAATATTTTCTTTTGTCCAAGAGAAGTTGAAAATTTTACAGAATGGTAGTTGTATATATACACTTTAAGGGGTGCATAGTTTTAGGGAGGAATATGGAAGGACACTTGGTCTGTTATTCACAAATGACACGTTACTTCATAAAACACTACATATTTAAAGTTATTGTTTCCATTCAGGTTACCATTGAAGTGAACCTAAATGATAAACATATACATGTGACGCCCATACGTGAACACGTAATGTAATAGTTACCGTTTGGTCATGACTCATCTAATTGAATACATATATTTAATTTGTGGATTAATGACATTATGGTTCCCAATGTACATTGATGGAAAATGATTAGAAACCATCAATCAATGTTTAGATTAGTTATAAATGAACTGTGACGGAAACGGTAACCTTAAGGGTAACAGAGATGGTAAATATATGACTTACAATGGTTTGATTGTGCTTGTGTATAATTCCGTAATGGTAAACCTTTGGTAACCTTAACTAAAGCCTAAATGGTAAAACTCAAACCCAAATGTTAACGATATTAATAAACAGATGTTTTAATTAGTTTTTTTGCATACTTTGAAATACCACTTAGGGTTCATACTGTGTTGTTTGTTGCGTGCGGTTTGAGTTGTTTGAATTATTAGTCGATTATTGTTTGCACATACCAGTATGTATTTTCATATTTGCATGCCTCTTATGGTTTCTTTCAATTTTTGAGTTTCTTGTTAATCGCATGTGTTGTGTGTTGTGCGTTCATCTACATTTTTTTTGTTTTATCTACAAACCTGAGTTCCTTCGATGAATTTTTCATTTCCCGACATGTTTATACTTTTTATTCCTGTTGTAAGAATGTATTTTTGTAGATTTTTTTTATATACACATCAATTTATATGTAGATTTGTTAATCGTATGCACCTTTAGATATATCTCAGCTTACTATTGCAAGGAGGCAGAGAATGTATGTAATTGTCATCATTTTGGTTATCATGCTTTGAGAAATACTTGTAGCATGCATTGCTTTATATTTATATCGCCCTAGACTCAGATTAAGGGATAGGTATGATAATCAATTTGTTCAGATGACTTACCAAATAAGTCATTTGCAATCTCTAGTTGAGGATAATGATGTTACTTGCGTCAATACACTTCGTACGGATAGAGCATTTCATAATCTATATAATATCCTTAAGGTGAGAGGGCAATTAAGAGGAGCTAAAAATGTGGGTGTTGAGAAGATGGTCGCAATGTTTTTGCACATACTAGTGCACCATGTGAAGAATAGAGTAATCGGTTTTAGTTTCAAGAGTCTGATCGAACTTTCAGTAAATGTTTTGAATTTTAAAATCCATTATCTGATGCCAACGAATTTTCTGGAAGATCCATGTGCCAATTCTCACGAATTCAACTGACTTTTGATGGAAGTGGTTTAAGGTAAGTTAAATACACTATGGTATTTCTTCCTTCATGGTACCAGCGGGATGAAATTTAACTATTTATTACTGTGATTATGTTGTAATTTATAGTTAGTGCTTAAGTGCTTTAGATGGAACACATATCAGGGTTTATGTTCTGAAAAGTGAGAAAGCAAAGTACAGAACGAGAAAGAATGAGACTGTAACGAATGTGTTGGGAGTTTGTTCACTAGATATGCGATTCATATACATCCTACCTGGTTGGGAAGGATCCGTTCACAATGGTTGTGTGTTAAGAGATGCGATATGCCGATGAATAGTTTACGAGTCCCTCACAGTATAATTTTCTACTTAAACAATGTAGTTTCATTATTCCTTTTGTTGGTCTTACATTTGGATTATTTTGATAATGTGTAGATAAATACTATTTGGTTGATTTCGGTCGCACTAACAGTCAAGGATTTTTTGCATCATTTAAAGGGTAACCATATCATTTAAGTGAATGGGTAGACGGTAATCAGTCAGTGTCAGTTGAGAAGCTCTTTAACATGAAACATTTATTGACTAGGAATTGTATTGAGCACACATTCAAATTGTTGAATATGCGTTGGACGATTTTGCAGAGTCCCTATTTTTATGATATAATAATGCAACGAAGGATTATCTCAGCTACATAATATCATTCGAATTAAAATGATGGTTGACCTAATGGAAGATTTAGTGTATAATTCTGACACAGTGAAAAACAATGACAATTCTAACTATATCAGATTGATTGAAATGGTGGATAAATGGAATGATTTGAGGTAGTCTCTAGTAATGGACATGTTCAATACTTGGTGGATGGGTTTATAGAATTGATATTGTTGTTTTTCGATTAATAATTGTTCTACTTGTTATAATATTAGTTGTATACTTGACTTTGAACATCATACATTTCCAATCCAATTGATGTTAAACGACTGATGTACCCTTTTTTTTGGTTCCTTTTTTCCTTCTTTATGTTTTATTTATTTATATTTTCTGGTTGGATTTTGATTTTTGAACATCTCTGGAAGTGCTCTTATTCTGTTAGTATTTTTTGTCCTTTTTTTTTCCCAATTCGTCAACGTAGGTATGCATGTTATTGATTAGTTGTTTACTTAGTACACTTGCAGGATGAATATTGAGATATCGGGCTACCAACACAGGGGTAGAAAGCTAAACAAGTACTTCTGAACTTCCATTGAAGATGTGGCTCTAGTGGACTTGCTACAAGAAATTAGTATGGACCCACATTGGAGATCTGAGAACAAATTTAGGAATAGATACTTAATCAAATTGAACGAATGATGACAGAAAGGATATGATAATGTCAACTGAAGGCTTCACCACATATTGACTTGCGGTTGCACACATTGAAGACAAATGCAATTTGGAGATATTGAACAAGAGTAGCTTTGGTTGGAATGAAGATACGATGATCGTGTAGTGTGAGCAGGCGATATATGATGAGTAGGTGAAGGTATGTAATATTCTATGTATAACGAATGTTATTATACTCATAGATTTGAGTTGATATTCGTACATATTGGCAGACACAGAGGGATGCTAATGGAATTTATAGGAGACCATTTCCCCATTACTCTGCACTAGTTTCCATTACTCTGCACTAGTTTCCATATATGGCAGGGATAGAGCTATAGATGTGCATGCAGGCAATGTCCAACACGATGAGGATCAGTTAAGGCATGAAGATGCTATAGATATTTTGTCAAACTCTGAGTACGAGTTCAAGAAAATAAAAAAAATGCCATGATTTTTTTGGCCCTAGTTGAATAGGTATGGAGAGAAAAATGGAATACATTCAACTTGTGAAATGAATGACTAATGGAGCATAATGATTAGAAATGGTGTACTTACTAATGATTGAACGACCAGATACTAAACTCTAAAATGTCAATCGAACGTTAGAGCAAGATGAAGAAGAAGATCAAACATTCCAATTATATTTTCAAAATGTTTGCAAAAGTGGGGTTTCCGTCAGTTGCTAGAAAATTTGATTTACATTGGAGGGTATTTTTGTAATCTTGCTTTGTCCATTCATTACAACTCCTAAGTAACCAATTTCAATAAGGATTAGTTTACCTTTATGAAATGCATAATAAACGTGATCAATTGCAATAAAATAACGATTACAATTGAGGCCCATTTCCATCTATGAAGTACAGACACAAATACGGCTACACGACACGGATATGACGATTCGTCAATTTCTAAAAAACTACGATACAGATACGTCTAAGGATGCGTCATTTTCTTATATATATATATTTTAATATATATATTTCTAAAAAACGAGGACACTGATACGTTGAAAATACATTTTTTTCTTGAAAAAAATCTAGGATATAGATAAATTTAGCATACAAGTTAATAACAATAGCACAAAATAGAATACAAACACTGAAATACAATACAAAAAAAGCAAAATAGAAAAGTGACTCATATTGCAAAGAAGAAAAGAATATTAGAGAGAGAAATATGAAGATAAACGTAGAACTTATTGTTGAAGATATCCAAATGATTTATATTTTGGTGGACTTTGTGGGGACTCAAATGTGAAGATGGAGATTAGATGATTCTAGTCTAGGGTTTGGTCCGTTATTTATTTATTTTTTCTTTTAGTTTCAGATTCGAGTAGTGAACTTTTTAAATAGGTTGCCTAATATTAGATTGGGAAAGACTAGATGAGTTACTTGTCTTTTTTTTTTTTAAATAATAGATATGTCAAATCGCGTGTCAGATACGTATCTGGAAAGTATCTGAAAGTATAGATACGTCAAATTGCGTGTCAAATACGTGTCTGGGAAGTATCTGGGAGTATCGGTATCCGATACGTGTTTGATACTGATTCTTTGTTTCACATGAAGTATCTGTGCTTCATAGATTTCCATTGATCCACCAATGCAATCCAATTCCAATTACATCAAAATTCATTATCTTTTGGTAAAGGTGCCTGAAGTTAAAAATAAATATAAGTTTTTTTCCTCAAATTTTGTTTCTCCAAATTGAAAGCTTTGAATGGTAAAAGAAGCAAAAACTCACATCAATACTTGAGGTGGGCTTATTTAAAAATTTAATGGAAGAAATTTGAATGAGGTTAAGAATAAATATATGTTCTTTTTTGTGATTTTTTTTTTCAAATTAAATTTCTTTGGAAATGAAAGTTCTGATAAAAGATAAAACTAAAAAGGGAGAAAAATTGAAAATTAAAAAAAGGTAGCATATTGGAAAAACTGAATATTGAAAAAAGATAAAAAAAAATACCTAATAATATATCGATATATTAAAACGACATGTCAGTGATATTCCAAGATATAGGTATTAAGAGTTAGTAAAAACTTAGTATGCAAGTAACTAAATTAGTTGTTACTTTTAATTTATATTAGTGGCTTTAGTTTAGGTAATGCCTCCTAAATAGGATGATAGTGTCATAGTGGCTTAGAGAAATTTATGGAGAAGAAGTTCAAGGTTAGTGGTAGAAGTTAGTGTGTTAGTAATGTTTCAACTTCAACAGTTTTTTCTTGTTTCCATCTTTCATTTTCTTTTTTTGTTGTTTTTCGTTACATGGTATTAGAGAGTTTAAGTTATTTTTCTTTTTTTTTTGTATTTAAGTTTAAATACTCAGTGAAGTTAAATGAGGGAAACAATATTAGTGTAGACAAACTTATCAATGATAATTATAGCTATTGGAGACTATGTATGAAAGCTTTTCTTCAAGGAAAATATCTGTGGGATCTTGTTTCTAGTGAAAACTTAATTCTAGAAGTTACTTTGGAGAATGTCGAGACACGAAAAAGTATATCGAACATGTCTGTGATGAAAATTCTTTAAAGAAAGTGTAGGAGGCACTTGAAAGGTTGTTCACTCAAAGGAACATGACGAGATTACCGTATTTGGAGAACAACTTGTTGGAACGATTCAAGATAATTTTATGATTTTACAATATCTTATGAATATTAAGATTTTGTATTATGAAATCTTAGAATTGGACAAAGAGGAGCTATCATTGATGCTCATTTCCATTATTATCTAATTCATGGACTGGGAAAGGAGTGTATGCCATTTATTTCTTCGATACAAGGTTGGATAAATGAGTCCTCCATCATTGAGTTGGAAAACTTGCTCTCTATCAGGAAGCCTTGGTGAAATAAATGCTTGGCAACAATAAGTAAACTCACTTTGAGGGAAAACTATCCTTTATGCAAATGAGGTGAAAGCTGTCCTTTATGCAAAAGACAAAGGAAAGATGAATTATTTTTCCAAACGTTATTCAAACAACAATAGGGATTCCAAGATTGAAGAATAGTCCAAAGACAACTTGAAGAGATGTTTTAGGTGTCTGACAAACCGAGACACATCAAACGTGATTGTTGAATGAAGGTGGCGTGTCATCGATGTGGGAAATTAGTAAATCTCATATGCTTTTTGTCCTTAATTTAATTAAATTTCATGTACTTTTTATGGCTAATTCGTAATGGAATTCTTTTTACAATATTATATTGGGTATGTTGGTATTTTTTGGTTGAAAAGTGTGTGTGAGATACTTTAGAGTTATTTTATGGTTAAAAAGTGTTGATGAGATAATTTGGAGTTAATTTTGTGGTTGAATTAGATTTAGATTCGAAAATGTAATGGATTTGAATAAATTAAAAACTTGACAAAAACGACACAATACCTAATATTTATTAATTTGTTTAATTATACAACTAAAGTGTGCTTTTTATTTTACCTAAAAACACACTTTTTTATTTGGAAAGAGAAGCCACAAATATAAGAATTCTAAGATAAAGGAATTGTTTCTAATTTGTATAAGTAGGAAGGGAATTCTCATTTCTTCTATCTCATTCTCAAGTAATGAAATCACTCACCAAAATGAGTATTCACTCATCAAAAGCCAAGCTTATATTATCTCTTTTGGGTTTCTTCCTTTCCTTAAAGGATTAACAACTAATATTACTCACTTAGTTTTACCACAAAAGTTTCATTACTTATTTGTATTATAAGGTTGGAGAGAGGGTTCAAATTAAGTAGAACCCATGCCTAAACATACTTTATAAGACAATGCTCTTGACATATGAGAATGATCTAAATGTCTCCATATAAAATTTTGTTGATAGAAACTATTCTAACTTATTATATAAATCATACATTATCTAACTTGTTACATCTCACGATCGAATTGAGCTAAAAATGAAGGACTGTGAGGTCCGATGCGGAGGTGCGGATCATGTCCCAATTTCAATTTCACAGAATCATAATATAAAAAAACACAAATTATGCATTTTACTGAATTTTACAACATGCTAATTAGATTAAACATAGAAGGATAAGGAATTAGATTACTTACCCTTGAAGCCAAATAAGTCTTCATGAATTCCTCTTGATTGGTCATGAATTCTCCTTTCACAAATAGAAAAAGCAACCCAAAACCAAAAAGGCTAGATATTACCACAATAGAAACCTTGGTATTTTCCTAAGGGCTTGAGAATCACGTGAGTTTTGTGGGTTCGGTGATATTTAATTTTGGGAGTGAGGGAGAAGATAGAAATGAGAGGAATTTTCTAAGGAGAGATCTTCTGTGTGCTACCGGAAAAAATTCAAAAGTTCTCTGTATAAGAAGCAAAGGGAAGAAGATGGAAAATTTTGATCTCTACTAACTTCCCATAACCACACGTTATTTTAAAGAGAAAATAGGGGTAGTTATTTAATAACTCCCTCACTTTAATTTTAAATTAAAACTAAATTTCAATTCAAATAGTAATATAATAAATAATTTAATATATAACTATATGTTATATCAAAATATAACACATAACCTAAATAGTTTATTCTATATCAAATACAATATAAACTATAGTTTGCATTTTCTCTCAATAATTTATGGTATTTAATATAAATCAAGTTATTCTCTTAATTCATTTATAAATGTTTTAATATATATATTTTGATATATAATTTTAATTTTAATTCCTTTTAAATTTTGGAATCTTGATATATTTATATATTGTTTTGATTTTCAAAACACTAGAAACTATTATAAAAACTTAATTCTATTTTATTGTTTTTCATATATGTATATATATAAGTAAATATATAAGCATTGTTTAATCCTTAGTAAATTATTTTAGATATATTTATCACACATAAAAACTAGTCCTATATCAATACATTTAATATTCTATTAGTATGAATTTTAATTTATAAAGTTTATCATAAAATTTTTGAATCTGTAACTAATAAGTTTTTAAACTTTTTATTTTGAGTCTAACAAGTCCTTTATCAATGTTCAATAATCGGTCCATACACTATCAATTTGTTATCTAATAAGTTTCAAATATATTCCAAATTGTTAAAAATGAGTTCTTTTATTGGACATAAATATTAATTTTTGTCTAATTCAATTTAAAAATTTTCTTTTTTTAATAGGATATATTGATTTCTTCACTTTTTAAAAAAATTATAATAGGACTAAGATCTACTAGACACAAAATCAAAATTTGTATTCGACATAATATTTATTTTTTTAACATTTTTTGAATGTGTAAAAGAACTATTGAGTGCAAAATTTGAACTTTAGAAATAAATTATGTGAAATTCAAGATTCTATTAGATACATTTTAGTGTTTAGAGACTATATATATAGTCTAAACTTCAAAAACTATATCAATTTGTGCTCCTCTTCACATCAAACTAAGCCTCTAAATGGATTTAAATACTTAAGAAATGATTAATGAAAAAGGTATTCTAGTGAATAAAAAAATTATGTGAAATTATTATCTAAAATAAGTCATTTGAAAGTTGAGCAACCAGTATACAATATAATTAAGCTCTAAAATAATTAAAATTAAATATAGTGTGCTTCTTTTTTAGTATAAATAAGTCGCAATTTTCAAAATACCAACATATAATTTGAACTTTAATATATAAAAATAGAATTTTGTAGGAGCTAAAAAAATCTTGAATTAATAAAATTTAATAAAAATCAAAACTCCATGAAACGAGCTCCCAAAACCCACTTTGTCCGTAAACATTGCATTTAGTAAAACGGAAAAAGAAAAAGAAAAAGAAAAGAATGTCTCCATAGGTTTCTTTTTTTTCAGTTTCCCTCCAATTTCTTTCACTCTTCTATCAGTTTCCCAAGCTCCATTCACAATAACCATTCAAATTCACTAAAGTTTAGATTATTAATCCCTCCAATTTGGTTAACATTGGTGAACCTCCTTTCCCTTCTTATTTTACTATTTTGATCGTTAATCAATTCGTTTTTCTGTTTATTGTCAGTCTGCTATGATTGTGTTAGGGATAAAATGTTTTTGCCATATAATTATCATTCTATTAATATTACTTTCGATATGGAATTAGAATCACTAAAACTCTCAAATCAACTCGATTTCAACCCTAAACCAAACTCAAATTCAATTCAATCGGTTTGATGTTAAGAAAAATTACTTAAAAGTGTTTTTAGTTTTCGTTGCTTGATCTATGTGAAGAAAACAAATTGAGTGGAAATCTTGGGCCGAGGAATCTAAATTCGAAGGAGGAAAAAGAAGAAAAGTTTGATGGGATTGGAGAATTGAGATTGATTGAAGAAAAAAATAAAGAATTTGATTGTGCTGCCCTGGTGGAATTGAAGAACTGCAAAGGTGAAGGAGAATAAAGAAAAGAAGAGAGGAACAAATTTAAAAAAGAAAAAATGAAGAGAAAGAGTTGAAGTGGTGCAGTGGGAAATTTGAAATCTTGTTTTGTGCCAAAAATTCTCTCAACCAAAATAGGTCGGATTTGACAAGATTTCATATTAAAATTTCTATAGTTCTAATTTTTCCTAATCAAAATAGAGGAGAGTAGAAAAATAATGAAAACAAAAGGGGAAAAAACCTTTGATCATAACAATCGATCTCGGATTGGAAGTATAGAACAATCCATTAAGATTTTTCAAGAGAAATGATATTAATTATAGAACAATTCATAAAGATTTGTAAGAATAAAATTATACTTGATTTAAATCGAATGATCATATACTCATTTGTTTAGGAAACCATCTAGACACCAATTTTGGCTTGTAACTAATTTCTTATAAAACTGTTAACATTATAATTAGTTTTATTATTTTGTATGTTTCAGTACCTAGCCTTGTAATTGATTACATTATTTTGTACGCGTTCTTATAGATGGTGATACTACTTTGTATTATTTTGTTCTATATATGTGATATCTTTACCGTATGGTTCATGTGAAATGCACATGACACTAATTTTTATGCTTCTTTCCTTGAATTTTTCTAGGTCAATTATTTTGATGAACATGAGTTGGATAGAAAAACTCAAGATTAGTAAAGAATATTTTATATGGAGTAAACAATTTTTTGAAATTTGTTTTTGAGAAAGGATGTCAAGATGGAAAAATTTTATGCCTATGCAAAACATGTGTGAATACAATATGGATAAAAAAAAAATATCTTAGATCATTTGATATGCAATGAATTTGTTAGAGGATATATGGGTATTACATGGTGAATCAATATTGACTAATTCATATAACTAAGGTCAACCTTCAAGTGTGCCTCATGTACGTGGAAGTGAAGTTATACATGAACAAGATAATATGCATGATATGTTGCAAGATATTTTTGGACACACAGAGATAGAAGATTTTCAAAGGAACTATGAGCATGTTGAACCATTAATAGTAGAGAGATCAAATGAAGAAGAATCAAATTTTTATGACTTAGTTAGAGATTCATGTTGTGAGTTATATCCAGGATGTACAAAATTTTTCAAGCTTTCTTTTATTGTGCATCTCTACCATATCAAATGTAGTAGTAATTGGGGTGATAAGTCATTTTCATTACTTCTTGACTTATTACGTGATGCATTTTCTGATGGAAATAAGTTACCCAAGACATTTTATGAAACAAAAAAATTATAAATAAATTAGAACTTGGTTATGATCAAATTCATGCATGTCTTGATGATTGCATGTTGTATTGGAAAGAAAAATATAAAGATCAATCATGCATGACATGTGGTATCTCAAGATGGATTATTTATTTCCTAAATTTTGTTGCTTCATCGTCCGAGATGATATTGAAAGAATTATTACTGAGCATATACTTAATATAGAAGTAGAGGAGAATATTAACGATGAGAATAATGATTATGACTTTTAAATTATATGTGTCAAGATACAAGATGTAAGTAATTTTTTTTTTATTATTTTACTTCAACATCTTTGTTTTCTTTCTTTTTTTTTTTCATTGTTAAATTTAAGGTATTTATGTTGTGTTTTATTTTATTCAAGGTGTAAAATGCATCATTCCAAACACCTTCGTCGTGGAGTGGTCATAGTACCTTGTTCTAAAGCAAGCATAGAGAGTCAACCTCCACTGGAATCTAGTCATGATCAAGAGGATATTAATAATGATACAAAAATGAACTTGATTGTTAATGAAGATGTTGATGTGGAGGGTATGTATAAATGCATTTTAGAATAAAAATGCAATCTATACATTGCTTATCATACTCTTTTTTTTCCTTATGAAAATAATAGATTAATCTGGGATGCGTAGAATACGTGGTAAGACACACATGTTTGATGTGGGGAACTTACCTAAGGGTCATAAGGTAATTGTTGAATTTAATAGCTCAGGTCAACCTATAAAGAGTGGTTCTAGTGTATTAGGAAATTTTTGAGAACAATTAGAAGAAATTGTCAACTTTGCCTTCTAAATTATGATGACTGGAGAAAGGTACCAACGATGTATAAAGATGAAATTCGGGGTGTGTTATAGTTATGCAAAAAATAATGTTTTGATATAATATTCTATATCTACATATTACAATTTCTGGTTTCATTTACTTTTTACTAGTCAAAGTTTACACTTAGTGAAAAACATAAGAAATGATGTTTATCATCATTGTCGAGAAAGTGAGGAAGTTATAAATGCAATTTAAGAGGGCAATATGTGACCAAATATGACAATAGGGATCAGTGTCTAGACATAAGCTAGATAATATCCCAAGAGATCAGTGGGCTGGTTTAGTATCTTTTTGGTATTCTATTGAAAAAATGATAATTCTTTTACTTCAAGTTCAAGTTAGTAATTAGTAGTTTTCATAAAACTAATTTTTTCATCTTTTGTAAATTATATGATAGAACAAAGTGCTAAAAATACAGAAATAAGAAGGAAACAAAAGTTCACTCATTAATGTAGTAGAAAAAGTTTAGCTTGAAAAGCAAATGAGATGGTAAACATATTTTCTTTCTTTCAAAATTATTTATATTTAATTTTATTAATAAGTTCTTATATCATGATAGAAAAGAAGCACTTGGACGAGATCAACAATGGTTGAATTGTTCATATCGTCTCATACACAAAAAGATGGCACTTTCATAAATGATGAGGTTGATGTAATAATTGTATGTTTATCAATAAAATTATACATTTTATTTGTTTTATTTTTTAAATATTATTATTTAAATTTGATAGGAGAAATTGCAAGATCATATTAATTAAATTCAAAATAGCTCTGAGGGTGGTCTTTTCGAAAATGGATTTTTTTTCTCAAGTTATGGGTCACGAGCATTCAAGACATATTTGTAAGATGGGGTTGGGACCTACTCCCACTCAAATGTTCAAATCTGCATCACGTAAATTTGCTGGGATTGAGATTCGTAATGAGTCTAATATGCAAAATGTAGATAAAAGCTCTAGACTTTCACTTGTTGAGTCACATATAGCTGAGATATTTTCAATTTTAAGACCAAATGCATCCACTGAAGCAAGTAGTGCAAGCAAGACTTATACATATACTACTCCAATGCAGGTAAAAATTTTATTTATGCATTGAAGTTTTATTATATCTGAATTAAAATTAGTTATTATTATAATTTCAACTATCAATAATCTAGAGTAAGTAGGGCAACTTCATATACTCTTTTGTTTATTGTGTTAGGATCCAAAAGACAATACACATTGAAATGATGCATCAAGTGTGTGAAGCTAAAGCAACCACTTTTATGATACATATAGTATCTCAATTTAGTTGCAAGTTAGTCCTATTTAGTTTGCATTATTTACTTCTTGTTTTTTTGGACGATGTAGACATCTTGCAGAAATAATAGTTGAATTTTTATATATTTTAGTGCTTTATTTTTTTTAAACTTTAAACATATTGTTTTTTAGATTCAAATTGGAATCGTCTGTATATTCTGAAAGTTCTAATTTATTATGTATATACCATTTAGTATTACATAAAAACCATGTTAAGTAACACAATAATTTTAAAAGCATTAACAAATATTTTGTTGGAATGCCTTGAATTCTAATCCGAATTGGTTTAGGAGATTTCAAGTCAAGGTAGAGATTTGTTAGAATGCCTTGAATTCTAATTCGAATTGGTTTAGGAAATTTCAAGTCAAGGTGAGATTTGTTGGAATGTTTTAAATTCTTCTCCACTTAGGATTTAGAAAAGTGCATTATATAAACTGTCTAATCCTATAGACATTATTTGACAGATTCTGTATTTTCTATAACATTATCTCTAATAATATTGTTATCCCTCTGTCCCATGGACGTAGCTAACACGTCATTAGTAAACCACATAAATCGATGTGTCAATTTTTTGTATTTCTTTTACGTTCTTTTATATTCTTTAATTGTCGATTTCGTAACACATTTGATAAGAATTGTTGCAAAATACACATTAAAGTATTGCAATAATAAGCTAATTACTATTTTATTAAAGATTATATTGAAGCAGTTATTCTTTTTTATTATTGCGGTTCCAAATGTTGCTACTATTTGTCTTGTAGCAGTTTAAACTATTCCAACATGTTGAGAAAAATTGTTGCATAAACTTGTAACAATTTTTAAATGGTTACAATAGGACACATATTATCGATGCTACTAAAGGCTATATTGATGCGAATTTTTATTGCAATTATAACATATTAACTAATTGCTACTATTAGTCTTGTAGTATTATAAAATCGCTACAACAAGTACAAGAAAATCGTTGTAATATTTTTGCAACATATTTACAAATTTTTGCAATAGAATTCTAGTACCGTTATTATTAAAGCAAATATTGAGGCGGTTTCTCATTCAATTCCAACGATTCAAAATGTGTTGCTATTTTCTAGTTTTAAAAATGTTGCAATAAGTTGCTTTGGACAACTGCTATTGAAGTGTTATTGCAATGGTTTTGACTTTTGATTCCAGCAGTTTTAAAAAGTGTTATGATTAAGCTCTCAATACCATCTTCCCAAGAACTTTCAAAATCGTTGCGGTATTGATGGCAGGGGTTGCAAACCACTGCTAAAGGTTATATAAACTACTGCAATAAGTAGTTTTTTCTGTAGTGCTGGGGAGTGAAAACATTTTAAAAAAGTGAACTGAGAAGCCTAATGAGTGACTATTTAGATAAATAAGCATATTTTATATTAAAAGAATCTACTGCAAATCAAAAATATACTTTTAGAACTTCATGGTTTTCTAAAGCATGCTTATAAATTGATAGCTTTGACAACACCGATTCATCTTATAGAAATATCATGAAAACCCTGAAAACATAATCTAGCCTATTTTAAAATCTCATTATACATCATTTCATAATTGGTACCCATAAACCTTGGTTGAGGTAGAGCAAGCTCAATACACTTAATGTCAATAACTCTCATACGTGCAAGTAGAAACACCCTTGCACACGATCCAAATCCTATGTGTGTATCGAGGTGAGTCCCAAAGACCAGTATTATATATTTTACTGAATTCTCCAGATACCTTCATCTCCTTGAGTATCAAGAGTTTTTAAGCTAGGGTACATAAAATAATACTTAAGTACAAACTCAATTATCATTTCATGAATAGTCTAGCAGGAGAAATAGGTAGTTTTATAAAATCATGCTAGGAAAATTCAGCTTGTGATATTATGCTTAAAACACATCATTTGTAGAGATGACATATAAAACTCATACTAAGTAAACTATTTCTAGTATGACTTTAAGTTAAACAACTCATTGAAGAGTACATCATGCTTAAAATGTAACTTCAGAAACATTAGATTATCAAGCTTTAGACATATTGATCATATTCTTTACTTGATCAGGAAACCAATTCATTTCAAGCAAAACCATGCTTTGAAAACATTAAAGGAAATCATTTTAAATCATTTTTCAGTCACAATTACTTAGTTGGCTCCCAATTGTTTATAGATTAACATCCTTTGGTTAATATTCTAATCCTTGAGCTAAATAACTTTCATATATACTTAACACTTAGCCATTTTTTCTTAACTTCTAACTAATCCTCACATTCCTTAACTATTTAATAACTTGAAAAATTCATAACACTTTTATTTGGACCCAACAATAGCTTACCAATACCAAGCTCTTCAATTGAGGCCAAAAGCAAGCCCTCGGCAGCTGGGTGCACAACCAAGGGTAGATGTGGGAGCTGGGACACACATATGGAGGCTTAGGAGTGCACACAGGGTATCTGGATGGGTGGCAAGGCCAACAACACACCCACGTGATGCGTCGAGCACTTACAAAACCAAACGTTAGATGCTGCGATGTGCGCTGGGTGTCGAGTGTCTATGCATTGGGTACTAACGCTGGATGGTAATGTTGCTCATCCGATGGGTGCGACTGATGCACACACGTAGACACAGGCGCACACATGGTGTCAAAGTTCCCTCACTGCAACCTGTCTTTAGCGCTTGGCTTCTTCAACCTCCAGCCGACAGTCCCCTTCTTGAGCACCTAATTCCAAATTCCACTTTTCAATACACAAATTAACATTTACAGCCAAATTAAATTATAATTCTTTTCAGAAACCTCTTAAATACCTTCTTAACTTACTTACCTTAAAGTTTGAACTTCTAAATCCTTCTCAAGAGCTCAAAATCTTCCAAAATATTCAACTAGCTTCGATTTGTCCACAACTTAGACCAAGCCTTTATTTCCTTCAAATTTGAGTAGCTTTTTGGAAAAATTCCACCATGGCACCACTTGGATCACTTCTACACCGATGAAACTAGAGTTTGGTAGATAAATATTCTCTTTTGCACGACTAAATTAGGAAAACTGACCTTCTTCTTCAATTCTTCTATTTATACTCCTCACTACATCCCTTCCTTGCTTCAAATTAGGACAACTCAACCCACTAATTCTCGTCTTAAGCCTAATATTTTGCCACATAATCCACTAATCAAAATTTAATTACTTTACTAATATTGATCCAATTGGAAAGACAATCTAGATGCCTAGCTCTTCCTCTTGGCCACTTCAAGCCAAGCACACCAACGCATGTTTCAAATCCCTTTCTTGCAACGCATGTTTCAAACTTGTTTGTGGAATTCGTGATGCGAGCTTAGGAGTGTATTGTATAAGGTAATTGGAAAAATAAGTGTAAATGTGAATGATGCATTGATGCGTTGGTGATGCATTAGTGATGTGTGAAGGGACGCATGACACCCCTCTGTATGTGTTCAAGTTTTCCTGAATCAGATCCAAGTATAAATCTAATTCAGGTTCCTGGTAAGTCCAGGGTCGAACTCAGGGATTCAAATTAAAGCTAATGCAGAGCTTGCATTGTAGCTGATGTAGAAGTATTCTAAGTGAATGTGAAATGAGTTATTTATACTAAGTTTGCTGTGTGCGTGCAATAAGATACAAAAAGGGTCAAGTAGAAAATAGGGGGTCGTGTGAAAATGTAGTTTAGTGCAAGAGATATGTGTCGATCTAAGTGAGATGTATACAAACAAGAACATGATGCAGATGAAATGACTTGCTTGTCATCATTTATGCGTTAGATTTCTGCTTAATTTCTACTCAACACTTCTTAATGCGAATGTCATACAATTTCCTATCTCTAAGATGTATGCATTAGTCACGCAGAATGCAATAAAACACTAGTGCGTCTATCTTTAGATGTATCGAGCGTTTCTAACTTAATGCTTGCTTGCTTATTCTCTCGAATAATTCAAGCTAATGTGGCTTTTACCAAGTGATTCAGTTGGCTTAAACGTTTAGAAATGGATTTTTCATGAAGTTATAGATACATCTAACATAAAGCAAGAAATAAATAGTGGTGAAGTAAAGTAGGTCAAATATGTGAATTCATAAAGAAACCGATTGTCTTTACAAGATCAATACTCAATCAAATGAGATGAAGAGAATTATAATTCAGATGAAAAGAAAGGAGTCAAGCCGCATAGTACAATCTCTTGTCCTCTTTGGTTCAATTCTAATTCGTGTACAACCAACTTGTAGAAGGAATGGAAGAAAATTCTCTTTCAAGCTCAGCTTTCTCCACTCCTTGATCGATGGTGGGGGTGATTCTCTTTCCTCTTGTGTTCTTCTTGTCATAGCAGCACAATTCTAAGTCTCTAAATTTCAGAATTACAATGAGTAAGATCTCTCATCTGGTGAGATTTCTTCTATTTATAGGCGTCGTTCTTCACCAACTTGATGATGGGGCAGCATTAAATTCCATACCCTGGTCAGCCGCCTGATACTCCGATGCTTTTCAGATACTGCTAGCTACAGATGTCCATGCTTGCAAGTGGTGATTTGACACAAACAACCTGAATCAATGAATCTTTCTTGTGTTGAATCCCTCCGACGCAGGCCTATGTGTTGACGTTGCCTACGACACTCAGAATCTTTGTTGAAATCCTGCAATATTATGTGTTAGCGCCGTAGTATTTTAGTAATAAACACTCTTTCGCATGAGTTTAATAGTGTTTGAGTAATTCCATGCGTTTTCTCTAAGAATGATGAGATTTTATCATTAAAGACCCTAATTGTTCCAACTTTTGAGTCACAATAACTTGTATTTCTACAAGTTATCACACCCTCAAATTTGAACAATGCTTGTCCTCGAGCATTCCACAAATAATTCTTTGTTATCTCCATTGTCTTAAGTGTGCATGTTTTACCTCTCATCATATTCACTTATAAGCTTGAGACTGGTGTTTAGAAAATGTAATGCAGGTTGATTCTTTTCTAAAAGGAAGAATCTTTTAGTTCAGGTGCAACAAGCCTTTTGTCAACCTTTCATTTCTCAAAACATTTTTGTTTTTTCTAAACCAGCAATGCGTTAGATGCTTTTCTTTTTAAAACAGGATGCAGGTAAGAAAAATATGAATTCTGGATTACTCATACGTTGTTCCAAGTATCGTACTTTCGTTTTGGCTTGCCCTTACGGGTGTCATGCGAGCATCCAACTATGGGTGAGAGCCCTTCACAACTAAACTCATATTTAAGCATGTATGCATTTCAAGATACAGCTTCTTTAAACTAGATAACGGATTTTTGGGATGCATTGGTCTAGGAGACTTAACTTCATTTTGGCTTGCCCCCACAGGTGTCATGTGTGCATCCAACTACGGCTAAGTGACTGTTCCAATTTTAACTCACGCCAATTTGAGGTTTACTTTTATAGAGTATTGACAGAGGAGTTTACGTATAGGATAAAAATGATAGCAATTTCATTCATTTCATTGATAAGCCAGTAATACAATAAAACAAACAAAACAAACAAATACAAAAGGTGAATAAAAACGAAATAACCAACACCCCCAAATTTATTATACTGGTGCGTCATCCCTGCGTACATCCGTGGGGTCTTCATCCATGAAGCGCAAAGGGTTCCTTAGGTGGGCACGTAGAGATGGAAGGCAAACATCCCAATCAGGACCTGGTTGATATATTGCCTTGTATAGACAAATTGGTCCTGAGTTCTTCTTGTTTGCTGCCACATATAGTCCCTTAGAACCCTATTATGTTGCTGAAGTGTTTTGATGGACGTAACCAGTGGTCTGAGTTGATCGCTAATGAAAATTTTTAACTCATCAAGATTAGTGTTTGGTTGCTGATGCTTAGATTTATGAAGTGTGGAAGATATGGATGATATGTGTTGATGGGTAGCGTTGTGCACTCAAGTTTCCCCAGCGGAATCTAAGTGTAAATTCCTCTAAGTTTCCTGGTAAGTCCATCTAGGGTCGAACACAAGGACTTGTAAAAATAGTTGCGTTAGAGATTTTTATGAAAACTTGCAGTAACCGATTAAATAAATAAGTGTTAGGTTGTTGTTGCATTAATGAAAATAATAATAAATGTGGTAGAGTTCGAAAAGAGTTGGCAATGGGAAATACGATGAATATGCGGTGAACGGGTTGAGAAGGGTTTCGGCTAACACTCCCTAGGTTGCGTTCATGCTTTGCGATCATGCAACATGCATACAATAGTAAATCACCTCTCGGCGTGAATGCCACGGCTTCTAAGGTTAGAACATATACGATAAATATGCGATAAGTCTACAGGGTTTACACATAAACCTCTATCTCTATTTATGTGATGACAACATGACATTCACACAAATATGCGACCGCATAATATCATTCCTATTCCTAGGATGCATGCGATGCAAGTTGACAAACAGAGCTTATCTCTAAGTCCCTATTTCCTGTTTATGCAAGACTAATCTTGCTCTTTCAAGTCAGATTCTAACCTAGCTCTCTCGAGACATTAGGTTCTTTCTTTAGATTCTCTCTCGAGCAACTCTAAAGGGATGTTCGCACAACATAAAACAAGACAATCACAAGTAATGAACTTCCTAGATCATGTTAGCTTAGTTCTTCTCAACCCATTCAACTAGTTTAGCTACTCATGCGTATTAAGAGAGTGAGCAGATGTAGAAATAGAACTTCCATTGAATAGATAAAAGATGAAGTACAGAATAACAATGCAAGTATAGTAAAGAGCCTAGAGCAATTTCTTGCCACCAGGTGTTACACTGTTCTACTCGTGCTCTAAAGATATTCTCGCTTTCGAGAGAGTCAACCCGCTCTCTGCTCTTTCACCCAAAGGTTCTCTCTCGAGCCGCCTTGGACGATCTCTAACGTCACCACTCTTCTCTAGCTCCACCGTGAAATGTAAAAGAAAACTATGAACAGAGGTGTGAATTTGTAAAGTGATGAAGTAATCGACTGCTTAACCCCTTCTCTGAAGAATGCACTTGGTATTTATAGGGCATCAAAGGTGAAAGACGGCTTCTCTCTCCTGGTTGTACAGATGGGACAACTTTAGTTCCTGACTGATGTGTTGGATAGTTGTCACCGATAAAGCTGGATTTACTTTGTGACTGTTATCGGCTGTCAACTTAATTTAGATCCGATAGCCGTCAGCTTTCTGTCCCATCGATCTTAATTGTCCTTTCGTCTGGATGTGCCCACCATGTTGCGATGATTCTTCTTGGTGGATGTTTGCGAGCACGATCAATGAAAAGTCTTGCGGTGAAGTTGTGCTCGACCGATATATTCTTATGATCGTATTCTTTGCATTGCGTTTACGCATTATTTTGCACAAAAATATAGAGATCAACTGCTCTAATGCATTGGACGCATGCGATCGCAATATTGTAGAATTTATGCTTAATGGATGCAATTTAACATATTCTATCAACGCAATCTAACATTGTTTAAGAACTTAGCACTATGATAACGTGCATTTCTGCCCGTTATTACACCCCCAAATTTAAACAATGTTTATCCTCAAGCATAAGCTAAAGATTCCTTTATCAAGTTAATCGCAGTTTTCTTTCCTAGATTTCTCAAGGATACTTCGTTTAGATCCTATATGCTAGAATTTCCTTAAGTCTTATTCAAATCTCTTCCTAAAATATTTCTAAGACTTAGGGATTGCAAGCTTAACTTTCAAAAGGACTTTATTGAATTTCGGAACATCGCATGATTTATTTCGAAAAGAAAATTTTCTATCGGGGTGTCAAATGATTTATCCTTGCACAAAAATTTTCTTCATTTCTATATTTTTTCTAACCTTACGCTGATCCAAGTGCTTTTCCTTTGTTTTGGCTTGCCCTCATGGTGTCATGCGGACATCCAACTACTACAATGCACTCTTCCTTAGATAAACTCATCCAATTTGGTAGTGGAGTTGCGGTCATTTATTTATGCGTTGATCTTGGCGGTTTACTTTCGTTTTGGCTTGCCCCCACGTGTGTCATGCGAACATCCAACTACGGGTAAGTACCTTTCACAACTTAACTCTTATCAATCATGGGTTTCCCATTACGTTGACAGTGGAGTTGTTATTCTTAAAAATCATTTTTTTATTTTTTTATTTTTTTATTTTTATTTTTTTGTAGCAAGGTCGGAAACAGATACCCCACCCCCAAATTTAAAATGCGGCAATGTCCTTATTGCCTAAAAGATTAAAATAAGTCATGTGATTGTCCAAAAAATGCGTTGTAAAGAGAGTTTGAAAGAAAGCTAGCAAACCCCTAACTTCGAGAAATATTTCATGAGGTGAGTATCCTAAGATTTACGTTGACTCTAGTATATACGAAAGAGATAGAAGCATATTTTTCATCATTGAAATCATACTTGGCAAAGAACAACATGCGGTAAACTACTAAAGTTTTCTACTGGTGATATGATTGCGGTAATCAAGAAGGATGTGGTGATAAAACTTTGAAAAAATAATATGCAATGTGGTAGCGCAAAATTTGAAGTAAAGATAAGGAAAGGTACATCCCCAAATTTAGTGTTGTCGCCTGCATTGTATTGACACATCCACTTTGCGGCGATCATTCTTCATTGGGTTGTGGTGATGGAATAAGATAAGTGTTGCTTCGCATACGTTCTCGCAATCCAGCGCCTCGATCGTTGTAAGGAAAACAAAGAGAGGGTCAAATTATTTTAAACAAAAGAAAAGGCCCTTTTTTTTGTAGAACTGAAAAATGAAAAGATAGTGAAGATTCTGAGTAGTGGAGAAAAGAGTTGAAGACTTGAAGTTTTCTAAAACTTACATCCCTGAGAAATTACGATTATTTGACAACGCAGGGACCATCTTCTTCCTTCTTTATTCAAAGTTTCTTAGTTCCATGGAGTCAACTTGGCGATGCCAGTCTTCTCCATGGTATGCCTTTACTCGCTGCCCATTGACTTTGAATATGTTGGTACCGTCGTCATTTGATAATTCCACCGCGCCATGCGGAAGTACTTGTCGAATTATGAACAGTCTGGACCAACGAGACTTTAGCTTTCCTGGGAAGTGTTGCAAACGTGAATTGAAAGGCAAGACTTTCTGTCCGACTTGAAGGTTCTTACCGCATATGCGTTGATCATGCCAGCGCTTGGTGCTCCCTATAAATTTTTGCATTTTCATATACATTGTTCCTCCTTTCTTCTAGCTCGACCAATTGCATTTTCCGCGCTTCCCCTGCTTCGAAATTTAGTTTCTTGACCACCCATAATGCTTTATATTCCAGCTCCAAAGGCAAGTGACACGCTTTGCCGAATACCAACACATAAGGGGACATTCCTATAGGTGTTTTAAATGCGGTCCGGTATGCCCATTACGCATCATCAAGCTTCATTGTCCAATCCTTTCACGAAGGTTTGACTACCTTCTCAAGTATCAATTTAATTTCCCGATTGGACACTTCAGCTTGGCCATTTGTTTGCGGATGGTATGCAGTGGCCACTTTGTGGAGGATATTGTACTTGCGCAGCAGTTCCTTTATATTGTGGTTGACAAAGTGTGATCCTTCATCACTTATGATGGCACAGGGAGTGCTAAATCGCGTGAAAATGTTTTTCTTCAGGAACTGGGAGTGCCAAAGGCGGCGCATACAACTGCCTCTACCTACTTAGAGACATAGCCAACGGCTAATAAAATATAGTGCTTACCGTTTGAAGGAGGGAATGGTCCCATGAAATCAATCCCCCATACGTCGAATAGTTCCAGCTCCAAGATAGTATTCATCAGCATTGCGTTCTTCCATGAATTGTTGCCATTACGCTGACACCGATCGCATTTCATTGTGTAGTCAGCAGCATCCTTAAATAATGAATGCCAGAAGAATCCACTTTGTAAAACTTTGGCTGCAGTACGTTATCCTCTAAAGTGCCCTCCATATGGCGAATCGTGGCACTGCGATAATATGCGTTGTTGAGCAGCGTCTGGTACGCATAATCGAATGATTTGGTCTGCACCTCTTTTATATAGATTCGACTCATTCCAATAGTAGTGTCTGCATTCATTCTTGAGCTTCTTCCATTGATGGTAGGTGTAATCTTCAGGGAATTGTTCACAGACCAAATAATTAACGATGTCCGCATACCATGGCAGTTCTTCTATGTGAAATAGCTGCTCGTTCGGGAACATGACACTCACTTCAGATTCATTGCGGTCAACCTCAGGATTTTCTAGTCTGGCAAGTGATCTGCAACTTGATTCCCTTTCTCTTTTTGATCAATTATCTCGATATCAAATTCTTGAAGGAGGAGAACCCATCTGATCAATCTCGGCTTTGCGTCCTTCTTTGGCAACAAATGTTTGATTTCCGAGTGATCAGTATAAATGAGTACCTTGGTTCCCAACAAGTATGCCCGGAATTTTTCCAATGCAAAAATCATAGTCAGGAGCTCTTTTTCGGTGGTGGTATAATTAAGTTGAGCATGGTTCAGAGTTTTACTCGCATATACGATGGGATGTAAAACTGTTTTCTTCTTTTATGCTAATGCGGCTCCCATTGCATACCCGCTTGCATGGCACATGATTTCGAACGACAGTGTCCAATCAGGCACAATTAAGATGGGTGCGGTAATCAATGCATCTTTTAAAATTTGTAATACGTTGAGGAAATTGTTGTCAAATTCAAACTTTCTATCCGCTTCTAGTAACACACTCAATGGTCTTGCTATCTTAGAAAAGTCTTTAACGAATCGTCTGTAGAATCCAACATGCCCCAAAAAGCTTCGCACTACCTTCACATTGGTTGGAGGTGGAAACTTTTCAATTGTGTCGATCTTTGCTTTGTCCACCTCCAACCCTTCTTGGGAGACCTTATGTCCCAACACTATACTCTCTATCACCATAAAGTGACATTTTTCCAAGTTGAGCACCAGGTTCGTCTCTTCGCATCTTTTTAGAATTTTCTCCAAATTGGCTAGGAAGACTTCATAAGTGTTCCCATAAACGGAGAAGTCATCCATAAATATTTCTACTGAGTCCTCGAGATAATCTGAAAAGATTTCCATCATGCACCTTTGAAACGTGCTTGGCGCATTGCAAAGGCCGAACGACATGTGGCGAAAAGCGAATGTCCCATATGGGTAGGTGAATGTGGTCTTGTCTTGGTCTTCAGAAGCTATCATGATTTGGTTGTACCCGATGTATCCATCCAAGAAACAGTAAAAATCATTCCCCGTTAATCTGTCTAGCATTTGATCGATGAATGGTAGAGGGAAGTGATCTTTCTTTGTGGTCGTATTCAATTTGCGGTAGTCCATACAGATGCGCCATCCAGTTATGGTCCTCTGCGGTATTAATTCATTGTTCTCATTGGGGACTACGTTATTCCTTTCTTCGGCACACATTGCATGGGGCTGACCCACATACTATCTGTAATGGGATAGATAATGCCTGCATCCAACCATTTGTTAATCTCCTTTTTGACGACCTCCTTCATCGCAGGGTTAAGTCTGCGTTGATTTTCAATAGTTGCTTTGTGGTCGTCCTCAAGACGAATGTGGTGCATGCAGTACGCGGGGCTAATTCCTCTGATGTAAGCGAGCGTCCAGCCGATTGCTCGCACATGCTTTTTGAGAATGCTTATCAACGCATTCTCTTGATCTGCGTTGAGTGTAGAGAAATTATTATTGGCAGCTTCTCATTCTACCCCAGAAATACGTACTTCAGATGCGTTGGTAGAGTTTTTAGTTCAAGGGTTGGTGGCTCCACGAGGGAAGGTTATGTTATTTTTCTTTCTTCCTTCGGCTCTTCTTCTTGCGTTGCGATCGATCCTTCTTCCTTGTTCATTTTTGCTACAATCGCATTGCAGGTAGCTACGGATGCGTCGGCATCCTCTTCATCAGACTTTTCTTCTTCAATCAAATTCAAGTCATCTTCCGAATCTGGCAGGTCTTCCTTATCAGGAAATTTCATGGCACGAATTATATTAAATTGAGCTTCTGTCTGTTTATGCTCAAAGTGATCTCGCCCTTATGCACATCAATTTGAGCACGACTTGTTGATAGAAAAGGTCGCTCCAAAATGATGGGCACATCTTTATCGACCTCATAGTCCAGGATGATGAAGTCAGCTGGTAAAATAAATTTATCAATCATGATCAGCACGTCTTTCACCTTACCCTCTGGGTGAACCAGAGATCTGTCGGCCAGTTGGAGAGTCACAGATGTGGGCACAAGTTGCCTCACATTTAGTTGTTGAAAGATTGACAGCGACATCAAATTTATGCTGGCCCCCAAGTCACATAGGGCTTGCCCAATATAGGGCCCTCCTATGGAGCAAGGAATAGTGAAGCTCCCAAGATCGCTCATCTTCGGTGGGATAATAGATTTGGAACTTTGCGTTAGTGCCACTGTGGCAAATTTTCCAGCGCCTTTTTTCTTGGTTACCATGTCCTTCAGAAACTTGGCATAGGCAGACATTTCCTCAATCGCTTCATTGAAAGGAATGTTAACATGTAATTGCTTTAACATAGATAGAAAGCGTTGGTACTGTACCTTTTTGTTTTTCTTCTTCTTTAGCCTTTGAGAGAAAGGTGGTAACTGGACTTTCACGGTTCCTGTTTCATTTGACTTTGAGATTGACACAACCTCGGGTTCCACTGCTTCATTTTCTTTTTCTTCTTCTTGCATTGTCGCAATCGCAGGTTCAACTGTGATGGAGGTTGATATTTTTTGCTCCTTCTTTTCTCCCTCCACAGTCTTTCCACTGCGCAATGTCACAACCTAACATTGCTTCTTATCTGAACCCCTGGATTGCGTGGAAGCTTGGTTGAACTTAGCAGCGCCCTTTGCGGTCTACTTTTGAGCTCATTTGCAATCTGGCCCATTTTCATTTCAAGATTGCGGACGGACGTAGCATGACTTTGAAGCACCGTCTCATTTTTTTCTATATATTGCTTCAATAGGCTCTCTAGAGAAGAAGATTGCTGTGGTTGTTGTGAGTTACTTGCTTGGTTTCTCTGTTGACCGTTGCTGCATTGAAAGAATTCTGGTGGCCCTTCTTTTTGTCCCACAGATTGGAAATTTTGTTGTTGATTCTTCCAAGCAAAGTTTAGGTTTTCTAACTGGGGTTGTAGGTGTTGGAAAAGGGGTTGTTCTTTACAAAATAAACAGACTGTGGGTTTTGTGGACAATCCTCCATCGCATGCCCATCACTACAAGTCGCACACCTTGCAGTGTTTTGACTTATTGTGTTGATTTGCCCACCTTGCGGTGTTGGGCTGCTAATCGTAATTCCTTGAATCAAATTCATCATTGCAGTCATTTGGTTTTGCAATTAAACAATAGCATCGTTATTTGCATCAGAATCTTTGAGTCTTAATCTCTGGTCGCTTTACCTCCAGTCTTCATGATTCTTGGAGATGCGATCCAGGATATTCTTCGCTTCATCATAAGTCTTGTCAAGCAGACCACCAGCCGCTGCCACTTTGGCAGCGGTTGCGAAGCAGGATTCAAACCGTAGTAGAAAATTTCCATTTGAAGGCAGTCTGACAGCCCATTATGCGAACAATCTTGGAACAACTTTTAAACCTCGCCCAGGCATCATTGAGTGATTCGTCTATATCTTGTTCAAAATTAGTAATAAGCTTTCTTCGTCTGGCATTCTCTGTAGGTGGGAAATACTTCTTTATAAACTTCTTCACCACCTGTTCCCAAGAAGTGATCTCTCCTGGTTCGAGCGAGTAGGCCCATTTCTTAGCCTGATCACAGAGAGAAAATGGAAACAGCGTTAGTCGAACCTCCTCAGCAGAGATGTTCGGAAACACAAAAGTATTGTAGATTTCAATAAAACTTCGGAGGTGGGCATGCGGATCCTCGCCATGCCTTCCTCCGAGTTGACCTACAGCCTGGATCATCTGCGGCATCATCGGTTTCATTTCAAATCTACTTCCGTCTAAGGCAGGCCTCATGATTCCCGGAGAGAAATCATAGAGGTTTGGCGATGCATAGTCCTTTATGGGCCTATTGCGATCATTTGCCAACAGAAATTGATTTGCCATGACATTGTTGTTGTTTAGTGCTTCATTCCTAGGCTGCTCCGCCATCTCTTCTTTATCGGATTGTGGTTGTTATTGGCGGTCTCTTAGTCTCCTTCGAAATGTTCTCTCAATCTCTGGGTCGTAGTTCGCTAGAGATTGAGAGTTCTGCAAAGAATTCACAAAAATTACCGTTAACAATTATTTTGCCGAAGTCCTCGGCAACGACGCCAAAAACTTGATGCTTAGATTTATGAAGTGTCGAAAATATGGATGATATGTGTTGATGGGTAGCGTTGTGCCCTCAAGTTTCCCCACCGGAATCCAAGTGTAAATTCCTTTGAATTTCCAGGTAAGTCCAGGGTCGAACATAGGGACTTGTGAAAATAGTTGCGTTAGAGATTTTTATGAAAACTTGTAGTAACCGATTAAATAAATAAGTGTTGGGTTGTTGTTGCGTTAATGAAAATAATAATAAATGCGGTAGAGTTCGAAAAGAGTTGACAACGGAAAATACGATGAATATGCAGTGAACGGGTTGAGAAAGGTTTCAGCTAACACTCCCTAGGTTGCATTCATACAACATGCATACAATAGTAAACCACCTCTCAACGTGAATGCCAGGGCTTCTAAGGCTAGAACACATGCGATAAATATGCGATAAGTCTACAGGGTTTACACATAAACCTCTATCTCTATTTATGTGATGACAACATGACATTCACACAAATATGCGACCGCATAATATCATTCCTATTCCTAGGATGCATGCGATGTAAGTTGACAAACAGAGCTTATCTCTAAGTCCCTATTTCTTTTTTATGCAAGCCTAATCTTGCTCTTTCAAGTCAGATTCTAACCTAGCTCTCTTGAGACATTAGGTTCTTTCTTTAGATTCTCTCTCGAGCAACTCTAAAGGGATGTTTCGCACAGCATAAAACAAGACAATCACAAGTAATGAACTTCCTAGATCATGTTAGCTTAGTTTTTCTCAACCCATTCAACTAGTTTAGCTACTCATGCGTATTAAGAGAGTAAGCAGATGTAGAAATAGAACTTCCATTGAATAGTTAAAAGATGAAGTACAGATTAACAATGCAAGTATAGTAAAGAGCCTGGAGCAATTTCTTGCCACCAGGTGTTACACTGTTCTACTCGTGCTCTAAAGATATTCTCGCTTTCACGAGAGTCAACCCGTTCTCTGCTCTTACGCCCCAAGGTTCTCTCTCGAGCCGCCTTGGACGATCTCTAGCGTCACCACTCTTCTCTAGCTCCGCTGTGAAATGGAAAAGAAAACTATGAACAGAGGTGTGAACTTATAAAGTGATGAAGTAATCGACTGCTTAACCCCTTCTCTGAAGAATGCACTTGGTATTTATAGGGCATCAAAGGTGAAAGGCGGCTTTTCTCTCTTGGTTGTACAGATGGGACAACTTTAATTCCTGACTGATGTGCCGGATAGTTGTCACCGATAAAGCTGGAAGTACTTTGTGACCGTTATCGGCTGTCAACTTATTTGGATCCGACAGCCGTTAGCTTTCTGTCCCATCAATCTTAATCATTCTTTCGTCTGGATGCGCCCACCATGTTTCAGTGATTCTTCTTGGGTGGATGTTTGCGAGCATGATCAACGCAAAGTCTTGTGGTGAAGTTGCACTCGACCGATGTATTCCTATGATCGTATTCTTTGCATTGCTTTAACGCATTATTCTGCACAAAAATATAGAGATCAACTGCCCTAATGCAGTGGATGCATGCGACCGCAATATTGTAGAATTTATGCTTAATGGACGCAACTTAACATATTCTATCAACGCAATCCAACATTGTTTAAGAACTTAGCACTATGATAATGTGCATTTCTGCCCGTTATCAGTTGCGGCGGTGCTGGTTCCTTGGCTCTTTCAACTGGGTCTTCTGAATTTCTTGCGTTGCTTGTCCCTAACTCAGTTGGTTAAAAAATAATTGGAGGAGGGATAAAGGTTGGAATTGGAGATGGTAAGGGGGAAGGAAGGGGACTAAGGTTTTCTTGATCTAGGTTGGTAGTGTCGTGGTGCGTTAGATCAAGAATCTCTTCTTGTAGGGCCAATGGTGAGTTTGGGAGAGGCAGGTTTAAGTTTGGCCGTGCTTCTTCTTCGTTGAACGCATGCTCTACTTCATGTTGTTCATTTTTTGAAACATCATTGTTGTGTTCAATTATTCCGACGCGTCTTCTTTTGGGGGCACGTTGGGAGGATTGAGATCTTACTGCTGCAGCCTTGAGAAGTAGGGCAAGTTGATGTGGCAAATCATGAAGCAGACACCTAATTAATTTGATGTCCATCAGACCATCGATCTCCTCATAATCATCCGTCAGAGGGATGCCCCCGCATTCACACAGCGTGCAGATCAGCAATGGAAAGTAAAGTTGTCCTCGTCGTTTTTCTTTGTGTGCTTTGATCTGATCCATGATTATCCTCCTTATGTTTAGAGGAATGTGCTGCATGATGCAATAGGTAGCCAGAATGCACTCTCTTGAGACTGTTTCATCATGCGTTGTAGGCATGATATGGTTCTTAATCAAATATAACCACATGTTTGCGTCCGGTGTCAGGTTCCTAGAAGCTAAAATCATTACTCCACTTCTTGATATTTGCCATGTGCTTCCAGGTTTAGCCACCACTCTTAACACATCTTCTAAATGGCTCAGAGTTGGATGCTCCAAGATGCAATTTCCTTCTGCGTCCGAGTTGCTTTCAATATTGAACACCTCATTGATTTTGTTAGTGGAGAAGCGCACCAAGACGTCATCAACAAGCGTCATATTTTTATCCTCATCAAACTCACTACTATAGAATTGGTGGATAATATTAAGCCAAATTCTCGTGGGCCCAACACATAGCTGACTCCAGCTCATTACGTCCACAGTGTCGGTTATATACGAGGGCAATGGGTTGCATTTTGGGAAGAATTCTTTCTCAGTAAGGATATCATTGAATTGGCGCTTCCTCCACTTGGTCTTCTTAAGTAACGCGACAGTCACCTTACGTTTGGTCGCCTCATGCGTTTTGGCCTCTCGTGCAAGTTCCCTTAATTCATTTTCCAATTCCTTTTGGAGGGCAGACTTTCTTCACCCCTGTCATGCAGGCTTATACATCTCCAATTCCCTTTCCAACACTTTAGACTCAGTGCACTTTCATGCATCGCACCTTCAGGACCAGGTGTAGGCTGCTTTTCTTCTTCATCCTCCAATATTAATTTTCTTTTTCTCAATGCTCTCTTTCTTTTAGACGGCCCTTCATCTGCATCAAATTGGCGAGGTTGCGATGTGTCCAGGCCAACTTTCCTTTCTTTTTCTTCTTCTTCTTCCAATTTAGCTTTAAGCATCATCGAATAACGCTCTGCTTCATCAATTTTTAGTGATACGTCGGTTGGGTCGGGACGCATCCGACGTATCACTTGTTCCACTTCGATTTTTCCTTGGTTTAAGCTTGCTAAAATTTCTCCAAAGACTTCTTGCTCGTCCCTTCGAGTTAACACTGCAAGCTCGGCACTATCTTGCTCTGACGCAGGACTGTCAGAGCTTGGTTTGGGGGGGGGGGAGGTGTGATTGATGGGGTGCCAGATGGGGTATGCGG
Source organism: Benincasa hispida (assembly GCF_027475165.1). Taxonomy (NCBI): domain Eukaryota; kingdom Viridiplantae; phylum Streptophyta; class Magnoliopsida; order Cucurbitales; family Cucurbitaceae; genus Benincasa; species Benincasa hispida. The sequence continues at coordinate 95,965,783 of NC_143478.1, read as the reverse complement.
CGACCCTGGAGAGGGTATGATGATGGGTGAGGGTGGTTGAATGGGTTGGCTGGCTACTTCCGCTTCAATGGGGAAGATTATGGCCAAGGGTTGGATGGATAGAGGGGCAAGAGGACGCACGGCGGGCGATGGCGTAGTGTGGAGATGGGCTGAAATGGGGTTATGCGTCACACCCACTAGACTAGTGTTCGGAATAAACGGTGGTAGAGCGGGCTGTTTGTAGGGTTTTTGGCAGCTGCAGAGGTAGAAGGGCACCTCACTGCAGCTTGCTGCCTTGGTTTGGTGGGGTTTTGGGCTTAGGTTTGGCAGAGGTTTTGGGTGTTTGGGTGGTTTTAGAAGGTTGAGGTTTGTGGTGGTTTTGGAGGGTTTTGACCAAGATGGTCGCTGGGAGATGGAAGAAGATCCGTCGTGCGAGGGATTGGCCGAAAAAGGTCTTTTTGAGGTTTGGCGAGGGGATGAGGGGGACGACATTGAAGAGAAAGAAGAGGAAAAGGAGCTGACAGGTGAGCCTTCTCCGTAGCTTTACGATTGGTTCTGGCTATCGAAAGTAGAAGACATCGCTGCTGAAGGAATGACCGAAATTTCGGCTTAGTTCGAACGGACGACGAGGGTTTAGAAGCAAAGGACTTCGAGAGGAAGGGTTGAAAGCGATGAAAGAAGAGATAAGGTTGAGTGGGGCCCTTTTATAGACTTGTTAGGGGAAGACGAGGTGACGTCAGGCGACGCCAGACATCGTTATTAATTATGCAGACGAAAAGATGTGCCTAGGGTTTCTAGGAAATCGAGTGCTTTGCGTCTTCGAGGAACGTCCTTTCGGTTTGAACCATGCATTGGCTTAAGTCCAACGCATTAGAATCCTATCCCCATCCTAAACTTCTTCAAGTTGTACACATTTTTTTAAAAAAATAAGAAAAGCAATAAAAATCAGCAATCAACTAAAACTTAAAGCAAAGACAAACAAATAATTGCAAAGTAAAGACAAACGCAGACATAAAATACAGAATGCATAAAAAATAAAGGTAGAAGAAGCGTCCCCAGAATATGTGTCTATTTGAACGCAGGGAAGCTTCGACGCGAGCCTTAGTTGGCTTTGCACAATGCGAGGAATGACTTATGTCGTTCTAACCTATCTTCAAAGTAGGGCTTCACTTTGTCAATTTACCTTGAATGTATTTATGCCATCTTTTTGTGTCAACTCTACGACTCCATGAGGAAAGATTGTTTTGATGATAAATGGTCCTGACCATCTTGACTTTAATTTTCTTGGGAACAAACGCAATCGTGAATTGAATAATAAAACTTTTGCCCAACAACAAACTCTTTCTTACTGATGCGTTGGTCGAACCAACATTTAGTCTTTTCCTTGTAGAGTTTGCTGTTTTCGTATGCATCCAATCGCCATTCTTCAAGCTCATTGAGCTGAAGCTTGCGTTGTTCGCCCGTGGCTTCCAAGTTTAAATTCAGCTTCTTCACTACCCAAAAATCTTTGTACTCCAACTCCAGGGGTAAGTGACAGGCTTTTTTCGAATACTAAAGAGTATGAAGACATACCTATTAGAATTTTGTAGGCAGTTCTGTAGGCCCAAAGTGCTTCGTCCAACCTCTGTGCCTAATCTTTCCTTGATGCATTGACGAATTTTTCCAATATTGACTTTTTTCCCGATTAGATATTTCAGCTTGACTGTTGGTTTGAGGGTGGTATGCGATAGCAATCTTGTGCCTGGCATTGTATTTAGCATGCAATTTTGAAATGATGCGGTTAATGAAATGCGTACCTTCGTCACTCACTAGTGCTTTTGGTGTTCCAAAGCGTGTGAAAATATTCTTGGTGAGAAACTTTGAAATAATCGCTGCATCATTTTTGGCACAAGCTACATCTTCCACCCATTTTGATACATAATCTACTATCAATAGGATGTATTATTGACCACAGGATTGGAGGAAAGGTCCCATAATATCGATACCCCATACATTAAATAATTCGACTTCAAGTATATTGTTCAGAGGCATTGCATCCCTTGATGATATATTTCCTGTGCGTTGACAAGGGTCGCACTTGAGAGCATACTCCCTTACGTCCTTGAAGAGGGTAGGTCAGAAATATCCACTTTGAAGAACCTTTGCAACGGTTCTTTGCCCTCCAAAATTCCCTCCATAAGAAGAGTCATGACACTCAGCAAGGATGCGTTGTGTCTCTTCTTCTGGAACGTGCTGATGCATCATGGAGTCGAGACCTTGTTTGTAAAGAAATGGCTCATCCCAAAAATAGAATTTGCTATTGTGAACCAACCGCTTCTTTTTTTGGGAGTTGAAGTGCTTAAGGAATTATTTGGTGGTTAAGTAGTTAACAATGTCTGTGTACCATGGTTCCCTACTTTCAACTTTGAATAAGCCTTCATCAAGAAATGCATCTCTGATTTCATCTTCTTGGTCTTAAAGGAAATCAACACTCGAGATTTTCGTGAGCAGCAGAAGCAAGACTATTCCAAATTTCAATCATGAATCAACAATACATTTACAGTCTACTTCAATACAAGCGGTTATGCAAATATACAGAGAAATTACAGCATGAAACAACATAAAGAACAGAGAGCAAATTGAATGCACATAAGAGGACGCGTCTCCACACTCCAATGCATGACTTTGATCGAACAATTGTAATCACGAGCTCTCGATCTACACAATCGCAACACCGCACGAACACAACACGAACTCTTCGCGCTCGTCCTCAATGATCTCCTCGGACAGAACTCCTCTGCAATAATAAATAGCCTTTGCAGTACCACGAACGGCCTCCGAAAAACCTCGACGGTGTCGAGTTGAGTCTGACACCACTAACAAGGCGACCTTAGTATTCTCGGTATGAGAATCTAGAGGGTGGGCTCTGTTCGGACTTGGTGTGGGGCAGACGAACGGAGGAAAGATAGATCGTGTACACGACTTGGCAAGTGGGAGAATTCGGAGACCTATTGTATAGGTCGATGCCCAATCGTTTAGATAAAACTATGCGATCGTCTAGCAAAAGCTATGCGATCGTTTAGCTCGATTGATTCTACACGATCATTTACCTTGGGCCAAGCATTATCTAGCAAAGCTATGCGATCATTTAGTAAACACTGCACGATCGTTTAGCTAGCACCTGCACGATCGTTTACCTAGCCTAGCCGTCGTTTAGTAAATCTATATTTACTTGATGACTTCTGTGAGTTTCTTTTCCCAAGAGAGAAAACTTAAAACTTTTCAATCTTTTGTAAAAACCTCTTTTTTCAAAATAGGAAACCGATTTCCTTTTAAAACCTCACTGTTACCATGATCAATAACCACCCACTACATTTGGTTATTTAAAAGAAAAAGTATTAATTATCTAATAATCAATATTATTATAAATATAAATGATAACCAACTTAGCATACTATATTTATAACCTATAGTTTTAATATTTCATCTCATGAAACATATAAACCATAGTTTTTTTTCTATTCCATGGTACTTAATGTAAATCTCATTTACATCAATCCTCCACTAGATGTATCTCATACATCATACCGATTATATCACATATAATTAAAATACCTCTTGTCAATTTGAACATTTCAAATCAACACCAAGAACTGATCCTTCAACATGAATCCAAGCTACCAAGGGACCTCATGGACCTGTAGATCCGAAGCTCCAACGGTACGTGAATAACTGACTAAACTCTTTAGTCATGAGATCCACGATCCATTAACTGCTAGACACTCCACTAAAGACCGACAACTGAACTCTCCTCACTACAGTTATATATGTGTCCATCTTAACCAATGAGCAGTGTGACAACCCTTCACAGATCGCTCGTAAGTACAGCTAGGCCAATAACTGTTATGCCCCTGTAGTTACATCTGTCTCCTTAAGTACCACTTATCCCTCTAATAAACATAAATCATAGTCCTACTATGACTGAGTCTTCTCTTCCAAAGAGAAGTCGTGGCCAGTTTGTTCAAGCCCCGGAATTAGCCCTTAAGGGAGCAATCCATCTACTTACCCTTCCTTTAGGGAATGAGTGAATTTCATCTTGTGTAAGTGAGTTCCCAGCTCCCATATCAGACAAGTCTCCAAAAAGATAGGCATGTTGAGTTGGCAATCTGGTCACTCTCATCCATACTAATCAAAGGACCACCCTCAAAGGCAGGAGTTCACAAAACACTCAGGATTGAGGTCGTGTCACCTATGGTCGTTTAAGTGAGATGCAAATCTCTAGTATCAGCGATGTTATATACAAAGTCTAGTCATCTCGTGGTCCAGGTCTTATACAAACTCTTTTTATAGGACACCCCCGCTCTACGTCTCCACACGAATGGTTAGAATCAACCATCTGTAGTAGTTTACAACACTTGCAAACCTCTATAAAGCGGGTCGTATCCGTGTCACAAGGATCAGGTATCCTACCTTAATCCTTATACTACAGATCGATTTAGTTTATCACTTAAGACATGATCCACTTGTATATCATAAATACATGCTTAAGTTCACATAAGATTACCAAGGAGTTTTATTTACTAGATATGAATAAATGCCAGAATTAAATAACACTTATTTTATTCATTTAACAATGTGCATCTTTACAAAACAATGAGACCCCGGGAGAATTAGGACACCAATCCCAACAGGTCTTGTATCTTCTTATTCTCTAATCTGGAAAGGTGATCAACCACCTAATTTTCAATCCCCTTTTCTATCCTTAATATCAATGTCGAATTCCTGCAAGAGCAACACCCATCTGATTAATCTTGGTTTTGCGTCCTTCTTACTCATCAGAAACTTAATGGCTGAGTGATCTGTATAGATGGTTGCTGACGCACCAACCAAATAAGATCTAAATTTTTTGATTCCGAACACTACAACCAACATTTATTTCTCCATAGTTGTGTAATGTTCTTGAGAGTCGTTCAGAGTCTTCGACGCATAGGAGATGGGGTGTATCAAATTCCCTTTTTTCTGCCCCAACATGGCTCCCATTACAACGTCGCTTGCATCGCACATAAGAATGAAACGTTACGTTTAGTTTGGTGCTATTAGTACCGGAGCTGTAGTCAACGCATACTTCAGTATTTCAAATGCGTTACGACAGTCGTGATTGAATTCATAGGGCCGATTCGCTTCTAATAGTGTGCTCAGGGGTCGCCAATTTGGGAAAATCCTTTTACGAACCTTCTGTAGAAGCCTATGTCCTAGAAAACTTCGTAATGCTTTTACATTTGATGGCAGAGGAAGTTTGGCTATGACATCAACTTTGGCCTCATCAACTTCCAATCTGGCTTTAGATACCTTGTGGCCCAAAACAATGCCTTTAGTCACCATAAAGTGAAAATTTTCCCAATTTAACATAAGATTTGTTTCCTCGCATTGAGTGAGGACGACCTCCAGGTTGTCTAAGCACGATTGAAAGGAGTCTCCAAAAACAGAAAAATCATCCATAAAAACTTCAACGATCTATTTCAGGAAGTCAGAGAAAATTGCCATCATGCATCTTTGGAACGTTCCAGGTGCGTTGCACAGTCTGAATGCAAACGTTCCAAATGTGCAAATGAATGTCGTCTTCTCTTGATCTTCCGGGTCTATTAGAATTTGGTTGTAGCCAGAGTATCCATCTAGAAAATAATAGAATTCTTTTCCAGCTAGTCGGTCAAACATCTGATCAATGAAGGGAAGAGGGAAGTGGTCCTTCTTGGTTGCCGCATTGAGTTTCCTATAGTCCATGCAGATGCGCCAACCCGTGATAGTCCTTGAAGGGATGAGCTTGTTGTTACTATTGACTATCATTGTTGTACCTCCCTTTTTAGGGACGCATTGAACTGGGCGTACCTAGCTGCTATCAGAGATAGGGTAGATTACTCCTATGTCCAACCACTTAATGATCTCTTTCTTAACTACTTCCTTCATTATGGGATTTAGCTTACATTGAGGCTCAATTGATCCAGTCTTCCCCTCTTCTAGCTTGATTTTGTGCTTGCAGTACGATGGGCTGATGCCACGGATGTCAGCCAACGCCCATTCTATTGCTCGCATGTGTTTTTACAACATATGCAAAAGAGAATATTCATTAGGTTCGGAAAGATTTGCTGAAATAATTACAGGTAGGGTGTTGTTTTATCCAAGAAAAGAATATTTAAGGTGGTTAGGTAAAGATTTCAGTTCTAGTTTTGGTGGTTCTTCCAATGATGGACGGGCTGGCTTCGCTCACTCAGACTTGGCAGCTCGAGTTTCTTCATGGTTTCTTCCAACGCAAGGACCTCACAAACTTGCGTCGCTTCTTCTTCAGGCAACTCTATTTTGTTAGGTTGACATTCTTCATTATCCAGAAATTTTAATGTGTTTAACACATTAAATTTCATTTCCTGGTTGTCTACGCGCATGGTCAGTTCTCCCTTGTGCACATCTATTAGTACTTTCCCAGTGGCGAGAAAGGTTCGTCCAAGAATGATTGGTACATCCCTGTCTGCTTCATAATCAAGGATGATGAAATCCGTTGGGAATATGAATTTGTCAACTTTCACCAGAACATCCTCAATCTTTCCTTCAGGATATGTGATTTTCCTATCAACGAGTTGAAGCGTTACAGAAGTGGGTTGCGCTTCACCAATTCCCAATTTCTTGAAAATTTAAAGTGGTATGAGGTTGATGCTTGCTCCCAGATCACACAGTGCATGTCTTACATCTAGCCCTCCGACTGAGCATGGTACTATGAAGCTTTCTAGATCCTTCTGTTGCTTGAGTAATTTATTGCTGACTAACGCATATCACTCCTTCGTTAGAGCAGTTACTTTTGCCTTGCTGATTCTCCTCTTCTTTGTCAGAATATCCTTCAAGAATTTGATGTACTTAGGAATTTGTTCTAAGGATTTTACGAGTGGTATATTAATGTGCAGTTGCCTCAAAAGTTCAAGAAAATGCTTAAATTGCTACTCATCATTCTTCTTCAGCAAGCTTCTGGGAAATGGTGCTTTCAGCTGCACTACAGGTTCTCTTGCGTTAGACGTGCTTGGGTTCGAATGGCTTATGGATTCTGGCATCCGTTCTTCTTGATCTTCCAATGTCGTCGGGCATGTGTTGTGCTCTTTTGAAGGATTATTGGTTCTTGGGTTCACGGTTCCTTTTACAAGATGTTTGCCACATTGCAATGTCACCGCATGACATTGCTCTTTTCTGTTGTTATTTCTTGGGGTTTCCGTATTGCTGGGCAAGACTCCTGGCGGCCGATTCTTCAGCTCACTGGTAATTTGTCCTATCTGTATCTCCAGATTTCTAATGGATAATGCTTGGCATTTTAGCAATGCGTCGTTCTGGGTGATATACTCCTTTAAGAGGTTTTCAAGCGGAGAAGCTGAACTCGATGCATGACTTCCTCTATTAAAGGATTGTCGGTGCGGCTGCTGTGATGACTGGAATCCAGGCGGCGCTCCTTGCCTTTGCTGCTGATTTACCCCCAGTTGGCGTTGCTCCTATTGATGACCTCCCCAAGAGAAATTTGGATGGTTCCTCCATCTGGGATTATAGGTGTTCGAGAATGGGTTATTTTTAATAAAGCATACCGACTACGAATTTTGTGGGCAATCAGTGTAGGAATGAGGATCTCCACAACTCACATAGCTAACCATGGACTGTACGAATGTTTCCACCTGATTTACCTTTCACGAGTGTGATGCATTCCCAGTGATATATTCTGCAAAAGATTCGTCATGGTAGCCACTTGTGCAGAGAGCGTGGCTATTGCGTTAGAATCAATAGAGTTCACATTCTGAGATCATCTCCTCCTATATGCTCTTGCGTCGTAAGTGTCATCTACCCATTCCATATTATGTTTGTCTATGTGGTTCAGTATTTCCTTAGCTTCATTATAAGATTTGTCCATGATACCGGCAACTGAGATTGGGGAAGTTCTTGACTAGTCCTTTAAAGCGCTCCCAGGCGGCATTCAAGGTTTCGAATTCTTCTTGCTCGAAGTTCATTATTTTTCTCCGCCTCCTTGCATTTATGGTGAGTGGAAAATATTTATGCATGAATTTCTCCACCAACTTTTCCCAGGTCGTGATCTCCTCAGGCTCCAAAGAACTTACCCATTGCTTTGTGTCATCACACAGAGAATATGGGAATAATGATAGCTTAATATCTTCTGGAGTGATCCCAGGAATCACAAACGAGTTGCAAGTCTCTAGGAAACGTTTCATGGGTGTGGGGGTCTTCTCCCCGAGCACCTCCAATTTGTCCAGCTGTTTGAAGCATTTTTAACATCATAAATTTCACCTCAAATCTTGTCCCATCTGGCGTTGGATATATGATTCCTGGTGAGAAATCATACAACACCGGAGACGCATACTCCTGCATGGGACGCGTACTACTGTTAACCATTATGAAAGGATTTTGCACAGCGTGGGCTAGCTGTTGAGCTAAGTTATGATTTGCTTGCTCGTCCGCCATTTTTTGTTATCTGGTTTGCTGTCTGAGTAGTTATTGAATTAACCTACGGCGACGATTAGATCGATTTCTTCGTCAGAAGGTTCTTTCAACTTCGGGGTTGTATACGAGTTTAGGAGCGCTTTCCCTTCTCATAAACGTTTACAAGTTTCGGCTTAGCTCGTAATACTCCCTTAGATGTATTTTTCCTATAAAAGACACAAGCAAAATTTTTGGTTAGTTTTGTTGCTGAATCCCCGGCAACGGTGCCAAAAACTTATTCGTGGAATTCGTGATGCAAGCTTAGAAGTATATTGTATAAGGTAATTGGAAAAATAAGTGCAAATGTGAATGATGCGTTGATGCGTTGATGATGCATTAGTCACGTGTGAAGGGATGCATGCCACTCCTCTATATGCAATCAAGTTTTCCTGAATTAGATCCAATTATAAATTTAACTCAAATTCCTGGTAAGTCTAGGGTCGAACTCAGGGATTCAGATTAAAGCTAACGCAGAGCTTGCGTTGTAGCTGATGTAGAAGTAGAATGTGACATGAGTTATTTATACTAAGTTTACTGTGTGCGTGCAAGAAGATACAAAAAAGGTCAAGTAGAAAACAAGGGGGTTGTGTGAAAATGGAGTTTAGTGCAAGGGGATATGCGTCGATCTAAGTAAGATTTACACGAACAAGAACATGATGCAGATGAAATGACTTGCTTATCTCCATTTATGCGTTAGATTTCTGCTTACTTTCTATTCAACACTTCTCAATGCGAATGTCATACAATTCCCTATTTCTTGATGATTTTTGTGTTCTTCTTGTCATAGTAGCACAACTCTAAGTCTCTAAATTTCAGAATTATACAATGAGCTAAGATCTCTCATATGGTGGGATTTCTTCTATTTATAGGCGTCATTCTTCACCAACTTGATGATGGGGAAGCATTAAATTCCATACCCTGGTCAGCCGCCTGATACTCAGATGCTTTTCAGATACCGCCAGCTGCAGATGCCCATGCTTGCAAGTGGTTATTTGATGCAAACAACCTGAATCAATGAATCTTTCTTGCGTTGAATCCCTCCGACGCATGCCTATGCGTTGACGTTGCCTGCGACAATTAGAATCTTTGTTGAAATCCTGCTATATTATGTGTTAGCACTGTAGTATTTTAGTAATAAACACTCTTTTGCATAAGTTTGATAATGTTTGAGTAATTCCATGCGTTTTCTCTAAGAATGATGAGATTTTATCATTAAAGACCCTAATTGTTCCAACTTTTGAGTCACAATAACTTGTATTTCTACAAGTTATCACCCACTAACTCTTGTCTTAAGCCTAATATTTTGCCACATAATCCAGTAATCAAAATTAATTACTTTACTAATATTGATCCAATTGGAAAGACAATCTAGATGCCTAGCTCTTCCTCTTGGCCACGTCAAGCCAAGCACACCAACATATGTTTCAAATCCCTTTCCTCCAACGCATGGTGTGTCCTCAATGCATAGTTCTTTCAACACATGCCTTTATTAATGATTTTGCTTGCCAAACAACTCAACACTAAGCCTTGCCCCATTCTACCAATGCATGGCTCCTCCTATGTATCAACACATCTGTTACATTCCTCACAACACTTGGCCAAAATGTTGGGATTGGTGTCCTAATTCTCCCGGAGTCTCATTGTTTGTAATTATACACATCGTCTTATGAATAAAATAACTGTTATTTCATTATAGTATTTACTCATATCCAATAAACAAAGCTCCATGGTTATATTATGCAAACTTAAATATGTATATGTGATATACAAATAGATCATGCCTTAAGTGATAACCTAAATAGGTCTCTAGTATAAGAATTAAGGTGGGATACCTGATCTCGGTGACACGGCGGATACAACCGTCTTTGTAGAGGTTTGCAAGTGTTGTAAACTACTACAAATGGTAGATCCTGACCATTCATGTGGATACATGCGAGCGGGGATGTCTTATACAAAGAGTTTGTATAAGACCGGATCACAAGATGACTAGACTCTATATATAACACCGTTGATACTGGAGACTTACATCTCACCTAAACGACCATAGGTGACACGACCTCAATTTTGAGTGTTTTGAGAACTTCTGCCTTTGAGGGCGGTCCTTTGATTAGCATGGGTGAGAGTGGCCAGATTGCCAACTCAACATGCCTACTTTTTTGGGGACTTGTCTGATATGAGAACTGGGAACTCACTTACACAAGATGAAATTCACTCATTCCCTAAAGGAAGGGTAAGTAGATAGATTGCTCCCTTAAGGGCTGATTTTGGGGCTTGAACATAGTAGCCAAAACTTCTCTTTGGAAGAGAGGACTCAGTCATAGTAGGACTATGCCTTATGTTCATTAGAGGGATCAGTGGTACTTAAAGAGTTAGATGTAACCACAAGGGCATAACAGTTATTGGTCGAGCTGTACTTACGAGCGATCTGTGAAGGGCTGTTGCACTGTTGATTGGTTAAGATGGACACATAATATATCTGTGATATGAGGAGTTCAACTGTCGGTCTTTAGTGGAGTGTCTGGAAGTTAATAGATGGTGGATCCCTTGACTAAAGTGTTTAGTCAGTTATTCACTTACCGTTGGAGCTTCGAGCTACAGTTCCATAAGGTCCCCTTAGTAGCTCAATGGATTCAAGTTGAGGATCAGTTCTAGGGTTGATTGAAATGTTCAAATTGACAAGAGGCAATTCGATTATATATGATATGATCTGTATGGTGTATGTGATACATCACGTGGAGGATTAATGTAAATAAGATTTACATTAAGTGCCATGAAATAGAAAAAGAGCTATGGTTTATATGTTTCATGAGATGAAATATTAAAACTATAGATTATAAATACATTATGGTAAGTTAGTTATCAAGTCTATTCGGATACTCCTGTCCATAGCCACATTTTATGATTATAAAATATGGCAAATGGACGTCAAGACTGCTTTTCTTAATGGTAATCTTGAAGAGACGATCTATATGACTCAACTAGAGGGGTTAATACTTCCAGATCAAGAGCAAAAAGTTTGCAAGCTTAATAGGTCCATTTATGGGCTGAAACAAGCATCTAGATCATGGAACATTAGATTTGACACTGCAATCAAGTCATTTGGCTTTGATCAGAACGTTGATGAGCCTTGTGTCAACAAGAAAATCATCAACAACTCAGTAGCTTTCCTGGTACTGTATGTTGATTATATCCTACTCATTGGGAATGATGTAGGGGATCTGACTGACATTAAGAAATGGCTAGCTGCCTAGTTTCAAATGAAAGATTTGGGTGAGACACAGTATGTTTTAGGGATCCAGATCATTCGAAATCATAAGAACAAACGGTTAGCCTTGTCTAAGGCATCGTACATCGATCAAATGTTAATCAGGTACAAAATATAGGATTCCAAAAGGGGTTTATTACCCTTCAGGCATGCAATCGTTTTGTCTAAGGATCAATGTCCTAAGACACCTCAAGAAGTTGAGAAAATGAAACGGATTCCCTATGCTTCAACTGTAGGAAGCTTAATGTATGCAATGTTGTGTACTAAACCCAACATTTGCTATGCAGTTGAGATTGTCAGACGGTATCAGTCCAATCTAGAATTTGATCACTGGATGGCGGTCAAGACGATCCTCAAGTATCTTCGGAGAACTTGGAGATAAAGATCTGATCCTTATAGGATACACGGACTCTAACTTTCAGACCGATAGAGATTCTCGCAAATTGACATCGGGATCAGTGTTCACTCGGAATGGAGGGGCTGTAGTGTTGCGAAGCATCAAGCAAGGATGCATCGCGGACTCCACTATGAAAGACGAATACATAGCCGCTTGTGAAGTAGCTAAGGAAGTTGTTTGGCTGAGAAAATTCCTTTCAGATTTAGAAGTTGTTCCAAATATGGGTTTTCCTATCACTCTTTATTGTGATAACAGCGGGGCTGTGGCAAATTCGAAGGAGCCTCGGAGTTATCGTCGAGGTAAGCATATAGAGCGAAAATACCACTTGATCAGGGAGATTGTGCATTGCAGTGATGTGATAGTCATGAAGATCGCGTCAGAGCACAACGTTTCTGATCCCTTTACAAAGGCTCTCACGGCTAAAGTGTTCGAGGGTCACCTGGAGAGTCTGGGTCTGCGGGACATGCGACATCTTGTCTAGGGCAGGTGGGAGATGATACTGGGGTATGCCCTAGTTTATTGTATATTGTACATGTTTTTTATTGTATTGTACATTAGTCCCTCGAGGCATTAGAACAAGTGGGAGATTGTTGGGATTGGTAATTCTCTCGGAGTCTCGTTGTTTGTAATTAAACACATTGTTTTATGGATAAAATAACTGTTATTTCATTCTGACATTTACTCATATCCAATAAACAAAGTTCCATGGTTATCTTATATAAACCTAAGCATGTATATGTGATATACAAGTGGATCATGCCTTAAGTGATAACCTAAATAGGTCTGTAGTATAAGGATTAAGGTGGGATACTTGATCCTGGTGACACTACGGATACGACCCGCTTTGTAGAGGTTTGCAAGTGTTGTAAACTACTACAGATGGTAGATCCTGACCATTCATGTGGAGACATGCGAGCGGGGGTGTCTTATACAAAGAGTTTGTATAAGACCGGACCACGAGATGACTAGACACTGTATATAACACCATTGATACTGGAGACTTACATCTCACATAAATGACTATAGATGACACGACCTCAATCTTGAGTGTTTTAGGAACTCATGCCTTTGAGGGCGGTCCTTTGATTAGTATGGGTGAGATTGGTCAGATTGCTACAACATGCCTACCTTTTTGAGGACTTATCTGATCTGGAAGCTGGAAACTCACGTACACAAGATGGAGTTCACTCCTTCCCGAAGCAGGGATAAGTAGATAGATTGCTCCCTTAAGGGCTGATTCCAGGGCTTGAACATAGTGGCCACAACTTCACGGAAGAGAGAACTCAATCATAGTAAAACTATGACTTATGTTCATTAGAGGGATCAGTAGTACTTAAGGAGTTAGATGTAACTATAGGGATATAACGGTTATTGGCCGAGCTGTACTTACGAACGATCTATGAAGGGTTGTCGCACTGTTGATTGGTTAAGATGGACATATAATATATTTGTGGTAAGGAGAGTTCGACTGTCGGTCTTTAATGGGGTGCCTGACAGTTAACACATGGTGGATCCCGTGACTAAAGAGTTTAGTCAGTTATTCACGTACCGTTGGAGCTTCGAGCTACAGGTCCATAAGGTCCTCTTGGTAGCTCAATGGATTCAAGTTGAGGATCAGTTCTAGGTGTTGATTTGAAATATTCAAATTGACAAGAGGTAATATGTTTCATGAGATGAAATATTAAAACTATAGGTTATAAATATATTATGGTTAGTTAGTTATCATTTCTATTTATAATAATATTAATTATTGGATAATTATTTTTTTCTCTAATAACCAATTGAGTGGGAGGTTATCGGTGGTTTCATGGTAATCATGAGATAAAAGAAAAAATATTTTCCTAATTTTAGTAAGGAAGAAAATTGTGATTTTGAGATTTCCTCTCTCGGAAAATTCTCACGGAGAAGTTGTCAAGTAAATCAGATTTACTAAGCGACAACTTGGTGTTAGCTAAACGATCATAGAGTATTTTTACAGATAGACACTCAGCTAAACGATGAGCTAAACGATCGCATAGCTTTTGCTAGACGATCACATAACTTTTTCTAAACGATTGGGCATTGACCTATACAATAGGTTGTTCCATCTCCCACTTGCTCAATCTGGATTTCTGCCTCAAACCAAGTCCACACAGAGCCCACCCTCTGGATTCTCATACCGAGAATACCAAGGTAACCTTCTTGGTGGTGTCATACTCAACTCGACACTTCGAGGTTCTGTGGAGGTCGTTCGCGGTGTTCGTGGTATTCATGATCTTGGCGATCGCTTAGTTCGAGTGCGCAGTGATCGTGCAGTGTAGCGGTCATGTTGGACGAACATTCGTGTGTTGCTGTGTTGCTGTGATCTGTAGTAAGTCTGCAAAGGTTTGTTGACTCTTCCCTTGATATGTAGTAAAGCATGTTGTAATTTTTATTTTATGCATAACCGTGTGTTTCCGTTTGTGATTGTAATTGTAATGTTTATATACGATTGAAATTTGGAAAGATCCTTCCACTGCTCATGAAAATCCTCGTATTTGATTTCCTTCAATTGGTATCAGAACTAGGTTGTTTTGATATAGGAGCTATTGTATTGCACAACTACTATATTCAATGCTGCAGAGATAGGCCTTTAGGGGAAATTCTTTCATTTCACATCTTTTTTAGCATGAATGCTTCGTTTGACCCCCAACTTCATTGTTTTTGCCCATCCAAAAGGTTCTGAGAGGCTCCTTTGCTCAATTTTTTTTGTATAACAACTCATTCAAATGTTAAACATATATGAACTTAAACTAATTTAGGCAAAAAAAAAAAGGGAAGAAAAGATAGCTCATTTAGGGAGTTAGCTATTAGTATGGAAGAGTATCACAATTCCTAGAAATGGCGAAATTTCATATTAATTATGTAAATAAGTATT
This sequence comes from Benincasa hispida, assembly GCF_027475165.1. Lineage (NCBI taxonomy): Eukaryota > Viridiplantae > Streptophyta > Magnoliopsida > Cucurbitales > Cucurbitaceae > Benincasa > Benincasa hispida. The sequence goes on along the minus strand of NC_143478.1, from coordinate 95,950,750 downwards.
TTATTTTTCACTTCACAATTTATGTATTGTTGTATATTATAGTTTTTCTTTTAGAGGAATAATGGTAGGTCACACTAATCATGAGGCATCAATGGAATATTTAGAGCCCGAGGCGCATCATCTTTTGTGGCAGATAATTCAAATTATTCGAGATACACATTTTTATAAACCAATGTATAATTTGTATTAAACCAATGTATAGTTTCTTTTTCTTTTTTCTCAAATGCTAATACTTCGACTAGTAGGATGATACATGGGTACTCTCAAAATATTGAGTTGGATAGACATGTCCAACTCTATAAGAGAATCCCTACCGAGATCGACCTTCGGTAGAGGAAACCAGTCTATCATAATGCAACAAGGTTTAACAACGCTATTGCTACTATCGTTTGAGAATCATTTTCAGTTCGTTGTGGAACATGGAAAAAGGTACCAAAAGAATGTAGCGAGCTTGCTAAAAGTTGATTGGTGGTAAGATGCTTATTTGATGCGTTACAAATTAAGTATATGCATATATCAGGTGTATTATAACTTTTTTATTCAGAATTATTTCCAATTTAACTTGTCCAAACAAGTTGTCAATGATTTTAAAGATTAATTGATGCAAAATTCGTTCAAAGAGTGTAGGTCAGAACTACACGAATATTATAAAAAAAATATGCAAGTCCAAAAGAGGCATAAACACACCCACAAGCTTGACTTAAAAATGCCATAGAAGATTAGCACTTTTTATGCACTAAGTTTGAATGTCCTGAATGGAAAGTAAGAATTTTATGTTTCTTTAAGTTTACTTACATTTGCATTACAAAATTCATATTAATTTTTTAGTTTTATTAGAAAATGGTGGAGACTAATAAAAAAAATCGATCAACTCTAAATTTCAATCATGTAGCTGGTTCCAAGACTTTCATACACATATGAGAATCTGTGGTAGAAATAAAATTCTTTCTTTATTTGATTTGTATGAAAGTATTATTACTACTTATATGTGATTTGTTGTAAGGAGAGAACTAGACGATCAAGTAATTTGATCAATAAGCTATGAAGCACAGACATAGATACGGCTACACGATACGGATACGACCGGTTACGACGATTCGTCAATTTCTAAAAAACTAAGATACGAATACGTCTAAGGATGCGTCATTTTCTTATATATATTTTTTAATATATATATTTCTAAAAAACGAGGATATTGATACGTTGAAAATACATTTTTTTTCCTGAAAAAAATCTAGGATATAAATAAATTTAGCATACAAGCTAATAACAATAGCACAAAATAGAATACAAACATTGAAATACAATACAAAAAAAGCAACATCTAAGATGTTGAAGTAAATAGTTAATAAAATGCAATAGAAAAGTGACTCATATTGCAAATAAGAAGAAGAATATTAGAGAGAGAAATATGAAGATAAATGTAGAACTTATTGTTGAAGATATCCAAATGGTTTATATTTTGGTGGACTTTGTGGGACTCAAATCTGAAGATGGAGATTAGATGATTCTAGTTTAGAGTTTGATTCGTTATTTATTTATTTTTTCTTTTAGTTTTGGACTCGAGTAGTGAGCTTTTTAAATAGGTTGCCTAATATTAGATTGGAAAATTCTAGATGAGTTACTTGTATTTTTTTTTTTTTTTAAAAAGTAATAGATACGTCAAATTGCATGTTAGATACATATCTGGAAAGTATCTGCAAGTATAGATATGTCAAATTGTGTGTCAGATACGTATTTAGGAAGTATTTGGAAGTATCGGTATCCGATACGTGTTTGATACTGATTCTTTGCCTCACATGAAGTATCTATGTTTCATAGCCAATAAACTTGTTTAAGCATACACACTATAAGAATGACTCGTGGGTTCATCAGGAAATTAATGAAGCATAAGTATTTTTTTTTTATCTATACAATGTAACTTCATTTATATAAAGTTATCATACAATTATTTGTTTTCATTATTGTTGTAGAGTCGATGGTAGAGCTGAGAGAGGCATCCACCTAAGAAGCATCTGAACCAATATCGGAAGAAAAAATATGCAAGCATGTGTTGGGCGCATGAGAGGCCACATTAAAGGCATTGGTTGGGGACCAAAGCCTAATAAATCAAGAAGAGGAACTTATTATCAAGTGCATCTTCATCTTGAATTATAGACGAGCAATAAATTGAGATACAATCCTTAATGACCATACTTGAAGAATTAGATAGAAAAACGAAAAGCTGAGGTAGTTGACTTGAAAGTCATGGTCTTACAACTTATGAAATCATAAGAAGATAAATCAAAATAGATATTAATGTTCTTAGGTTGGATTTGATGTTTTATATTGAGTTTGAAGTTGTTATGGGGTAAAAGCGTAGTTATGTTTAAGTTTAAATTGAATTTTAAGTTTTGATGTTGAGTTCGACGTATTTATAAAGAACAGTTTCTAAATTTAAGTTTGAAATTAAAGTGTGTGTGGATGGAGGATGGGGTGAGTATCTACAGTTTATTTAAAGTTTAATGTTCTTAGATTGAATTTGAAATTTTATATTGGGTTGGAAATTTTCCTAAGCATAGTTATGTTTAAGTTTGAGTTGAATTTTAAATTTTGATGGTGAGTTTAACGTATTTGTAATATAGTTTCTAAGTTTAAGTTTGAATTCAAATATGTGTCGTGAGAAGGAGAGGAGCGTGAGTGTTTAGATTTTATTGAGTTTGATATTGATATATGGTTAAGTTTTGATATTGAGATTGATATAAGGGAGTGAGGGTGAATGCCTAGAGTTTATTTGAATTTATTAATGTTTCTAAATTTAAGTTTAAATTTTATATGGTTAACTTTTGATATTGAGATTGATATAAGGGAGTGAAGGTGAGTGCTAGAGTTGATTTGGATTTAATGTTTCTAAGTTTAAGTTTTATATGGTTAACTTTCAATATGGAGATTGATATGTGGGGATGAAGGTGAGTTCCTAGAGTTTATTTGAGAGTATTAATGTTTCTAAGTTTAAGTTTAAGTTTCATATTAAATTTGAGATTAGTAATATTGATAAATGCATAATTATATTTAAGTTTTATATTAATATTGATGTTGATATCGGGGTAAATGCATGTTATGTTTAAGTTTGAGTTAAATTCTAAGTTATAACACATTTACTTACCAAATCGATGTTAGGAGAAGTAATTTCCCCCAACGATTTCTCCTCTTAAATTGACGTTGGAACCCTATTTATTTCCATTTCTGAATTATCTGCCGACGCCACTCCTTTGACGATGGCGGGGGTTAGGAGAGGGGCCCTCTGCCGATAGCACTCACTTGATGTTGGCCGAAATCTCCCCAGATTTTAGTGTTAGGAGATTGTCGCTCCCAAATGAAGTTGGCTTTTCCAGTCGGCATAGGGCTTTGCCAATGACCCTTTCCTGATGACCTTACTGACGAAGAAGTTGATATCGGGAAAGTCTTTCCCAACCCTTTTTCTGGCTTTTCCCTTTCCTGGTGCTTTTTCTGATGCTTTTTTCCATCGAGAACAGTGTAATTTCTTATAGTGGTGTTGTTGCTCAGTTTATGGATAAACCATGTAAAGGCGATTTAATTGCAACAAAGAGAATTCTAAGATATGTGAAGAGCACCCTCTGTCTTGGTTTGTCATATAAACAAACTACACCTTTTGTTTTAAATGGTTTTGACGATGTAGACTGTGTTGGTAATGTATACAAAATATGTTCCACAATAGGATACTATTTCAATACAGGTTCATAGGCCATTTCATGGTGTAGTATGAAGCATATTCATGTTGCTCTTTCAAGTTGGGAAGTAGAATATGTAACAGCTATCATGACTACTCAAGAGTGTATTTAGTTGCAAAAGACTTGTGGGAGAAAATTTTTCTAGCTTTGACTATCCAAGATCCTTTTATTATGATAATGAAAGTGCAATCAAGTTCGTAGGAAATTCAATGTTTCATACTCGTACGAAGTACATTGGAACACATTTTCACTTTGTTCGAGAGAAAGTCTTGACTTAAGATATTTGATTAGACATGATACATTCGAAGGAGCAAGTTGTTGACATATTTATCAGGACTCTTGGTAAATTCAAGTTTGAAGACTGGTTTTTAGGGTTAACAAGAAGAATAGCGGATTTTAACTTTTCATTTGTAAAAATAGAAAATCAACATTTCATTCATAAAAATAGCAAAAAAAATTAAAAATAAAATATAAACGAATTTATAAAAGTCTAAACTACACCCAATCATACAAATGAAATTGCAAATTACTTATTAAGAAATATTTGTAATTATATTGTAAGTAAAACAAATATCTATCGACTATCGGTTGGCCAGATTCTAGCACTGCACCGACCTCTTTTCCAACCAAGTGCTTCCATTTTCCTCTCCGAAATCAACTCCTCCGCCAACAATGGTGTGGTTAGAATAGAATCCCAAGGCAAACTATTAATGCCAACACCTTCCATATGCTTGACATATTTTTCACAATGACCCGATAGGAATCACTCTGGAAAGAAGAGACTTTGGGACCTGAACTCTTGGTCGATGATGATTAAGTCGAGCTTTTCATCTATGCACCAATGGATTTGATTGGTTAGGTCAAGCCTCTAAATTAGATTTGTTGTCGATTGAGAACAAAAAATAAACCAGTAAGAAATAAATGAAAACTGAAAAAATTAGATAAAATAAAAAATTTGAAATTGAAGATCAAACATGATATTTGAAAAAAAAAAATATATATTCTATTTTAAAAAAAGATTACATTCAATGTTTAAAAATTCGAAAGTGTAGAGATAATTTAGGAGAAAATCAAGATTTATGCTAAAAATCTACAAATGGCAGGATTAGTTTCAGCGTAACTAGGGTTAAAGAAAAATTAATTAAACTGTAATTCTGACGAGGGTTTTGTAGGCATCCTCTGACGAGGGTTTTGTAGGCATCCAAGATCTTTTGAAAGTTTTTGGCGATATGTGACCTACAAATAAAGTGTAATTAGTTTCCAAACTATGCTCAAAAAATACAATAAACTTAAAAACAAATACACTACAATTGAAAATTGCTTAACCAAATTATCTACATCGCTTTTGAACTTACCCAAAATTTTGTAACAATACTTTTTCTTGGTTCTAGACCAAAATATTAGTTTAGAAAGTGAGGGCTAGGTTGATAAAACTTTATCTAGATAATTTCATTTATGAAGAAAGAAACTGATTTAGGTTGGAGTATGAAAATTCCAATTAAAAATTATCAATTGAAATTACTAATCAATCATGATGTGGCGTTGATGTCAATCATGGAGATCTTATGAATAGAAGAGAAACAAGTCATCTTTGATGATGGTATATCCTTCCTTTCAAGGTGGGTATAAGATCCCATAAATAAGAATCACTTTGGAAAGAAGAGACTCTACAATTTGAACTATTAGTTGCAGTCGATTAAGTCCTTTCAGGATTTGATCAGTTAAGTCAAGCCTCCAAAGTAGACTTGTCGTCAATTGAGAACAAAAAAATAAAATCAATAAGAAATTTATGAAAATTGAAAAATTAGATAAAACAAAATTTGAAATTGAAGATAAGATCAAATATGATAATTGAAAAAAAAAAGTTACATTCGATTTTTGCTATAAATTTGATGAAATTTTTGTTTTGCTATTCTTCTCAATAGAATCTTTAAAACAAAAAATAATATTGATTCAAAATAAAAAAGACTAATTAATAAAATTGAGATTTTTTTTTTATTTTCCACGTTTAAAACAAATTTATAATAAAGATAATCATAAAAAAAATTTAAAAAACGTATGATTTAATTATGATTAAGAGAAAATCTACTATAAATATAAAAAGTTAGAAAAACTAATATAATATAAGATTTAAAAATCCAAATAAGATACCATAGAAACAATTTAAAAATAAGATAATATGATATTTTATATTTCAAATCAAGATTTGGTGTAGAAGATTGAATATTCAAACTAACTATTAAATTTGATATGGAAATTCAAAACAAGCGTTAAATCACGAGATTTATGGAAAATTGAGTAATTAATTAATGTCATTGAATTAATTACGGTCTAATTAATACAATACAAATATCGAATTAATTATACTCCCATTAAAAGAGAGGATAAGGACATTTTCGAATTTCAAAAAGTTGGACTCACGTGATATCCATGCGTTTTGTTATAATTCTATAATTCAAAAATATTCATTTTTTTACTATTTTTAAAAATGATAGTTTAATTACTACTATATACCTGATTATTCCTAATTTTTACTTTCCATTTACGATAGTGGGTTTAATTTAGGATAGTGGCTACTAAGTAAGAGGGTAGTGGCCTACTTAGTGAGATTGATAGAGGAAGTTTCAAAGTTAATAGTAGTTAGTACGTTAATGATATAGTTAATGCATTGGTGGCTGTTTTTATTTTTTTTTCTATAAATACTCGTAATACTTCCACTTTAATGTATGTTGAATTGTATTGAAGCACTTAAATCTTTTGTACAATATTTTTCTTGTGTTTTCATCTTTCCTTCTAATCATTTGTTGTTTTCGTTACAATTGAGGTGATATTTACACGATGAATACGATACATCAACGATATCAACAATAACGCATAATTTTTCCTTTTTAAAGAAAAAACATGTTATCTTCAACCATTCTATTTGTTTCTTGATTATATGGATACTAAATATCACGATACTTTGACTTAGTTTGAGATTGTTGTAGTTTTTAAAATAATTATTATCAATTTTGCTTTATGATGAAAAATTAAATAAAATAGTGTTTAGTAAATTTTAATTTTCAACTAGAAAAAACTAGTTATGGTTTAGATAAATTAATACTAAATTGTTGTAAGTTAATTATATGAAAAAATATATTTATTATTTTAATTATTTTCACATTAATAATTAATTTATCATTTATTAGAATATATTTTAAAAAATTTATATGATTTGAATTTCAACTAATTTTATCTAACCTAAATTATTTGATAATAATTATTAAAAATTTTGAATCACTTATAATCTAAAAATACATGTAAAAAAAAAATTAATATAGAAGGATATTATTATAATATATTTTGTTTAAAGGGTAACAGTTAAGACTTTCCAAAAATGTGGAGCCTATCTGATTTAATTTTTCGTGGGACCCACTGTAACTTCGCCAATTTTGATTAAGGCCCGGTAAACGTGGCCTTAAAATTTATTAACGCCAGCATTGGAATCAGTTTACTCTAAACCAGAGAAAGAAGAAGAAAACAAGAACTTTATTCCGAAGAGGACATTAACACAGGCCTGATTCTACACAAGATTTTCCATTTCTCGTGTGAGAACAGTCCTTAATGCTATAATCTTTCTTTACTTTCTAGGATTATTATGCTTCGATTGCTGTGAATCTTCCATTTACTGATTTCGCAGTGAAATTGATGTATGAGACAGAGATCGTCGAAGCAGAACGGAAGAATCGAGGAAACCAGATGGAGAACACTCATTCCTGTCCTCGAAGATTGAATTTCAATCTCAAAAATCTTCCTCCAATTAATAACTCGCTCATTGGAACTGGAAATCACTCCTCTATTTCGGTATAATTCGGTTGATTTCCTGCGATTGTATTCGATTTTCTTTGGAATTCTAAAGGATTTTGATTTTGATCTCACTTGTTTCAGGCTAAATTCGAGAAATCCAGGTATATTAGGCGCGTTCCTCAGTTTATCCCCCAGAATCACCGGCCGAACGAATATGCTGGCTTGCCGATGAAACCAGCGTGTTCTGGTTCCGCTCGAGCTCTGAATTCGAAGACGATTCCGGAGGCCCCGTCGGATTCCTTCGTTCAAAAGAAAGACAATAGCCAGGAAATAGCTTCGAGGAGTAGCTGTTGCGGACATGGCTCGACCAAAGAAGGTACCGGTTTAAACCTAGTTCCTCAACTTGATTAATTGCTGTTCGGAATTCGAGATAGATGATTCCTGTTATGTTTCATCATTTTCATGGATTGCTCTTTTATTCTTGATTTTGTGGTTTCCTTCTAAAAATTGATTGTTCAACTCACATGCATTTCATCAGGAACACTGTCTTTATCGCCCATTTACCCCCAATCCCTTTCCCACTTCATTATTAATATTCGTCCATTAATTTCAAGGTGCAGTTGTGAAAAAGAAAAAAGAAAGAAAGTTGTATATGGTAAGCATTTGGTCTCTGAAGTCTAAACCTTCCAAAACAGAACTCTGGATCAGGATCATTTTCCGGATTGTGTTTGAACAGTATCATTACATTCTACTTTTCTTTTGATTCTTTTCAGGATGATTTGTATTCAATAACAGAATGGAGTTGTGTGTGAATAGTGTATTCCAAGCCACACAAGAACGACAATATTAGACTCTATAAATCATTTGATCACAATCTGTAGTGGCAGAAAGTTTTGAGAGTAGTTTTATAAACTAAGGCTTAGTTGATATCGATTTTGCTTTTACTTGTCTGTTTTTGAATTTATGTTTATTTAGTCTCAACTTTCCAATTATAGTATTCAATCAAATTCTATAACCAAAAAGATTTAGAAAACTACTTTTTTAGTTTTTAAAACTTGACTTGGATTTTAAAATATTACAAGAAGTTGATAACAAAAACTTAGGAGTGGAAGTAGCGTTTAATCCAAAATCCAATGCGGTTTAAGTTATTAGTTTTTCTTTCTTAAAAAAACCAAGTTACTAGTCTAACCCTCAAGGGGTGCCCTGCTCGTGGGAGCTAGAACCTACCTCATATGTGTAAATAAGAGAATAAATAATTTAATATCTTTTTTTCGTCTTTTAGAGTTGACTTTGGAGTTGAGCTCTCTAGAGACTACTAGGGTGAGTCATGAGAAAAATACAAGGCATGGGTCTGATTCTCCATTGATCAATTCAAAGAAAAACTCACAAGAACAAAATAAGAGAAAACGTAGAAATCAGTTATTCAAACTTGTACCTTTTTTTTTTTTAATTAAAAGATTGAATATAATTTTGCGATCAACTAGCAAAAAGCACACAAGCTCTTTCACTGTGATGGCTTACTTAATCTTCGTTTAAGCTGGATGAGGAAAACGGCTTACTTTTTATCGACGATTTTTTGGTGTTGACCTCCTTTCTCTATTGAAACTTGAGTATATTGCCTTTCTGATTCCCATAAGCATTCCCATGGCGTTACTGAAAAGCACTGTGAATGCTCCAGAAATTTCCATTTTGGGCATTCAAAAGTTTGCTTTAATGGTTTGGCTTTAACTTTCCATTTTAGGTACTCCAGAAAAGAGAGCGGCAAAGTCCCTTCTGTTTGAGATATGCACTGCAAATCACTGGCAGCCTCCTCTATTTGAATGCTGCGAGGAAGAAGGTCCAAGCCATGCAAAAAAGTAAGCTCAATAACTCTCATTAACATAAGTTATGACCTTACAAACTCTTTATTCAAGTAACTTGTCAGCGCCAAACTTTCAACGCCCTGATATCTGCCTTTTGGTCTTGTGCATTACGCAATAGAAGTCAAAAGTTGCCGCCTTCTAACAACTATTTTTGAAGCTTTTACAGCGTTTCTGCCTTTTATATTCAAAATGGTACAATTAATTTCATGTCGACATGGAATCAGCTGATCAAGGTTTCTTTTTTAGCTTGAACTCTGAGAAATGTCCTCAATGTTTGGATTTGACATGTTCATTATCTGTGTGCAAACATGAACAAGAATATAGATTCGAACGTATTTCCGAAAAATAAAAACATCCAAGCAAATAATCAATCAGTAACTAGATTCATTTTTTGAAAACCCAAATAAAGTCATTATTTGATGGGATTTTAGTAATTGATGCAAAATTTTTATTTTGATTCAGGTACAGATTCAAGGTTACTGTTGAGATGAAGGGAGCTTCTGAAACAGTTTTGGAATGCTATGGAAACCTTCAAACAAGAAAGAAAGTTGCAGCAGAGCATGCAGCAGAAGGAGCAATATGGTACTTAAAGAATTTGGGATATTGTTTTAAAAGATAATTAGGAATTCTAAAGAACAAGAAATGCCAAATGAGTAAGTCCTTTTTGAACCTAGACTCTTTCCCTGGAGCTAAATTTTCACTCTAACACACAAGTACATGTTCAGGAGTAATTTTAAAATTGCTAAAATCAATTTTCTTGTGTTAAAAATTAGTTCAAAATAAGTCAATAATCACTCAAAATTAATTTAATATTTACTTTTACATTTTTAGATGTGATTTCATATCATTAAAATAGATTTTTGAATGATTAAAAACTTGTTATAGTGATTTTAAAAATGTCAAAAGTGATTTTGACCATTTAAGAATCCCTCCCAAATATGTTCGGAAGGTTTTTGTTCATATTTTACGCAAATGATATTCATTTATTCATTTTAAAAAGGGAGAAAGTTAGCTCTGTATTTTCCAATTGCTAGAAATCCATATTCTTCTCTTAGTATTCCAATAGGGTTGAAATATTAGTTGTCTAAAAGTGATAATAATGGAGAGTATAATAATATTTTAAAAAAAATTGTAAATATAGCAAAGTCTATTTGTGATAGACATTTATCGCGACATAGTTTATTACTAATAGATTTCTATTAGTAATATGGTCTAATACTTTGAGTCTGATTGATATATTTGCAACTGTCCCTAAAATAAATAAAAATATATTTAAGCTAATTTTGAGTTTAAAATAGCATCATTTTAATGACACATCACACTTTTTTTTTCCAAAAAAAAAAAAAAAACTATTGTATCACACGTTTAATTGAATATTTACTAAACGTGTGGGATTCGATTGGACCATTTGAAATCTAGGAACAAATTAAGGGACCAACTTGTGTATTCTCATTTAAAAATTACTTTTATTGTAAAAGCACACCTAAAACAATAGGTTAAAAATATTATTTTGGGCTTTATACTTTTGAATCTCAAATTCCATGGTTAGTTTGAAATCAATTTTAATCAAATTTGGTAAAATAATTATAATAATTTTAATTCATGAACAGACTGTGTGTGAACATAAATGCTTTCATAATCATAATTTACAAAGAAAGGATTAATAGAGGCTACGCTTGTCATAGAAAAGTTAACCATATAAACTAAAAATATTGACTTATTTTAATAAGATTAAAAATTGTTATTTGTTTCTAAACTTTCATAAAGTAACAATTTAGACATTGAATATTAGTATTTTACAATTTAGTACTTTTACCTTTAAATTTATAATGATTTAGTCCTTAAAGTGAAAAATATTGTTAGAATTAAATGGAATTCCTTGTATATAGACCGATAAATTAATTAAAAATCAAATGTGTTAATAATTTATAAAAGATTAAATTGTTACATAATAAAAACTAGAATTTGATTTTGAGGGAGTTTTTTTTTTAAAGATTAATTTATCTAAATGATAGAGACTCAATTCTTAAGAATTTTAAAGTCTATAGACTAAAATATTATAAATATAAGATATGAAGAAGTAAGACACCATTAGATAACCATTTGATTTGTGGTATTTGAGATTTTTGATTGTTTTTTTCACTAATTCTTTACCATAAATTTTCATCTTTCTTAACTAAATATTTGAATTCTAAGCTAAATTTGAAAATCAGAAACAAGTTTTCAACTACTTTGTTTTAGTTTTCAAAATTTAACTTGGTTTTTGAAAGTTATTCTTAAAAAGTAAATAATAATAATAATAAGGGAATCTTGGTTAGTGGTATCGTTATTTATAAGATGGTTATCAAACGAAGCCTACATTATTTCTTATTAGAGGTCAAATATTTCATTGTTATACATATTAAAATTAGAGACTGAACTAAGTTATCTTGAAAGTATAAATACTAAATTTAGATATTTTAAAGTATAATGAATAAACTTGAACAAGTCCCATAATACATGGATCAAAATGATATATTAACAACCAAAGGGAGTATATTTCAATAATAGTTTACATGCACTTCATCTTATGACACGAGGTTTGGTTATCAATCTTCCAATGGTTGAACTAAAAAGAAAAGGATATTTTAACGAAAACAAAATTGAGAAACTTGAAAAGACTTCTATTGAGAAAAGTAGGAAGACTTCACTCGCTCTAGTAGTTGTCTAATGTATGAAGAAAAGGTTTCTATTTAGGGTTTGTCACAGATATTGTCTTATGGGCATAGATATTAAATGTATGATATTTAAATATTTGAATAATTATTTTAAATGACAAAACTACTAGAAATATTTTTAAATATAGCAAAATGTCAATGTCTATAGACAAGGACATTCTACTATTATTTGTAAATAAGTTTGCTCATTTTACTATATTTGAAAACAATCATAAATATTTCGCATAATAGGTATTTGTGTTTGGATATGTAAGATATGTAAGTATTTGTGTTTGACTATGTAAGTTTTCTTCCTTTACGGAACTTCTTCTTCTCTTCTATATTGGCTTTCTTGGATTTAAGGTATGTCTAGGATGGGCCCGGAGGATTTCTGGCAGTTAATGCTTAAGAAGTTGGATAGGGACGACAGGGACAAAGGCGTGGTTATCATGTGATAGATTTAGTCTTACCGTAATTCCCTTAATCAATTTGGTTCCATAGTTGATCTTCAGGCTTTCAGAGTTGGAGTGGAGATTGTGTTGGTTGACCTTCAGGTGCGGAGAGCCCCCCATCTGAAGGTTAATAGGCTTGAGACCTATGAGAGTCTTGAAAAGTGGATCTCTTCTCTGGTTGGTTGTTGGAAGCTCTACTCTGATGCGTTATGGAGTGAGTTGAAGGGCAAAGTTGGCCTTGCGTGGATTATCCAAGACTCTTATGTTGGACTGGTATGACAACCTTAGAGCGGGGGAGGGGAGGGAGTGAATAGGGTTTAATTAAAATTCTTCTTATGCTCAATTTATACTAATTAGTTTTTTTAAAATTAAATTAATAAAAACCCTAATTTATGTTAACAAGCTTGATAAAAATTAGGTAACAATATACTCAATCAATCTCAACCAACAAAAGAATACAATTAAAACTAAATGCAAAAGTAATTAGAAAAGAGTTAGAGAATAAGACACCATAATTTTTACAGTGGTTCAGTTAAACTCACATCCACTTTCCAAACGCCTCTGGGATTTCGATTTAGAAATCTCCTTTGATTCTTTCCACGGATGAGATTCGAACCATTATTTACTCCTTTTCCAGATTAAAGAGTAAATATGATCCTTTCCACAAGTTAGGATCCAACCATTATAATATTCTTGAAGTATTAAAACACACAATAAAACTTTCTAAAAAGAGTAGATGTACAAATTTGAGCTCACAATACAATAAAGATATCTATTTAGAATAAAACGAAAAAAAAAAAGAAAATTGAAAGTTTGTAAAAAGAGTAACAATGGTGGCTTTTTTTTTTTTTTGTAAATTTTGAGGACTGTAAAGTTGTGAATGTTGGGAATGGTGTCCTAAATCTCTTATATTCTCATAGTTTATAAATTTGTATAAACAATTGTTATTAATAAAAGAAACGTTATTTTATATGTGTATTAATTCAATCCAATAAACTAAGAACTTAGGTTATTTTATGTAGTTTAAACATGTATGTGGTGACATACAAATGGATCTTGTTTAAGTAATAACCTAAATGATCTGTAGTATATGGATAAGGTTGGATGCCTTATCCTTTTGACACTACGGATACGACCTACTTTGTAATTGTTACAATTGTTGTAACGTATTATAAATGAAATGATCCTGATCATTCATGTGGAGATATGTGAGTGAGGGTATCCTATACAAAGAGTTTGTATAAGACCAAACCACGAAATAATTAGTCTCTTTTTATAACACCGTTATTGGAAGAGACTTGCATTTCACTAGGATGACCATAGTGAAAGAAATCGAATATGAGGATTTCCATGAGCAACGGAAGGATCTTTCCAAATTTCAATCGTATATGAACTTTATAATTACAATCACAAACGGAAACATACGGTTATGCGAAATACAGAAATTATAACATGCTTTACTATAGATCAAAGACAATAAATAACAAACCTTTGCAGACTCATCTTTAAGTTCCTTGATCACGAACACTCGACCACATCAACACAATAACACACAAACGTTCGTCCAACACGACTGCTACATTGCACGAACACCACGCACTCGAACTAAGCGATCGCCAAGGTCACGAACACGCCAAACTCCGCGAACGGCCTCCACAGAACCTTGACAGTGTCGAGTTGAGTATGACACCACCAAGAAGGTTACCTTGGTATTCTCGGTATGAGAATCCATAGGGTGGGCTTTGTGTGGACTTAGTTTGAGGCAGAATACCGGAGGAACCACAATCGTGTAAATGATTGAGCAAGTGGGAGATGGAACAACCTATCGTATAGGTCAATGCCCAATCGTTTAGGAAAAGCTATGCGATCGTCTAACAAAAGCTATACGATCGTTTAGCTCATCGTCTAGTTGAGTGTCTATTGTGTAAGAACACTCCATGATCGTTTAGCTAACAACAAGTTGTCGTTTAGTAAATCTGATTTACTTGACAACTTCTCCGTGAGAATTTTCTGAGAATGGAAAAAACAAAATCACAAATTTTCAAATCTTATTTCTTTTCTTTCTAAAATTAGAAAAATATTTTTCCTTTTATCTCACGGTTACCATGAAACCATCAATAACCTCCCACTCAATTGGTTATTAGAGAAAAATTAATATTATTATAAATATAAATGATAACTAATTTACTATAATCTATTTATAATCTATAGTTTTAATATTTCATCTCATGAAATATATAAACCATAGCTTTTTTTCTATTTCATGGCACTTAATGTAAATCTCATTTACATTAACCCTCCATTAGATGTATCTCATACATCATACTGATCATATCATATATAATCGAATTATCTCTTCTCAATTCGAATATTTCAAATCAACACCAAGAACTAATTCTCAACTTGAATCTATTGAGCTACCAAGAGAACCTTATGGACCTGTAGCTCAAAGCTCCAATGGTACGTAAATAACTGACTAAACTCTTTAGTCACGGGATCCACCATCCGTTAACTACCAGACGCTCCACTAAAGACTGACAGCTGAACTCTCTTTACCACAGATATATTATGTGTTCATCTTAATCAATCAATAGTGCGACAACCCTTCATAGATCGCTCATAAGTACAACTCCGCCAATAACTGTTATGCCCCTGTAGTTATATCTAACTCGTTAAGTACCACTGAATCCTCTAATGAACATAAGCTTACTATGACTTAGTTCTTTCATCCAAAGAGAAGCTGTGATCACTATGTTCAAGCCCCGAAATCAACCCTTAAGGGAGCAATCTCTCCACTTACACCTACTTCGGGGAAGGAGTGAATTCCATCTTGTGTAAGTGAGTTTCCAGCTTCCAGATTAGACAAGTCCTCAAAAGGGTAGGCATGTTGAGTTGGGAATCTGGCCACTCTCATCCATACTAATAAAAGGACTGCCCTCTAAGGTAGGAGTTTCCAAAATACTCTGGGTTGAGGTCGTATCACCTATGGTCATTTAGGTGAGGTATAAGTCTCTAGTATCAACGACGTTATATACAGAGTTTAGTCATCTCGTGGTCCAATCTTATACAAACTCTTTGTATAAGACACCCCCGCTTGCATGTCTCCACATGAATGGCCAGGTTCTACCATCTGTAGTAGTTTACAACACTTGCAAACCTCTACAGAGCGGGTTGTATCCGTAGTGTCACTAAGATCAGGTATCCCACTTTAATCCTTATACTACAGACCTATGTAGGTTATCACTTAAGGCATGATTCACTTGTATATCACATATACATGCTTAAGTTTACATAAGATAACCATGGAGCTTTGTTTATTGGATATGAGTAAATGCCAAAATGAAATAACAATTATTTTATTCATAAAACAATGTGTATAATTATAAACAACGAGACTTCGAGAGAATTAGGACACTAATCCCAACAATCTTCCACTTATTCTAATGCCTCGGGAGACTAATGTACAATACAATATAAAATATGTACAATATACAATAAACTAGGGCTTACCCTAGTATCATCTCCCACTTGCCCTAGACAAGATGCCACATGTCCCGCAGACCCGGACTCTCCAGATGACCCTCGAACACTTTAGCTGTGAGAGGCTTTGTAAAGGGATTAGCAACGTTGTGCTCCGAAGCGATCTTCGTGACTATCACATCACCGCGATGCATAATCTCCCTAATCAAGTGGTATTTTCGCTCTATATGTTTACCCCGACGATGACTCCGAGGCTCCTTCGAATTTGCCACAGTCTTGCTATTATCACAATAAAGAGTGATAGGAAAATCCATATGTGGAACAACTTCCAAATCTGAAAGGAATTTTCTCAGCCAAACAGCTTCCTTAACTGCTTCACAAGTGGCTATGTATTCGGCTTCCATAGTGGAGTCTACGATGCATCCTTGCTTGATGCTTCGCCACACTACAACACCTCCATTCAGAGTGAACACTGACCTCGATGTCGATTTGCGAGAATCTCTATCGGTCTGAAAGTCAGAGTCCGTGTTCCTGTAAGGATCAAATTATTATCTCCATACACGAGCATATAGTATCTCATTCTCCGAAGATACTTGAGGATCGTCTTGACTGCCGTCTAGTGATTAAATCCTAGATTGGACTGATACCAACTGAAAATCTCTACTGCATAGCAAATGTCTGGTCTGGTACACAACATTGCATACATTAGGCTTCCTATAGTAGAAGCATAGGGAATCCATCTCATCTCCTCAACCTCTTGAGGTGTCTTAGGATATTGATACTTGGACAAAACGATTCCATGCCTGAAGGTAACAAACTCCTCTTGGAATCTTGCATTTTGTACCTGATCAATATTTGATCGATTTGCAATGCCTGAGACATGGCTAACCATTTGTTCTTACAATCTCGAAAGATCTAGATCCTTAGAACATATTGCGCGTCACCCAAATCTTTCATTTGGAACTGGGCAGCTAACCATTTCTTAATGTCAGTCAGATACCCTACATCATTCCCAATGAGTAGGATATCATCCACATATAGTACCAGGAAGCTACTAAGCTATTGATGATTTTATTGTAGACACAAGGTTCATCAATGTTCTGATCAAAGCCAAACGACTTGACCGCAGTGTCAAATCTAATGTTCTATGATCTAGATGCTTGTTTCAACCCATAAATGGACCTATTAAGCTTGCCAACTTTTTGCTCTTGATCTGGAACAATGAACCCCTCTGGTTGAGTCATATAGATAGTCTCCTCAAGATTACCATTAAGAAAGGCAGTCTTGACGTCCATTTTCCATATTTCATAATCATAAAATGTGGCTATGGACAGGAGTATTCGAATAGACTTGATCATGACAACAGTTTAGAAAGTTCATAACCTTCTCATTACGTTGAGACAGTCTCAACTCTTAAGCTGGTTGACTAGATGTTCCGACCTCAACAACTCTTGTTGAACCCTTAAGAATCTCAGTCTCATTAGAAATCTAACGCAAAACGAACTTACTTTGTGGATTATGATCCCGGATATGGTCTTCTTCCAAGAAGATAGTATTTGTAGAAACAAACACTTTTTTCTCACTCGGATCATAGAAGTATCCACCTTTCATTTCCTTGGGGTACCTTACAAAGAGACAAACCTTCAAACACGGTTCCAACTTATTTGGGTTAGTCACAAGCACATGTGCTGAACAACCCCAAATCTTGAAGTGGCGTAAACTACCTTTACGACCTCTCCACAACTCAAAAGGTGTTTCAGAAACACTTTTCGAGTGAACGTTGTTCAGGATATAGCATGCAGTCTCCACTGTAAAACCCCAAAACGAGTCTAGAAGATGAGCATAACTCATCATAGACTGAACCATGTCCAACAAGATTCTGTTTCTCCTTTCTGATACACCATTCCGCTGAGGTGTACTAGGGGCCGAGAGTTGAGACACAATCCCATGTTCTATCATATAGTTCTGGAATTGGAGGTCCATATACTCTCTACCACGATCAGATCGTAGTGTTTTATCTTCTTACTTAACAAGTTTTCAACTTCAGCCTTATACTCTTTGAACTTGTCAAGGGCTTCAGACTTACATTTCATTAGGTATAGATACCCGTACCTTGAATATTCATTTATGAAAGAGATGAAATATTTATACACATCTCGAGCCCTAACATTCATCGGACCACAGAGGTCTGAATGTACAAGCTCCAAGGCTTCTTTGGCTCTGTAACATTTTTCCAGTAAATGGTCGTTCGGTCATCTTGCCTTCGAGGCATGATTCATATACTGGCAATGAGTTTTCTTCTAAACTCTTTAAAAGTCCATTTTTCACCATCTTCTCAATTCTATTGAGGTTGATATGACCTAACCTTAGATTTCAAATATGGGAGTTTTCCTTAGGAGAAACCTTTGGTCTTTTAACTGTTGTAATCGTACTGAATATTTCAGTGTTAAACAAGGCTTTTATGACTAATGACCTTACTACATATAAGTTACTTTCCATTGAACCATAACCAATCTCCATTCCATTTTTGAAAATAAACACTTTATTCTCAGAAAAGGAGATGGCATACCCTTGTTCAATGAGACAAGAAACCGAGATTAAGTTCCTCTTAATATGAGAAACTACAAAAACATTATCTAATAATAGATAACGTTTCTTGTCAACAAATAACTGCAGCCTGCCTACAGCAATAGCTAAAACAACCTCATCAGTATCAACTCGTAAAGTCATGTCTCCTTGTGGAAACATTTTCTAGGAACTGAATCTTTGGTAAGAGGAACTGACATCATTGGTAGCACCCGAATCTAAGATCTAGGCAGAATCATCATTCTCCTCCTAACACGTTTCCAACACCAATAAATCAGATTTACTTTCTTTCCTCCTCTTTTAGAGAGTAGTGGTATCAGTTCAGAACAACTGACACTACTGATTTTGTCATCCATCCCTTTGTGCTCGAAAAGTAAGAACTGATGTTCAAACAAATCTCGCAACCAGTCAATGATCTTGCGTGCAATGACCATGCTCTCAACCCTTTTGGCCAAAACATCATGTATATTAGCCAAAATTTGAAGTTGGGCCAATGAATTAGCCTTCATCCACACCTCATATGCATTACGAACACTTTGCAGTGCATCAAGGGTCGGGACTTGAGGACATTCCTCAACCATGACAAATTCGAGGTTGTTTGCCATGAAATACGTTTAACACGATTCTTTCCACTGTATGTAATCAGTCATATTAAAAGCACTAAACGGAAATACTAACGAGTTGTTGAAAAGAAAAACACATTGACCTATGTTAGGTTTTAAGTAAATGCTCGCCGTAAAATAAACAACATCCAATAAGGTTTTAGCAAAACTAATATGAACCCCGTGTGACATCTAGTTTCGTAATGACGCTTCAAAGGTTTAGGACAAAAGCTGTCGAAGGGAGGTAAATTATCCCTCCTCTGAATTGAGAAGATCTCAAGCGGTCATTAATACCAGAACAACTTTTGTTCTTATAACGACTAACCATCATTGATTTGGCCAAGAGATCATTAACTTATTTCACAATCTTCCATAAGTGTGACCCGCCATTTTAGACCCTAGAGATCCGCTCAAACAGTCAATCCGAAGGGAAAAATCCGATTGAAGCAAAACCTAAAGTGACCCTATCCATTTCTAGAGTTCACCTTGATCTTGACTAACTGCAAAAAAACCCATCCGAAGGGAGATGCTCCCAGGGCGCCATGAGGGAGTACAGAATGGTCTCACGGTGTGAACCAATGACAGAGATCATAGGACGTGTTGACACACACCCTTCACCCACTTACTATAAACACTCTCTCCGTCTACCTTGATATTGACTCATGCAAACACCATCCGAAGGGGGATGCTCTCAGGGCACCACGAGGCCAAGCATGAATCTCACGGTGTGAACATACAGGGAGAAACGTGAGTGGAATCATAGACATATCAAATACATCTTTTCCTCACTGAGTATTTTACAACCTAGGGTTTAGTTTACTTAGAAAAAACATGGCTAAGGATTTTAACTAAGTAACTTTTAGATTTGCCCAAGAGTAACTTTTATCTTAGATAGTTTAACAACTTTTGATCATCATCCATTAAACTCTTTAACGGAGTCTTTGATCAATTGTCGCATGCTTGTAGAAAATCTATCTAATTCACCTTTTCAGGTAGGTTCCCAGGTAGGGGTGTTCCATTTCTGCCAGCTTAAGAACCCCAGCCTAGACAGAACTCGCCTTAGACAAAAGGTCCCTTATAGATAGATTTAAAACAAATTTAATCTTTTATGCCAATCAATTTATTCCTATTAAACCAATTTTAAAAGATTAATCTAGGTTACTAAACTCTTTAGAACCATTTGAACTTAGGTTTATCTCAATCCAATTTTAAAACCTTTTTAAAAAACTTGAGTTCACCCTAAGTCCACATGCAATCTTTCTTATTGATTTTAGTTCTAATTTCCTTTACAACACTTATAAACGGAAACAACCAAAACCACAATGCTAAGCTAACACATGCAAGATTTTCATAACGATTATAAACAGCCTAAGTGTCATGCTCAATGCATTGTTCATTCATTGTTACTTCTTTTATATAACGCTTATACAAAACAGTAATGAAACAAGCATAACATGTTTCCATTCACCCTTAGACTATAACACTTATAATAAAAGGATGATGTATGATAATGCTCACAACATGCAAAATATAACTCTTATATTTCATGATACATGCGCATGCTTTCATATAATTTCTTCATGCTAGATTATGACATTTATAATACATGATGCATGAATAATTGCACAACCTAAGGTGGGTTTTTAAACTATATGTCAAACATTTTGCCATATAAACACCATACATCACATGTATAATAAACAAATGTTGCTGAACCGGGTAAAATTGCCTTAAATCTACAAAAATAAAGCTAACTATTACAAAAACCAAGGAGTCTTCAGTTCAAACAGGCGAACTGGGACTTGAACTGTCCGGACGAAGCAACGCGTCTCCAACCATCGTGCACCAAACTCCCCATGATCGTATACATGAAAGAACAAACAATTTGCTCTATCGTTTACCAATGCTTCTAGAGCTAAATGTTCGTTTAGCAACGATTGTGTACCTTTTACTAAGCGATCAAGGTATGCGATCGTCTAGCGTGCTCTACACAACACCAGTCTTACATGATCGTCTAAACGAGTACGATGCGATAAAGCACCATCGCCTAAACGATCGTTTAACGAGTACCTTCGTATCATATACCATGCGATCGTGTAGGTAGTAACTAAACGATGAATCAAGCTAACTACACCATCGTCTAGCGCGCCTTTTACTAAACGATGAGCATCAAATGCTCCCACTACGATCGTCTACCTCCAACGTCTACCCGATCGGGCAATCGACGCTACGCAATAGAGTAAACGATTTACCCCATTATTTAGCATTAGCTAAACGACCGTTTAGTAAATATTACACGATCGTATAGAAAAATCCACACGATCGCTTAGATAAATCCCAACAATCATTTACCTTAGGCTATACGAAACGATCAACTCTTGGTTTTCTTCCTCGTTGAGAACCACATCTCCATGCTTCAAAAGTTCATCACGAACGACTCGACTAACTCAAACTTTTTTAATTACAGACTTGATTGCATGTTAATTATGCCCAAAAACACAGGGCCCCTTACAAATTAACACTTTAACAATTAAACAAAAATGCAGAACATCCATCAACGGTTCATCATGAACGACCCGACTAACTCAAACTCTTTGAAAGCTTTAACCAAAGGCAATTAAACTCGTAAACATCCATTAACGCCATCCACAAAAGCATTTAACAATTAAACAGAAATGGAGAAAACCCACCAAAACTATAAAAGAAGTTCAAAAAAGAATTGAAATTTGGAATATCAGAACAACCTGGCTCTGATACCCTTTGAAAGAAATCGATTACGAGGATTTCCATGAGCAGCAGAAGGATCTTTCCAAATTTAAATCGTATATGAACTTTACAATTACAACCACAAACGGAAACATTCGGTTATGCGAAATATAGAAATTGCAGCATGCTTTACTATAACTCAAGGACAAGAAATAACAAACCTTTATAGACTCATCTTCAAGTTCTTTAATCACGAACGCTCGATCACAGCAACACAACAACACACGAACGTTCGTCCAACACGACCGCTACACTGCACGAACATTGCGCACTTGAACTAAACGATCACTAAGGTCATGAACACTGCGAACAACCTCCACAAAACCTCGACAGTGTCGAGTTGAGTATGACACCACCAAGAAGGTTACCTTGGTATTCTCGGTGTGAGAATCCAGAGGATGGCTCTGTGTGGACTTGGTTTGAGGCAGAATACCAGAGGAACAACCTATCGTATAAGTCAATGTACAATCGTTTAGGAAAAGCTATGTGATCGTCTAGCAAAAGTTATGCGATCGGTAGCTCATTGTCTAGCTGAGTGTCTATCGTGTAAGAACACTTCACGATTGTTTAGCTAACTCCAAGCTGTCACTTAGTAAATCTGATTTACTTAACTTCTCCGTGAGAATTTTTCGAGAATAGAAAAAACAAAATCACAAATTTTCAAATCTTATTTCTTTTCTTTCTAAAATTAGGAAAACAGTTTTTCTTTCATCTCACGGTTACCATGAAACCACCAATAACCTCCCACTCAATTGGTTATTAGAGAAAAGGAGATAATTATCCAATAATTAATATTATTATAAATATAAATGATAACTAACTTATAATAATATATTTATAACCTATAATTTTAATATATCATCTCATGAAACATATAAACCATAGCATTTTTTCTATTCCATGGCACTTAATGTAAATCTCATTTACATTAACCCTCAATTAGATGTATCTCATACATCATACCGATCATATCATATATAATAGAATTACCTCTTGTCAATTTGAACATTTCAAATCAACATCAAGAATTGATCCTCAACTTTAGTCTATTAAGCTATCAAGGGGACCTTATGAACCTGTAACTCTATTCGTTGAATTCGTGATGCGAGCTTAGGAGTGTATTGTATAAGGTAATTGGAAAAATGAGTGCAAATGTGAATGATGCGTTGATGCGTTAGTGATGTGTGAAGGGACGCGTGACAGTCCTCTTTATGCGTTCAAGTTTTCCTGAATCAGATCCAAGTATAAATCCAACTTAGGTTCCTGGTAAGTCCAGGGTCGAACTCAGGGATTCAGATTAAAGCTAACACAGAGCTTGTGTTGTAACTAATGTAGAAGTATTCTAAGTGAATGCAGAATGAGTTATTTACACTAAGTTTGTTGTGTGCATGTAAGTTTGCATGTGCGTGCAAGAAGATACAAAAAGGTCAAGTAGAAAACAGTGGGTCGTGTGAAAATGGAGTTTAGTACAAGGGATATGAGTCGATCTAAGTGAGATATACACATACAATATGATGTGAATGAAATGACTTGCTTATCTCCGTTTATGCATTAGATTTCTACTTACTTTCTATTCAACACTTCTCAATTCGAATGTCATACAATTCCCTATCTATAGGATGTATGCGTTAGTCACAGAATGCAATAAAACACTAGTGCGTCTATCTCTAGATGTACCAAGCATTTCTTAATGCTTGCTTGCTTATTCTCTCGAATAATTGAAGCTAAAGTAGATTTTACCAAGTGATTCAGTTGGCTTAGGCGTTTAGAAATGGATTTTGCATGAAGTTATAGATGCATCTAACGTAAAGAAAGAAATAAACAGTGGCAAAGTGAAGTAGATCAAATATGTGAATTCATAAAGAAACCGATTGTCTTTACAAGATCAATACTCAATCAAATGAGATGAAGAGAATTATAATTCAGATGAAAAGAAAAGAGTCAAGCTGCAAAGTACAATCTCTTGTCCTCTTTGGCTCAATTCAAATTCGTGTACAACCAACTTGTAGAAGAAATGGAAGAAAATTCTCTCTCAAGCTAAGCTTTCTCCACTCCTTGATCGACGGTGGGGGTGGTTCTCTTCCTTCCTGTGTTCTTCTTGTCATAGCAGCACAACTCTAAGTCTCTAAATTTTAGAATTATACAATTTGAGCTTAGATCCTCTCATCTGGTGGGATTTCTTTTTTTTTTTATAGGCGTTGTTCTTCACCAACTTGATGATGGGGTAACATCAAATTACATACCCTGGTCAGCCACCTGGCACTCAGATACTTTTCAGACGCCACCAGCTGCAGATGCCAATGCTTGCAAGTGGTGATTTGACACAAACAGCCTGAATCAATGAATCTTTTTACATTGAAACCCCTCCGACGCATGCCTATGTGTTGATGTTTCCTGTGAGACTTGGAATCTTTGTTGAAATCTTGCAATATTATGCATTAATGCTGTAGTATTTCAGTAATAAACACTCTTTTACATGAGTTTGATAATGTTTGAGTAATTCCATGCGTTTTTTATAAGAACGATGAGATTTTATCATTAAAGACCCTAATTGTTCCAACTTTTGAGTGACAATAACTTGTATTTCTACAAGTTATCAAGCTCGAAACTCCAATGGTACGTGAATAACTGACTAAACTCTTTAGTCACGGGATCCACCATATGTTAACTGCTAGGCACTTCACTAAAGACCGACAACTGAACTTTCCTTACCACAGATATATTATATGTCCATCTTAACCAATCAACAATGCAACAACCCTTCACAAATTGCTCATAAATACAACTCGACCAATAACCGTTATGCCCCTGTAGTTACATCTAACTCCTTAAGTAACACTGAATCCTCTAATGAATATAAGTCATAGTTCTACTATGACCGAGTCCTCTCTTCTAAAGAGAAGTTGTAGCCACTATGTTCAAGCCCCAGAATCAACCCTTAAGTGAGCAATCTCTCTACTTACCCTTGCTTTGGGGAAGGAGTGAATTCCATCTTGTGTAAGTGAGTTTCCAGCTCCCAGATCAGACAAGTCCCCAAAAAGGTAGGCATGTTGAGTTGGCAATCTTGCTACTCTCACTCATACTAATCAAAGGACCGCCTTCAAAGACAGGAGTTCCCAAAACACTAAGAATTGAAGCGTGTCACCTATGGTCGTTTAGGTGAGATGTAAGTCTCCAGTATCAACGGCGTTATATACAGAGTCTAGTCATCTTGTGGTCCGGTCTTATACAAACTCTTTGTATAGGACACCCCCTTTGCAGTCTCCATGTGAATGGTCAGGATCTTCCATCCGTAGTAGTTTACAACACTTGCAAACCTCTACAAAGAGGGCCGTATCCGTAGTGTTATCAGGATCAAGTATCCCACCTTAATCCTTATACTACGACATATTTAGGTTATCACTTAAGTCATGATCCATTTGTATATCACATATACATGTTTAAGTTTACATGAGATAACCATGGAGCTTTGTTTATTAGATATGAGTAAATGCCAGAATGAAATAACAGTTATTTTATTCATAAAACAATGGGTATAATTACAAACGAGACTCCGAGAGAATTAGGATACCAATCCCAATACATAGGTGGTTTGACCTTAAAACCTGAGTGAGTTGTAAACTTCTGCCTATGAGGGCAGTCCTTTGATCTGCATAGGTGAGAGTTTTCAGATTTTCCGACTCAATATGCCTACCATTTTAAGGATTAATCTAAGTGAGGAACTAGAAACTCAACTATACAAGATAGAATTCACTCATTCCCATTGTTAGGGCAAGTAGATGAATTGCTCCAATGGTTGATTCCGGGTCTTGAACAATGAGGGGTCTAGTATAGTGGGACTTTGACTAATTGTTCATTAGAGGGATTAGTGGTATTTAAGAAGTTAGATGTAACTACAGGGGTAAAATGGTAATTTTGACTCAACTATGAGCAATTTGTGAAGGGTCAACATGTTGTTGATTGGTTATATCCAATGGACATAGAAATATATCTACAATGTGAAGAGTGTAGCTGTCAGTATTTAGTGAAGTGACCGATAATTAACGATGGATATTAATTTAATTAAAGAGTTTAGTTAATTACTCTGCTATTATTGGAGCTTCTAATTTGTAGGTCCATAAGTTTTGTTTGTTAGTTCGATAAGGATTAATAAGAATCAATTAATTTTGGATTAATTTGAATTGTTTAAATTAATTAAAGGGAATTAATAAATATTTGAAAATGATTCAAGTATTTATTATATGAATGAGATTCATTTAAAACTATATGTTGAAATTAATATTAATATGATTTATATTAAAACTATATAGCTTGATGAGAGATGTTATTATTTGAATATGATCTAGATATTAATTATATGCATGAGATTCATATAAAAGCTATAGGTTAAAATTAATGTGAATTTGATTCATATTAAAACTATAAATTATGTGAGAGAGTATAGTTTGAATATGATTAAAACATATGGCATTTATATTATATATGATATAATATAATTTTTTATGTTAATATAAAGTTCTTTAATTTAATTACATCAAAATTAAGTTTTAATGTAAATTAAATTAAAAAATAACTCCCCCTGCCTCTCTCTCTCACATACATATAACCAACATAATGGATTTTTTTTTATGATAGTATGTGATTTTTTTTGCTAAAGAAAGTCTCAGCATATTGATCTCTCCCTCTATAACATCGCTTAAGATCTGTCCCTTCCGCTCTTACTAAAAAATCATAGGCAAGCCCACACACTCTACCTTTGGTTCTCTCCTTGAGAATAGCAAGGAAGACTTCTTGTGGTGGTGTCCAAGAAGCATGGTGTTGCTGCATTCGTGCTTGAGGTATTCAAACAGAGGAGAAAAGATTGTGACCACCATAGAGGAATTCGTGAAGAAAGATTCTTCAAGAGTTAGCTCTTCCTTTTAGTTTCTCCTTTTCAGCTCCCTTTTAGTTCCCTTTCTCCTTTTCTCTCTTTAATTTCTATAGAAAAACATGCTTAGGTTCAAGATGATTATCCTCTATTTCTGTTATTCTCTGATTTAAAGAGTTCCAAATAAATTCTAAGACACGAAGGTGTTCGTATGCTTTCACCATAGGAATTCCAATCCCTTCAGTGAAATGTTGAAACAATTTTGGAGAAGATGAAGTTTAAAAAGAGAGGGAAATGGGAGTAAAAATTAGATTTCAATTTCGACCATTGGATTGTTCAAAAAGTAAAATGAAATGTGGAGATTAAAAATGAAAAAGTAAAAAAAAAATAATAATAAAAATAAAATTAAAAAAATAATATATTTGTGTGGAGAGAGCACCAAAGGTAATTTTTTTTATTTGACCATTGGTCAAATTTTTATTTCTTCTTTTTTTTAAAAAAATTTTAATTTTAAGATAAACCACAATCTACTAATATATTTGTGTGGAGAGGCCAACAATAAGCACTGTTCCTCTTCGCGCTTTCGGATCCCTTCAAGTCGGGCAAGCTCATTGTTGCTTCGCATCTCCTCAAACTCCAATCTTCTTCTTCTGCTCCCATCTGCGATGATGAGCTTGCCCCTCTCCATATTTTCTTTCTTCTTCTCTTCTTCTTTTCTTTTTCTCTCTTCCTCTTTCAATGCCAAAATTAACCTTTGAGGGTCAATGTTGGACCCTTACGGCGCATTCTCCCTGCGATGCCGCATTAGGGGGGTTCCCTCTGTTTCTTCTCCTTCATCCGTCGCAACCAATTGCGTTGCTTCAGGTTGCGCCGGTTCCATCAACTACGTCATTTCCCCCCATCCTCCCTTACGGAGGTTGGTTCTCGATCTTTCTCAGGGCTCGCAGTCCTCTGCCTTGCTTCTTCTTCTTCTCTCAGGCGCCTCTTCTCACGTCGGCACAATCTTCTCTCCTCTTTCTCCTTCTTGGCCTCTTCATCTTCATCATCATCCTTTTGCTCTTTGTTCTTTCTTACCTTGTAATGATGTGAAGACTCTGCCTCTCCAGCCTTCTTTCCCTTCTTCTTCTTCTTATCTTTCTTCTCAGCCTCTTCTAGCTGCGCATCCCTTGCAACCTCCTCCATCACAATGTCAGGGGTCACTAATGCAGCCTCTGCTTCCTTGACCTTCTCGATTGCGATCTCTTCTTTTTCTCTTTATTTGATGGCAATTTCCTTTTCTTTTTTTCTTGGAGGTTTGTCATAAATTTCTGCGATGACAGTTGCCTCCTGAGTCCCAGGGACCAGAACATCATTCTCCGTTTCTTCTTCTTCAACCACCACTTCTTCCACCACCACTACTCCATCCTACACTGCTTCATCTGCCACTACCGCCGCCTCCTCCTCCGTAGGCAGTGGTTGGTTTACAACCTTTGCCTCAGGCAGTCCATCTCATTGCTCTAAGGTACTTAGGATGTCGCCAAACACCTCCATATCATCGCGTCTCTTCCTTTCACTTCCAGTGGAGACGACAGGTGTTGGTGTAGGCATGCTCTCGGTGCTTCATCCTCTCTTGAAAACAGGAGGCCTAACGGTCAAGGGATTTCTCCGAGATCTTCCGGCGAGTCTGGGGATGGTGTGGGCTTAGGTGGCAAGCCTGCGACTGGCAGCCAGGGATGCTGCCTTTCACATGGCTACTTGATCAGGGGTAGAAGCTGAAGCGGATTGGTTTGGGGTTTGGTCAGCCATGGATACGAGCTTGGAAAGGTCTGGTAAAAACTCGAGCTTCTTGGGAGAAAGAAAGGTTTGGGATGTAAGACGCTTAGGGTTTCTGGTTTTCCAAAGTAAGGTAAAGGGTTTCCAATGAAGGAGGAGGTCGTATTTATAGGTTGGGCCGTGGTGAGGCCCAACGTAATATTTGCGGCGACTGTCCTCGAGCAGCTCACAGGCGCGTCTTTCCACCTCCCTCATTTATGGAATTTCAGAAAAAGTTTCCTTTCGTCTGCCAAGTCATAATTGCTTAGGGATACGAATCGATTGGACTTCTTCCTAAATTGCCAAACGAATTTTTCTTTAATATTTTATTTGAATGGACACATGAAAAAGAATAACGCATTGTGCTCACCAACGCAACTGTATCTTTGCAATGGATGGGTAACAACACATATATCCCCACAACACACCCCTTAACCAATGCATTTCTAGAGGATACCTCAAAATAGTGCATTTGGCTAAGAACGGGCAAATGACATGCAAGCACAACATACCCCTCAACTCAGTACAGTTGAGTTAGGTGAATGCAAAGCATTCCTGACTGGTTTGATATGTGTCCATTGCCACCTTGCATATTTGTTGTTAGATGTTTTTGTTATTATTTTTATTATATCTTTTTCATCAATGCAAGTGTTGTAGCTTGTGGCAATAGATTTTCTTTTATTACTCGATCATTTACCATTTAAAGCACAACGCATTGATTACAAAAAAGTCAAAGAATTAAAGACGAGACAGAATTAAATGTAGAGAAATGAATGAGGAAATAAATTCATAAAGTCAAAAATGAATTAAATGAAGAATTGAAGACAGAATTCAGAATTTAAAGAGACAGAGATTCAATAAAGCATTAAACATAGTATTGAGATATGGACCGAAACTTGCGTTGTCTTGGGTGATCGTAATCCACATCTCCGCAGGCGGTCAGGCTTGCCTGCTTATGGTCTTAAGGGCATTGCTCCTTCCTTGTAGATCCTGGGGCTTCTAAATTGCTGGGCAATGTTCCCGGTGTTCAACTTCTTAGCTCAGAGGCCAGCTGGCCCACTTGGATCTCCAGATTTCTTATAGAAGACACTTGTTCTTTCATTACTACATCATTTTTATCCATATACTGCTTCAGCAGCGTCTTCTAACGAGCCTCCCGAGGTGTTAGACGATGATGGTTGCTAGTTATGCGGTCTTGATTGCCCTTGATTGTGGTGAAAAGGTGGATTTCCTCTACTGCCCCCTTGATGGTTCACTGGTCCCCCTAGGTTGGGATTGCCTCCCCAACTAAAGTTAGGATGGCTCCTCCAGCCCGGATTATAGGTGTTGCTGAAGGGGTTGTTTTGGATAGCACACATTTGCTGAAGGTTCAATGGACACACGTCAGCTCCGTGAGCCCCTCCACAATTGACGCAACTGATTGCGGCCACTTGAGCTGATGTCGTGGGTTGTGCTGATTGTGGGGCAATGGCTCCTTGGTTAATTTCCATTGATTGGAGGATCGAGGTCACCGTGACCATCTGTGCGGCCAACTCTGCAGGGACAATGGCTGTTTCAGTTTTCCTTCTATCGGCACCTCGGCCTCCATAACCATCGTCGATCTAGTCATCCATATTCTGTGAGATGTGGTCGAGGATGACTTTGGCCTCCATGTATGTCTTATCCATAAAACCTCCTGCCGCGAAGGCATCAACAACAGCCTGCATTGCTCTGTTCAGGCCATTGTAAAATGTTTCCATTAAGACGCAATCGGGAATACCGATATGCGGCCAGTTTTTCACCATTCTCCTGAATCGCACCCAGGTGGTGCTCAGGGTCTCATTCTCCTTCTATTCAAAGTTTAGCACATCCTTTCGTCACCTTGCATTGACGGCAGGTGGGAAGAACATCTTCATGAACCGTTCCACCAATTGCTCCCATGAAGTGATCTCATTTGGCTCCAGTGAGTAAGCCCACCTCTTAACCTCGTCCCTCAACGTGTAAGGGAACAGATACAATCTTATATTTTCTGGGGTCACGCCAAGTAAGGAAAAATTGCCGCACATCTCGACAAAGTTGGTCAGATGGGCATGTGGGTCTTCACCTTGTAGACCCCCGAACTGCCCGACATTTTGAATCATCTGCAACATGACTGGCTTAATCTCAAAATACGTGTTCTTCTCCACAGTCAGCCTCGAGATTCCAGGCAAAAAATCATACAAATTGGGTGCCGCATAATTATGCATCGGGATGTTGGGATCAGCCGCCAGGAAGACAGAATCCTGAGCCGGTCGAACAGCCCCTTCGTTCACAGCCGGTACCACATTATCGTTATTGTCTGCCATGCTGGCTGCCTTCTTTCGCCTAATTCGGTTCTGACATACCCCTTACGCGGAAAGTTCGCTCGATCTCAGGGTCAGCTACGAATTCCGATTCAGCACCAGGACTCATAAACCGTCAAGCTGCTCTCCACGTTGATCAACCAGTACAATGAGACCTGTCTTGCAAAATACCAAAAACACACTCAAACAATAAACCGTAACCAATTCCCCGACAACGGCACCATAAACTTGTCGACCGTTTTATATATGCTAACACTGAGATGTATGATTGATGATGTTCTATGCTCGAAATGATGCAATACTACCGCTAGATATGCATTAATTATGGATGTTCACGTAGTATGCCATGCGTTGTCATAAGTTTCCTTACGATGGAACCAAGTGTAATTCCACTGCAGGTTTCTCGGTGTGATCCGAGGTCGAACACGGGGACTGATTTAGGTTATTGTGGTATGTTCATGATATATGCGACCAGGTTTTCAATCTTTAAAAGTTTGGTTTGTACATGTATATAAATTACAATAAATTAGAGTAAAGCAGTAAATGTACGATAATAAAATAAAAATACAATAAACCTAAGCTAGATGATATAAGATGCTGGGGTCAAGCTAGCTGTGAAAGTTATGCAAAGAACGTGGAATGCGGTGGCAAGTCTTATGAACAGAATAGAAAGACAAAGACAAAGAATATAACAAAGCTACAAATGTTGTTCCACTCTTCTTTTGGTGTACACCTTTCAGTGATCCGCTGTGCTCCCACATGTTTGTGGTGAAACAGAGACTAACGTAATGAACGCAAGGTTGCTTCTATGTCTGGAAGTATTACTCGCTTTAGTTAACGCATTCTTCTGTCCTTCTCTCGATAGGCTGGAATGGCATCTTCACTTCTGCTCTCACAAGTGAAGATGTCATCTAGCATGCCTTAGTTAAATGCATTTTATATCTTTAACACAGATTAAGTACTTAGTTAATTCATATAGCTTATCAGGGAATTAAGAAGACATCATGAAGAAAGTGATTGACGGGTGAACGGAAATAGACAGAAAATGGTAAATGAAAACTATTGAAACATTTAATATCTCTATTAAGCGTTTGATACATAGTGTGAATGCAGAGGTAAAGAAACAGTGAAATACAACGATGAAAGAGATAGAACTGATACAAACAAGTGCCAATGTCTTGGCATTGATTCGATGGAGATCTGCTTGCCGGATAGGATGGATTTGATGGTAGGAAGAGATTCCCTCTCAGGCTTGCTCCACTGATAGCAGGGATCTTTGCACAGAGCTTTCAATCGGGTGTTTGGTAGATTAGATCTGAGATTCTTCTCTCGGCCTTATCTTGTCTTTTTCCCAGATTTTTCACTTAAGTACTCAGCTCAACCGTTTCTCTCAACAGTTTTGCAGCACTTACCCCGTATTAAGTAGCCTCTTTTTTTCTCTAAAATCTATGGGGTATTTATAGGTGCAGGCCTTTGACTCCAGCCTTGTGGTCCCCACTGATTGTTATGGCAATTCCGAAGATGGAGGGATATTATTCCTTCTATTATGCAATCAGATCGTTAATTCTGCACAACCGTTAGTTGTACACGTGTCTCAATCCTCCGCTTTTGTGTTACTTAGCTGCATTTTTCGATCATGAGTTCGCATGCGGTGTTGTTTTTTTTACCGCATACGGTTGAACACAGCTCTGGATCGACTGTCGCATTGCGCCGTCATTGTGATAATCATCTCTTCATTGTTGATTGACAGGCGCAATGTGACATAGATGCGTTGATCGGTTTCTCGTGAGCCTTGAGTGCAAGCAGTGACTTGATCTCCTGCAAAACAGAGTTTCGGCTTGTCTTCCATCTTTATGGTATTAGTGGGTGTAATTGCAAACATTTATAATTATTGTAATACTAGAATACAATAAGTGCATATTTACTAACTTTTGGCTGTAATATCTAGATAAGATGGCATAAATAACTTGTATTTCTACAAGTTATCACGTATGAATACCATTTACTGTTAACACTGATTAATTTTACTTCTTGATGACCTAGATAACTTGATCTGAATCTTGAGCTGTCTTTGAACTTCTGTTGATTCGGGATTGTCTCTTGATCTACATAAGTGAGGGTAAGTTCAACAGCGCTGCTCAATATGCCTCCCATGTCAGGGATAAGACCGGGTAGATAGCTAGGGACATAGAATTTTCAAGATGGAATTCACTCCTACCCATTTTAGGTTAGAAAGGTTGTTCCCTTAAGGGCTGATCCTAGGTCTTGAGCAAGGGGCCCCATCCTTTCGCTGGCTTAAGATAGAATGGATTTAGTGATTAAGATTCTAAATCAATTGTTCATTAGAGGGACAGTGGTGCTTAAGAAGAAAAGATGTAACTCAGGGGTAAAGTAGTAATTGACCTAGTTGAGGTTACCAACAACCTGTGAAGGGTCAACATATCGATGATGATTATATCAAATGGACACAAAATATATCTACAGTGAGGGGAGTGCAACTACAGGCTATAGTGGACAATCCTGTTAGTTAACGAATGTTGATGAACTTGATTAAAGAGTTTGACTGTTAGTTTCGGATCGTTGGAGCCCATGATTTGTAGGTCAATTGAGTCTGCTTGCTAGCTCACTACGGAAAAAATTGAAGAACTATGTGAAGTGATAATTTGAAATGTTCAAATTCGGCCTTTAGGAAAAATTGTATTTTATGCATAAGATATAATTTACAATTAAATAATTAATTAATTATTTTTAGAGAGTATATTTTATAAGATATTAAATAAAATATTAGCATGAAAGTGTTTTAAATTGATTAATGTCATTAATCAAAATTAGATATCAAAGACAATTTAATACAATATGTGATATTAAATTATTTATTTTATTTAATTAAATAATTTCTAAAATATGAAAAATGTATTTCATATTTTGTAAAAAAAATGATTTATTATAAATTTATTTTAATAAAATATTAGTCAATGGAAAAATAAAATTGTTGGATTTTCCCTTAACTAAGTGGGTTATGAAGTGTTTCATGCAAAACTTGACACCTAATTTTTCATGCTAATGAAGTTTGAGGTGGAAGACATGTAAGAAAAGTTTTTGCATGTGTTTTGATTTATAAATAGTTTTTGTTTTTCAAATGCTAAAATCTTATGCTTCCTTGATTTTTTACCATAATCTTCCACAAAATCTTACTCTCCAAATTATTAAGTGAAATTCCCTATTTTTCACTAAAAATTCGGTCCTACAACCATGTTCTTCAACCGGAGAATAGCAAGAATTTTTCGTTGGTGGTGTCGATTGCTCAAGGAGAGGAAGATTCTTGTGGAACTATAAAGATTGTATTTCTAATCCTTTTGCAAGCTTAATCCTACTTTATTATTGTAATTAGAGCATTATTGATCAATTGCTTCCATTGTGCATGTTGTTTTTCCATCACACGTGTTGTTCATAATTACAGCTAGGCTAACTATCCGTTCTACCCCTATAATTACCTCTTTTCCTTAAGTACCGATTCTTGTAATGAATAATTTACTTATGATTCAACTATAAATTAAGTCTCTCTCAGGCCAGTGAGAGGGTGAGACCCCTTGCTCAAGATCCGAAATCAATGCTTAAGCAAGCTACTCATCTACTTACCCTATGCAGGAAGGAGTGAATTCCATCCTATGAAGTTATATTTTCAGCTTCTTATTTAGTCAAGTCTTCAAAATGATAGGCTTATTGAGTTGGCAACTTGGGCCACTCTCACCCATGCAAATCAAAGGATTGACCTCACAAACAAGAGTTCATAAATCACTTAGGATTAAGATCGAGTCACACATGATCATCCTATGAAATATTAATCTCATCAATAAACGAATTTACAAGGAGGGATTAAATATTTCGTGGTCCAATCTTATACAAACTCTTTGTATAGAATACTCCCACTCACATGTCTCAATATGAATGATTTGGATCAAACCATTTGTAACTATTACAAAGTGAGCCATATCTTTAGTATCACCAGGATAAGACACCCAACCTTATCCATATTCTATAGACCTTTTAGGTTATCTCTTGAACATGATCCACCCTATATGTCACTACTTAAGGAAATCAGACATGAGGATTTTCATGAGCAACGAAATGATCGTTCCAAATTTCATTCGTATATGAACATTAACAATTACAATCTAGAAATAGAAACATACAAGCTATGCACAAAACGAAATTACAACATGCTTTTTACTACAATCAAGGGAAAGAATTATACATACATTTGAAGTCTCATCTTCAACACCCTTGATCACGAACGCTCGTGCAATCAGCAAGACAGCAACCCCGAACCCTCGAACACTACGACCGTAACACAGCACGATCACAGCGACTACGAACTCAGCGATCTCCAAGATCACGAACACAACGAACGACCTCCAAAAACCTCGCACTATGTTGAGTTGAGTACGACACCACCACAATGGCTACCTTGGTATTCTCGGTGTGAGAATCCAAAAGTGTGGGCTCTGTGTGGACTTGGTTAGAGGATAAGACCAGAGGAACAATCATGTAAACGATTGAGCAAGTGGGAGATGACAAGTCTATTGTATAGGCAATGCCCAATAGTTTAAAAAATGCACTACGATCGTTTAGTAAGAGCTCCACGATCGTTTAGCTAAAGGCTAGTTGAGTGACTATCGTGTAGAGTGTTGGGATTGTTGTCCTAATTCTCTCGGAGTCTTGTTGTTTTGTAAAGATGCACTTTGTTCAATGAATAAAACAAATGTTAATTCTGGCATTTACTCATATCCAATAAACAAAGCTCCTTAGTTATCTTATATGAACTTAAGCATGTATATGTGATATACAAGTGGATTATGCCTTAAGTGATAACCAAAATCGGTCTGTAGTATAAGGATTAAGGTGGGATACCTGATCCTGGTGACACTACGGATACAGCCTGCTTTGTAGAAGTTTGCAAATATTATAAACTACTACAGATGGTAGATCCTCACCATTCATGTGGAGACGTGGAGCGGGGGTGTCCTATACAAAGAGTTTTTATAAGACCTGGACCACGAGATGACTGACTCTGTATATAACGCCGCTGATACTAGAGACTTGCATCTCACCTAAATGACCATAGGTGACACGACCTCAATCCTGAGTATTTTGGGAACTCCTGCCTTTGAGGGCGGTTCTTTGATTAGTATGGGTGAGAGTGGCCAGATTGCCAACTCAACATGCCTACCTTTTTGGGGACTTGTCTGATCTAGGAGTTGGGAACTCAATCCACAATATGAAATTCACTCCTTTCCCGAAGTAGGGATAAGTAGAGAGATTGCTCCCTCAAGGGCTGATTCCGGGGTTTGAACATAGTGGCCACAACTTCTCTTTGGAAGAGAAGACTCAGTCATAGTAGGACTATGACTTATGTTCATTAAGGATTCAGTGGTACTTTAAGGAAGTTCAGTGTAACACGAGGTGTCATAACGATTATAGGCCGAGCTGTATTTTTATGAGCGATTTGTGAAGGGTTTGTCGCTTGTTGATTGGTTAAGATGGACACCATAATATATCTTATAGTAAGGATATTTCAGCTGTCGGTCTTTAATGGAGTGCCTGGCAATTAACGATGGTGGAATCCCCCCCTGTGACTAAATGAGTTGAGTCATTTAATCACGCGTCCCGATGAGTTACTCGAGCTAACATGGTCCCAAGAGGTCGCCCCTTAGTAGCTCATGATTCATTGAGGAGCAGTTCTTGGTGTTTGATTGTTGAAATGTTCAAATTGACAAGAGGATTTTTGATTATATATGATATAAACGGTTTGATGTATGAGATACATCTAGGTAGAGGATTGAATGTAAATGAAGATTTACATTAAGTACCATGGAATAGAAAAAGAACTATGGTTTATATGTTTCAAGAGATGAAATATTTAAACTATAGGTTATAAATATAGTATGATAAGTTGGTTACCATTTACATTTGTAATAATATTAATTATTGGATAATTAATTCCTTTTCTTTTAAATAACCAAAGTAGTGTGTGGTTATTGGATCATGATAACCGTGAGTTTAAAAGAAAAATGGTTTTCCTATTTTCAAAAAGAAGTTTTTTTTTTTTTTTTTTACAAACACTTGAAAGGTTTTTTGAGTTCTCCTCAGCGCAAAAGAAAACTCACGAAGTCCCGTCATGTAAATATTGAAATTTACTAAACACGGGTTGGCGAGCTAAACGATCGTCGCAGGTGCGAGCTACAAGATCGTGTAGTATTTACTAACGATCGCATAGTTTTGCTAGAATGATCGCTGGCCCCAAGAATCAACGATCATGTGTGTCTGTAGGCGACAGATCGAGCGAAATGATAGATTAAACGACATTGCATAGCTTTGCTAATGATCGCTTAGCATTTGCTTATCTAAACGATTGGACATCGACCTATACGATAGGTCTCAACCATCTCCCACTTGCCCACTCGTGTACGCGATCGTTGTTTCCTCCGTTCGTCTGCCTCACACCAAGTCCGAACAGAGCCCACCTTCTGCATTCTTACACCGAGAATACCAAGGTCGCCTTGTTAGTGGTGTCAGACTCAACTCGACATCGTCGAGGTTTTTTGGAGGCCATTCGTAGTGTCTTGGAGGCCGTTCGTGTTACGGAGGAGTTCGTGATCGAGGAGATCGTTAAGAGACGAGCGCAAGTGTTCGTGTCTGTTATTTCACTTCACATATTTGTTGCGGTCGTGTAGATTGATGTTCATCAAGGGCATCCTCATTTTCAGAATCAACTTCCAAGGAAATGGTCTTTAATGCAATACTCATTTTATTCTTGGACTCACCTTCCAAGTGTTTTTTCATAGTAATCTCATAAGTCATGAATGAGCAAATGAGTTCCTCCAATGAAAGTTTGGTTAGATCCTTTGCTTTTTGTATTGTCGTCACCTTTGCTTCCCAAGTCTTAAGTAGAGTCCTAAGGATTTTCCTAACATTTTTGGAGGTTGTACAGACTTTACAAAGTCTCTTCAAAGCATTGATAATGTTAGTAAATCTAGTAAGCATATCGGTTATAAACTCATTAGCATTCATCTTAAATAATTCATAATTATGAACAAGCATGCTAATTTTGGACTCTTTAACTTGATTTGTTCCTTCATGAGTAATCTCAAGAGCATTCCAAATTTCTTGAGCGGAAGAACACATAGATATTCTATTAAATTCATCTTTGCTCAAAACACGATACAAACAATTAATAGCCTTAGCATTAAAAGAACACTTTTTCATTTTATTTTTCTTCATACTCTTCTTCTAATTATTTAGGCTTATCAGCATTACCAATCTTTTTCATGGGTACATATGGACCTTTAGCAACAATTAACCACAAATTATAGTCAATAGATTGCAAATAAATTTCCATTCTAGTTGTCCAATATGCATAATTTGAACCATCAAAATAAGGAGGTCTAGAAGTAGTTTGGTCTTCAACAATTCCATTTGCTACTAGGTTTGTCATAATGCTCTAACAATAAAGTTTATCAAGAAAATTAAGTTTCAAAAGAGCAACCTTGCTCTGGAACGAATTGTTGGATAGGTATGGCAACCCTAGAGGAGTGAATAGAGATTAATTAAAAATTTTCCTAAATATGCTCAATTTAAACTAATTAGATAATTTTTAAATTACATTCGTAAAAACTCTAATTTATGTTGAATAACAAGATTGATAAAAGTTATGGAACAATATATTCAGTCAATCTCAACCAATAAAAATATGCAATTAAAATTAAATATAAAAATAATTAAGAAATGGTTAGAGAAGAAGACATTGTGATTTCTACAGTGGTTTGATCAAACTCAATCTACATCTACTTTTCTACGTGCCTCTTGAGAGTTCGATTAAAAAAAATCTCCTTTGACTCTTTCCATGGATGAGAGTTGAACCGTTATCTAGCTCCTTTTTTGGGTTCAAGAGCAAACTCTATCCTTTCCACAATTTATGACCAATGTTACAATATTCTTGAAGCTTTACACTCAATAAAAGTCTTTTAGAAGAGTAGATGTACAAATTTGAGCTCACAATATTTGATACTTACAATAGAATAAAGATATCTCTTTAGATCAAGATGAAAAAAAAATTGAAAGCTTGTAGAGAGAGTAACAATGGTGGCCTTTTTGCAAATTTTGAGAATTATAAAGTTGTGAAAAAGTTGAAACAATTTTGGAGAATATAAAGTTTAAAAAGAGAGAGATTGGATAAAATTCAAATTCAATTTGAATAATTGGATTGTTCAAAAATAAAATGAAAGGTAGAGATTAGAAGTGAAAAAGTAAAAAAAAAAATAATAAAAGAAATAAAATTAAAATATATATTTGTATGGGTAGAGCATCAATGGTAAAATTATTCTTTTTCTTTTTTTTTTTTTTCTTTTTCATTTGACCGTTGGTCAAATTTCCATTTCTTTTAATATAAATAAAAAAATTCCTTTTGTTTTTCTTTTTAATTTTAAAATAAACCACAATCCACTCATTTTAAATTTAAGATCTGATGTACCCCTTATCTATAACCTCGAATATTTGATAATTTGGCTGTCACGTCATCATCTCGTATATTTTTTTCATATACTTTTTTTTGCTATATTTTCTTTGTTTAAATTCCGATTTGGATGATTCAAGAAGCATCGAAATCGTCGTTCCGAGTTCTATGCAATGAATTATTCAGAATAATAAAATTATTAATAAAAAAAATCAAGTTTGTTATCATCAAAACATTAATGAATTAATTAAAATTAATTAATTTGAGACTAAAAAAATAACATCTTAAGGGTCTCTCTTGGCACGGGTTTCAAGGTAGTGTTCAGGAGATTTCGGAGTGTTACCCGCTTTATCTAATGTTGCTGGAGATATTTTTTCCTTGCTGGATTTGAAAACTCAAAGGATATTTTCATAATGTCTCTTCCCCAACCAAAAGAAAAAAAAGTGTTATATTTATTTAACGTGTTAAAAGTTGAGAAGTTTCTACACAATTAGTAGATAAAAGTACAAAATAGAAACGGATGATGTAGATTTATAAAGTTCTCTGAATTCATCTCTCTCTCTCTCCAGATATTAACTCTCTTTTTTTTTTCCTCCAAAAAAAGATAAAATCTGTATTTTATTTATTTATATGATGAGTATATATTTGTTAAATGATCTCTTATTTTTAGTACAAATATAGAGGTTCTACTAATTTAGCAACAATTTATTTATCTTAAAATAAAAATGAAAAGTTTCCCATAAACGTATAGAATTGAATTATCCTTACTAGAGATGAAATTATTGTAAAAGATGACTAGCAGAGTGATAAAAACTAATGAACTATTCACTATATTATTTAAATTACTTTCAAACTTACTATTTATTAACATTTCAGGAAAGAAAAAAAACCCTCATATTTTTAACTATTTATTTACTAATTATACGATATTAATTCTTAATTAATTTTTAATGTAATTTAATAATTAGCCTAATTATAAAAATATATGGATCAAACTCAAACTTTTAATATTTTAGTTTATGATATAATTCTTTTACCATTATATTGACCTTAGCTTAGAAATAAAAAAATATAAACATTAAACTCTCATATAATTATGGGATATCAATCAAACAATATCCAAGATCCAAATAGAAATGAGAAAAAAATACTATTTTTTTATTATTTATTTCATGATTAAAAGATAAAACAAAAAAAAAATGGAATAATAAGACCCGAACCGCTGACACGTGTCGGGTTGACACCAACATAGGACTGAAAATTCACAATCACACGTGCTGGCGACTTATTGCCATCACTCTACTTTCCTACTACAAAATCAAACAACAAGACAGCCTAATGTACTAATTCAACCAATGAATGAAATAATAATAATAATATATCTCAATTTTTTTTGTTTCCTTTTATGATTGCTATGTCTTGTTGCTATCTACGGCGGCCACCACTTCCGCCGCCTGAAAATTCTCTTTCTTTGATCTTCATCTTCAAACAGTGTAGTGTTGTTGGATAGTTTCAATGTCCAATCCCTTTAGTTTCACCACCGATTCAACATGCCCCTTCAATGTATGAAGCTCCCTCAACCTTCAAAATGTCAATCAATCGCAATCATCAGCACCGAACCCAAAAGCTTAAAAGAAAACAACATTACAGAAGTTCGAACAAGAGTTTTTGTTATTATTATTACCTGGCGACCTCAGCACGTTTCTTGGCTTGCTCAGCGATTTCGGACAGCTCCCTGTAATTGGTTTTGTCATTGAAGAGTTCAGATGCTTCAGGAGGCTGTAGGCCATGAAGGGTACGTTGAGCTGCAGCCCATTGAGCCTCTCTCTCGCCAATGCCATAATCCTTCTTTGATGTGAAAGCAGTCTGAAATGGTAGCAGCAATGAGAATTGTGAGCTAACAGGTAGCAGCAACAACTGAAAGATTATGCATTCTTTGTTTTTATTATGTTATTGTACCTTGTTTTGGATCATGTTATTCCAAGCCTTGCCACTCAATGCATATCGAGTAGCGAACTTGAGAATGTCAAGAGGAATGTAGAAGATTATGCTGTAAAGCCAGATCACTCCTGCCCATCCCCAGCCAATTCCTTTCATTTCAGCAAAGCCCCAGTTGGCATATACAGCAATCAGAGTAGCCACCTAAACAGAATTGAAATAATTAGTTCTAAACTCTCTCATGGGTTGTTTATATCTATATCTATATCTATATATATATATATATATTGTGAGTGTTGTTACCAGCTGTGCTAGGAAGAAAGCAAACACTAAGAGCAGACCAGGGCGTTCGATAAAGGACCAGCTTCGAGATCTTGTCACAAAGATTAGTGCCTGACTCACTGTGCTGACTTGAAGATACACAGCTGCTGTGAGCTCACCATCGTTTCCTCTGATGGAATGTACACCAAATTTTTCCTGAACAAGAGAAATCTATGAATACAGAAGCACAAACAATTGTATTGTGTGATTAAAAGCAACTCAATTGGTTGTAATTGTAAATTTTCGTACCGAGAAGAAATCGGTAGTGTTAGCAATCCAGAAGAAAACAACAGTCATAATAGCCAAGTATGAGCCCAAGACAATGCCAGTTGCAAAGATCTCACGGAGCTTCCATGAATCAGGAAGAGGAGAGGGTTTTACTCTATCTTTAGAGATGGTCATGATGGTGCCATCATTGAGAATGGCTATGATCAAAACCATGAAAGGGGAGAAGTCAAATTGCCAGATGAGTGCAATTAGCAGAAAACCAAGTACAATACGGATGGTTATTGAGACTGCATAGATGGTGTAGTTCTTCATTCTCTGGAAAATGGCTCTGCTTGTTAAAACAGCACTCACGATCACACTCAATCCTGGCTCTGTCAAGACTATATCAGAAGCGCTTCTTGCAGCATCAGTTGCATCAGCAACTGCAATTCCTATGTCTGCCTTCTTCAAAGCTGGAGCATCATTCACACCATCTCCTGTCATTCCACAAATATGCTTCCTCTCTTGAAGCCTTCTCACAATTTCATATTTGTGCTCTGCATTTAAGATCAACAGCATAATCCATTTAGTGTAAAAGCAAAGGGACAAACACAATTATACTACTAAAGGAAAGTTGAATTTACCAGGGAAGACGCCTGCAAATCCATCGGCCTTCTCAATAAGCTCATCAACAGGCAAAGAAGCAATTGACTCATCCTTGCTTTGTCCAAGAAGTGAGGAAGATGGGTACATGTTTGTGCCCATTCCAAGTCTACGCCCAGTTTCCTTTCCAATTGCCAATTGGTCACCAGTGATCATCTTAACGTTGACACCAAGATTAAGTGCCCTTCGGATTGTCTCTGCACTGTCGTGCCTTGGAGGATCAAAGAGAGGCAAGAGACCAACAAATTGCCATGGTCCTCCAGCACTTTCTTTGGTTTTTTCTGGAACAGTTTGTCTGCAGACAGCAAGAGAACGAAGACCACGGTCCGCAAATTTGTCAATGATTGAATGAGCCTTCTTCTTGATATCATCACGGAGGTCACAAAGTTCAATAATCTGCTCTGGTGCTCCTTTGCTAACTCGATGCCAGTTGCCATCATTGTCAATATATGTAATAGCTGTACGCTTGTCAACTGGGTTAAAGGGCAAGAAATGGACTTCTCTAATGCCTTCTCTGGCCTGTAAGGTAATCATAGAGAGGGTTTAACACATTAGAATATCATCAATGAGAAGAATGAAGCCAGATACTGTCTATTAAGGAAATATTAGCCACAGAGTTAAAAGAATACCTCCTTGGGATCACCTAGCATCCCAACAATGCAAGCATCAATAGCGTCTTGATTCTCAACCCTGGAAGCTCTAGCTCCAAGCAAAATCAAACTATCTTTGTCTACATCTCTAACAAACACCTGAAATATTCATTGCCATGAGTATCATTTTCATTCACTTCCATGATATCATGTTTTATTAATGTGTGTTAAGTGCTGACCTCAATCATGGATTTGTCAACTGTAAGCTTGTTGAGAGTTAGAGTTCCTGTCTTATCACTGCAAAGTACATCCATTCCAGCCATCTCTTCAATGGCTGTCATTCTCTTTGTAATAGCACCCTGTTGGGATAGCCTATGGGAACCAATAGCCATTGTGACTGACAACACTGTCGGCATGGCAATTGGAATCCCTCCAATGAGAAGCACCAAGAGATTGTTAATCCCATCTCTATATCTACGATGTTGAATCGGGTACATCACT
Organism: Benincasa hispida; assembly: GCF_027475165.1. Classification (NCBI taxonomy): domain Eukaryota; kingdom Viridiplantae; phylum Streptophyta; class Magnoliopsida; order Cucurbitales; family Cucurbitaceae; genus Benincasa; species Benincasa hispida. The sequence goes on along the minus strand of NC_143478.1, from coordinate 95,907,078 downwards.
ACTATTTCTATTATCATCCCCACGGCGATCGAGCAAATGCAGAAGTTTCCAATGGCAGTCAACACCTGAGAATTCAATATAGAATAGAAAACAAAGTTATCATCATTTTCAACCTTATCATCATTTTCATTAAACTCTGAAAGAGAATGTGAAAGTTAGAACAATGACCTTTTGGAAGTGCCCCACTTGATTTGTGCTATCAACCAAATGAGCAGCCTTCCCAAAGAAGGTGTGGACACCAGTGGCAATTACAACAGCCTCGATCTCACCTTGCTTGACGGTGGAACCAGAAAACACTTCATCACCAGAGCACCTAGTAACTGGCAAAGATTCACCTGTAAGTGCTGACTGATCAATCTTGAGAGGATCACCTTCCAACAAACGAGCATCTGCTGGAATGATATCTCCCAACTTAATGCTGATAACATCTCCCGGAACTAAGATTGCAGCTTCTTCCTCACACCATCTTCCATCACGAAGTACCTACCATAAATAAACAAATCAGTAAAAGCTATTCATATTCATATATCTCAAAAAATCAAACAAGGATCACTCCCTTTTTCTTCCCGAATCATTAATTTACCTTGGTTTTTGGTGCTAGTCCTGCCATAAGTGCAGCTGCAGCATTGCCTGCATTGTTTTCCTCTATAAAACTAATTGTGGAATTGATAATAAGCAATGCAGTAATCCCCACAAAATCTTGCCAGTCCGGTGGTTGCCCCTGCAATAATTTATCCATTATTGAATTCATCATATCATAATCTCATTTGAAAACCACAGTGAAAAACAGAGAAAAAGAGACGTTACCCCTCCATTTGCAAGAACTATAGCCATAATAGCTGCAGCTTCCATAACCCACGAAAGTGGATTCCACATGAAGCCCAAAAACTTGAGAAATTTATTTTCCTATAATTTGAGAAAGAGTTCAAAATGTTAGAACGATAATCCTGAAAAGTGAAGAACATTTCTGTTTGGTCTCATTAATTTTCAACTCACTTTTTTCTCTTCAAGCTTATTTGGACCAAAGAGTTGGAGCCTCTGACGTCCCTCCTCTGAGGATAAACCCTCTCGGGAGCATTTCAATTGTTCAAACACTTCCTCAACGGGAATCCGCTCCTGTAAATCATTGAACAACTCAACAATTTCAAAACCCAGAAGAATCAAAAACAGAAACCGTAAAGAAGATGAGAAGAAGAAGAACTTACAAGATCAATGTTCTCATTCTTGATCTCCTCCAAGCTGATGTCCGTCATCTTGAGAAATCTTAAGAAGGAAATATATAAAGATTATGCGAAAAAAATCAGAAGGGTTTTGGAGAAATTAGTATTTTTTTTCAGTTTGCCATTGTAATGATAAAAATAGTGAGTGAAGCGCTTTCGGGTTCCTTCAAATCGTGGTGTTCGGCGAGGGGAAGAATGGTAAAATATTTTTTTGGTTTTTCTTGTTATGTTGAAGTGAGGAAGGGAATGGTGTTTTTATAGTGAAGTTTATGAAAGGAATGAACGAAGGAGCGAGAGTTATGGTTTTCCTATAAGCTCGGTCGTCGAAAGGGAGTGTAGTACCGCCATTACTGCAACTTTCTGTTTTCTTCTCCTTCAATCTTGCGCCATTTGTTGCAACTACTAGACGGGAAGATGCATGTTTTACGTTTATGGCCCTTCGCTCATTTTTATCCTTAAATGTATTTTCAATTTTATAATGATTAAGGAGCATCGGAGATAAGTAAGTTAGATTATTATAATATTATGTTATTATAATTGAGTTATAATAATTTATTACCTATTATTTTAGTTTGGACTGTAATAATATATGGTTGATGTGTAAACTATTTTAGGTTGAGAAGAAAATAGTAAACATTATAGTAAAAAATAAAAAAATGATAAATTTAAAATAGTAAAAATGATAGTAAATAGTAAATATGGTAGCAAATTAGGGTTTTGAAATAATGTTAATTGTATTTAAATGGGAACTATAGAATAGTATTTATTGTAGTAAAAAATGGTTATTATAGTTTGGCTAGTCCTTGCCTCAAACGTCTTTAAGTCTTTTAAAGTTTAATATGTCACGACCATTTAGTTCCTAAAAAAAAAAGTTGTCAACATTTAATCAAATGGACCTTACGTCACGTTGGTAGAAAAAAAGGCTTTGGCAAAATTAGCAGATCTAAATCTCAGTATGAAGTCATAAATGTGTATTTACAGGGAAAATGAGATATAATATTTATTTTTTTCTCTCATAATTAGGATGAGATATATATTTTCTAATCTAATAACTTAGGATTAAGTGTAATAAGATAATTAATTAGATATTTATTTGAATTAAATTCACTTTATTATTTTTCCTTATCTTTTCCGGACATTTTTTTAGCCTATTTCGTCACCCAAAATCCACTCGCGACATAATATCGTCTTTATGTATAGTGTTTTTTTATTAAATATAAAAAAAATATTTTTCTATATATAATATATTAACACGTGGGCCGCAACATATAGAAAGCTTCCATGGTCAGGTGGTAGACTTCTTGAATTCTAACGACGAGTGATTGATTCTTTTGGGAGGCAATTATTTTTCCGATTTTATTTTAACCAATTTTTGTTGCTTATATATATTCGATCAACTTTTCAAGGGTGTTGGACTTAAGATGAATTATATATATTTCTTCAACTTTTCAAGAGTTTTTTATTTTCTATGTGACTTAGTCTTAAGTGTCAAAGATAGTCATTAGGAGAAATTTTTCATTTCGACTGTTTTAAACATCTTTATATTTAAAACACTTTTTATCTCAATTGGTTTTATCACATATAAGTTATTTTTCAGTTTTGCAAAACATATTTTAATACCTTTTGAAATAATGAACATTTCATTATATTCAAAAGAGACTTTGTACTTTTGTTCTAACAAACATGAGATAGATATTAAATTCTTCCTCATGGGAGAAATGTAGTAAACATTTTCAAATAAAATGAATCTATCTTCAATAAATAACTTCATATCTCTCATTGCTTTAGCTAAGACAACCTCCTTGATCCCTACAAGGTTACTTCACTTTTTGTAAGCTGCCTCCAGGAATTAGTTTCCTGAGCGAAAGCACAAATATGATTAGCGGAACTTGAATCTAATATCTAGGTTAATTTATCATTTCCATTAAACACGTCTCAATGACAAGTAAATCGTGTTTACTTTGTTGTGCTTTCTTAGTTTCCTCATCTATGACATTCGTATTTATTATTTTTAACATATCCAAAACTTGTTCATTAACAGAGGTTATATCATTTATGTCATGGTTATAAACATTTTTAGGAATATCATTACTTAACAATTTTTCAAATAATGTCTGTAACGAATCCATGATTTCTTTAACAGAAACCATGTTCTTGAATTTCTTAGCTAGTATATCGGATATATTTGCTAAGATATGGATTCGAGCCTTTTCATTTGCCTTAATCTATCTGTCATATGCATTCCAAACTCTTTGGTTTGTAAATGAGTTGGGAGATGGAGGACATTCCTCTGTTAAAACAAAATTTAAATTATCATCTGCTAATATTGTATTTATATTTGATGTTAAAATATTATGACCGTTAAACTTATTGGAAGTGAGTACTTTAAAAGAATTAGACATGCTAAAAATATAAACAAATTCTAATAAGTAAATTGTTTTAAATCCAAACAAATTTTAGCAAAAGTAATTATGTACCCAAATTTCATTATTTATTTGCAACAATACTTTAGTGAGTTAGAATAGATGCTACCGAGGGGCAGTCAAATGCTCCTTTACTGAAGCAAGACATTTTTGACTAAATACCAATTCCATATTAACTCTTACTCCTATAGCCATTTAGTTATCATTTTTCGGTCAAGAACTTACTAACACTTAGTAACTTTTATAAGTGTAATCCTCCATTTTCAGATTTCAGAGGTTGGCCCTCAACAATGCTACCGAATTGGATAGTCAAGGTTAGGAATAGACCTAAAAAGTCCTATTTATTTTTTGGAGTTTGAGTTATTTCGAATCCCATGTTACGACTCTCCGAGGGGAAGCCGCCATAAAATGACAAGCAGGTGCAACATAGGAATCTCATGGTCCAAACTAATGAAAGAGACTGTAGGATACATTGACACACATCTTTCGCCCACTTACTATGAACTACTTCCCCTATTCACCTTGCTATTGACCCAAACACTTTCCGAATGGAGGTCACTCTTAGGATGACACAAAGCAGAACATGAATCTCACAATGTGAACTCTTAGGTACGTGAGAGCTAAGAATAACATATCATATATGTTATTAATCTCCCACTGTAATGTTCTATTTGTTTTGGGTAAATATTTACTTAGGTATATTTTGGTTAATAAACATCCTAAGTCTAAGTGATTTTTCAAATATAACTTTTATATTTGGATTTAACCTACGATGTCTAGGTGATAAACCAGATTTAAAACCTTACATCGCTCATACATGCTTATAAAACCGGGTTAACAACGCTCAATTATTCGACTATAATCCCCAAATAGCAGGTGTTCCATAAACCGTCAACTTAAATACCTCCAATCTTAGACAGGATTATAGACTGGTTGAGTTTGTAACCAGAATTTTACAAGATAACGACCTATTTTAACTATTAAAACAAGTTGTTATTTGTTAACCCTAGGTGACCATGTAGCTTATCTTTGTTATGGATTTTAAATTTCTAATCCATTTTATAACAACTGATAAAACTTTAGACATGATTTTCGTTCATAACATACATCAAGCATTTCAACATTTAATATAACCTTTTATATTAAACACCTGAAACCCTAACACATGCATACTATACATTATAACTATTTGTAATATACTTTTAATGCATGCTACATACTTCCTATGGTGGGATTTTAAATCTACATGACATACTATATAGACATACAAGATTTATTTAATTATGACATACATTCATAATGCATAAATAATTAAACACATTCTGATATGGACTAATTTTGGCATCCTAAGCAAGCAAACAACCTAAACTATTACAATAATAATAAAAACCAACTTCTAGATTTAAAGAACTGACCCGAATCACCAAACTAGACCTCCAAAGCTCCAAAAAGGGTTGAAGCAGTCAAAATCAGGCTGAACTAAACCTCCAAGACTCGAATTGGACAAATCAGTTCACTTGAACCGCCGGTTGGGTCACGCGCGCACATTCTAGGTTGGGATGAATAGCGTTGCAATGCTTCATCCCAACGTTGCAATGCATGAGAATTTGCCTCGTTTCTGAGCTGTTTGAAGAGCAGCATTGCGATGCTCTATAAGCAGCGTTGCAACACTGCATTGCAGTAGCTTCATTTCTGGTGTACTGCAACTGACCTTTCTTGCTTATTTCTTCAATTACAACCAAATTGCAACTTTATTGACCCTAACAAATTTACAGATACCTAATCACATATTAAGACCCATAAACAAAGGCCAGTTATAACAATTATTACTGAATTGAAGAGGGATAAAATGCCAAAACTGAAATTATCCATATCAACTCCCATTTTCATACAACTTATGAAAATCACCCACCAAGCTAAAATTAACATAAATTGAGTGCTTAAATTATGCTCTGATACCAATTATTGGAGCTAGCATACAATTAGTGGAAGCAATTAGGAATTTAAGTACTCTAATTCCATCAATTTTAGCATAGAAACATGCAGGTTCATAAACTAAAAATAGGGTTTTGAAGATATAAATTTGAAACCTCTTCAATCTTCAAATCCAGTTTGAATCTTCACTCACTACTACAAAATCTACATTACTTGACACTTGTAGTTTTTAATTACTTGACATTTCTATGGAAAAAAACGTCAAGTAATATGATTTTGGGCAAAAAAATGTCAAGTAAAAGGGTTAAAAAAGCGGAGATTGATGAAATATTTCGGATATTTTCACGCAAACCTTTACTTCATACAATTTTTGTGTCAAGTAATATAAGGTCTTACTTGACATGTTTCACGTATCAAGTATAAGAAACTCTTACTTGACATTTTTTTCGTGTCAAGTAAAATATAAAAAAATTGCCTAATAATATATTTTTTCTTACTTTAATGAAAAGCCCTAAATTTATCATTTCATTTTCTCTATTTCTCTCCTACCCCAAACCCTGGTCGTCCGCATTTCTCCAGTCGCCACCGCCCTAAATTTATTAGGTTGTCCATCACTGGTGTCGTTCGTGGTCGTCCGCTGCCACTGAGATCCACTGTCGGTGGTGTCGTCCAGTGGGTCGTCCGTTGCCACTGAGATCCACTATCGGTGGTGTCATTCGGTTGGTCATTTGCTGCCGCTAAGATCTACTGCCGGTGGGTCGTCTGCTGCTGTTGAGATTTGCTGCCGGTGGTGTCGTCTGGTGGGTTGTTCGCTGCTGATTTGTTATCTAGTGGGTCGTCTGCTACCGCTGAGATCTATCGGTGGTGTCGTCTGTCCGTGATCGTCATCCATCAGTGGTGTCGTCTGTCTGTGGTTGTCAGTCTATGGTGGCGCTGGGGTTCTTGTTATCCGATGGATCGTCCACTACCGTTTAGGGTTCTTCATTGTCTGCTGCCACTAAGACCTACCACTGTCGCTGGTTGTGTTGTCTTCGTTGGGATCGTTTGCTGCCTTGAGTAAATATTTTTTTTATATTTTTTTAAATTAAAAAACTGAGTTTAGAACTTTAGTTTGCATTTTTTGTTATGTGTATGTTTTTTTTTAATTGAAATGTGTATATATATTTGTTATGTGCATGTTTCTTTTTATTTTTTTAGTTTGAGGATGCACTTACGGACGCAGTTTTGTTTTAGTTTGAGGATGCAGTTTGTGATTAGTTTGTGATCCTCAATTTGTGATTGAGGATGCAGTTTTTTTTTTTTTTGGTTATGTGTATGCAGTTTGGATTTTTGAGTTTGGTTGGAGTGTTGTGATTAGATTAGATTGATTTTTTAAGCTGATATTTTACTGATCTGCTTGGTTTTATGGGTTTTTGTGATTCTGTTGGAATATAATGTTTGATTATTTAGACCAAATTTTGGTGGATTGTTTATATTTTAGCTGTTAATTTTACTGATCTGCTTGGTTTTATCGATTTTTATTTCTGATTAATAAATTTTCAAGTGTTTAGTTAACAAAAGAAGATTTTATATTAAATCGTTGTTTTATTTTATATAATTTGTGAGATTAAAACAAACAATGTCTTCAATCACCTTCCGCGAATAAAGATTCTTAAGTTCTCTATAAATATCAATTCCATACAAATTTTATAAGTTGTATGAGTTATCTAATTTGAATTATTGTAATATTTTTTTTTATAGTTCCAAGATTAACTTATTATAAGTATGGATAAATCATGGATGACAAAAAGTAGATTATCTAAAGAGTTTGAGTTGGGTGTGGAAAACTTCATCAAATTTGGATTTTTCAATACAAATAATACTACTATACGTTATCCTTGTTTGAAATGTGGAAATTGTCAAAGTCATAATAGCAATGATATTAGAGATAATTTATATTTTAATGGGATTGATGAAAGTTATAAGATTTGGTTTTGGCATGGTGAGGAACTTCCTAGTTCATCCTTGAATGAAAAATCCTCTGAGTGTAGGTATGAAGAGAATGATGTTGGAAATACAAAAGAAATGGTTGAAATTGCTCATGAGCAATATTCAAAAGATCCCAATGGATTCGAAAAGTCGCTTGATGATTCTGAGAAACCATTGTATGAAGGATGCAAAAAGTTCACCAAGTTGTCTACATTAGTGAAGTTGTATCACTTAAAAGTTAGACATGGATGGAGTGACATTAGTTTCTCAAAACTACTAAAAGCATTAAAGAATTATCTTCTACTAATGACCTCTCTACATCAATATATGAAGCAAAGAAAATGCTTGTAGACCACCACCTGATCTTCCCTACTACCCTCTAGGACCTTAGATTGGTTGGTGGAACCCAAAATGAGTTGGAATTGGAAGGAATATTTGAGAAGAAAGACTGGTTCTTGGTTCCAAGGTTGAAGAACTCCTCTTTAACCAAAATTCCAAAAACATTTATTTGCATGTCTAGTCTCTCAACAAATTGGAATGAGGTTTTGTTTATACTTCTCATGCTTAACACCAAATAGGTCAATCTATAGTGAGAATTGAAGTGTCTAAAGTGGGATAAACCCACTAAAGTTGATTTAATGTCAATGTCAATCAATTTTCAAAAATAAATTAACACAAAATTAATTTATATATTTGAATTTTCACAAAATTAAAATTTTCAATTTTCAATTTTAAATAAAATTTATTTAAATTATTTAAATAATTTAATTAATTAATATAATGTAATATTCAATATTAAATTAATAAAACACCAATTCTACAATCATGAATCTCTATTCATGCGATTGATATTTAAATCAAATTTAAAGATTATTCAATTATTCTCCAATTCCATTTAATTCGATAATTAAACATATAATTATATCGTATGTAATTACTGATTCCCTTAATTTGAATTTGAACGCTTCAAATTTACTCATCACATTATTCTAAGGTTTAATTTGTGGCTAAACTCTTTAACCTAATTAACCAACATTCGTTAACTACAGGGCCACTCCACTACAACCCAGTAGTTGCACTCCCCTCACCGTAGATATATTTCTATCCACTCGATATAATCATAATCAGTAAGTTAACCCTTTAAAGGTTGTTCCTAATAACGGTTGGGTCAAAAGTTGTTTTACCCTCGAGATTACATCTTGTTCCTTAAGTCTCATTGATCCTCTAACGAACAATTGGTTTGTGATTCAATTACTAAATCAAGCCCCTTTCCGGCCAATGAGAGGGTGGGGGTGGGGCCCTTTATTCAAGACCTAGAGTTAGCATTAAGGGAACAACCTCTCTACTATCTCTAAAAGCGGGTAGGAGTGAATTCCGTCTTGCACCCTATGTCCCTGCTATCTACCCGGTCTTACCTCTGAAATGGGAGGCTTATTGAGTCAGCGTTGTTGAGCCAACCCCCACCAATGCAAATCTAAGGATAATCTTGAATAAACAAGAGTTCATAGCTAGCTCAAGATTAAGGTCAAGTTACCTAGGCCAGTGCTTTGAAATAGTTAGTCTTAAACAGTAAACAATTTTATAAAGTAAGAGTAATTTATTTCTCGGTCCAGTCTTATACAAACTTTTTGCATAGGATGCCCCCATTCGCATGTCTCCACATGAATGAATAAGGATCACATCGTTTGTACTAAATACAAAGTGATTTGCATTCGATAGTGTCTCCAGAATAAGGTACCCAACCTAATTTGTATGCTATAGACCATTTTGGCTATCTACTTGAACTGATCCACTCTTATGTCTCTACATAAAGTTCAAGCACTCATGTTATAGCCATGGATCTTAGTTTATTGGATTTAGTGCAATTTACATATTTAACAACAGTTTTATTGAACAAAACCTCAATACCATCTTTATTGCAAAATATAATTATTTAATTTTAGAAACGGCGAGTTTTAGGACATACAACTCAGTAATATAAAAAAACTTCATTCCATTTTTTTTCCCACATATATGTTCATATTTATATACAATTATTTTAAAATTTTAGATCTGTGTTAGTTACTATTTGGTTATTGATTTTTAGTTTTTGAAAATTAAGGCATATAAACATCATTTTCACATATAATTTTTTTGTTTTGTTATTTATTTTACCATTATTTTAAAATTACATTCAAGTTAGTACAAGTTTAATTCTTAGTTTTCAAAATTGTTAGTAGTCAAACACGTGCCATGCACATGAAATATCGTAGTTTTAATTTAAATTATAAGTAATATAAAATTATAATACATTTTATTTTATAAAATTGAAAATTTTAGTTTTTAATTCAATTTTTATTGATATAAACTTTCTATAAATGAATGATGTCACGAAAATAAAACAATACAACATAACAATCCAAACTTATAAATTATGAATTTAAATTTGAAATACAAATAATGAAAGATAGCCTTGAGCAACAATTAAAATATTAAATATAAAAAGGTATTGAATTTTTATTAATTTATTTAAATAATTATAAAATTTTAGATTTTTAATACTTACTAGATAAAAAAACGAAACAATCTAGATATAAATAAATTTTAAAAAATGAGTAGGTATGTGAATGTAGGGTTTAATTTAACAAAAATGTAGAGAAAATTTAGAATAAAATAGATTTAATTTTGAATCCAATATAAATCATTATATGATTAAAGCATAACCAATGATATTTTTCTAAAGATTAAAAATAACAAATAATTAAAAAAAATTAAAATTTAATAATATATCTAACATAATAATCGAAATTAAATCTAAATTAAAAATTTGATATAGATGAAATCAAGAAAATCAAATTGAGGAAAAACAAATTACTTTTATTTTCATGATTCTATTATTTTTCTTAATTTGAATCTTTGAAGTTAAAGCAAAACATTTTTTTTTCAACTTTCTTAAAAATTCCTTGATCACTTTAATTTTCTATATATAATTCTCTCTCATTATTATTATTATTATTTTGATGATTTCATTATCTTTATTTCAAATTTTAATTTAAACCAATGTATTATTTTTCTATTTGAGAAAACCTAAAATCTTATTTTTAGTACAGATTTGTAATTATATTTCTTAATTTAAATTTTTATTGCAAACAAAAAAATTTATTGTTTTAATGAAGATGATAAGCCATAATTAGAAATCTAATAATATTTTTTATTTAATAAATTAGGAAATCCATTTTTTACTTAATTAGAGAATCCATAATTAAAGTAATAGACAGATTATTATTTTTTTTTAATATGATACATTATCCAATTAGGAAATTCACATTTTCACTAATTAACAAATCCATATTTAAATTAGGAGATAGATTAGATTTACTTTATGAATATGTCATAATCTTATTAGGAAAAATCCCATTTTAATTAATTAGAAAAATCCATAATTAAAGTAGGAGATAGATTTTTTTTTTTTTTTTAAATATGACTATTGAATGAAGAATTTTGGATCAATCACAAGTTGCCACGTCTTTTACTAAATTAATGTCGAAATTCTAAATAATTAAATTTGGATCCAATTAGAAGTTGACATAAGTCCCAAATTGAATTGAAGACAAATTTCGATGATAGCACGCAGTTGGATCAGATGAGATTAAATTAGCCTAATTTGATATTATTATTTAGGTTTAAAGTCCAAACTATAAAAAAAATCTGAATTGGACCCAAATTTCAAATCAGACCCAAAACCAAGTAGTTGAGCCCAAAGGCCAGACCCATAGATCAACCAAGCCCAAGTCCAACTAATTGGGCCCAAGGGCCAGGCCGATGGACCAACCAAGCCCAAGCCCACAAAGCCTGCTTGAGAACTCTATAAATAGAGAAGTTCTCTTTATTTGTAGATGTCAGCATTTTCTACATTCAGAGAGCCCAAAGAGAATTCATCAACAAGCAGAAGAATCCCAAGACTCCTAAAGCTGCACTCCTAGAAGACAGAAGACCCTTGAAGACACAAAGACTCTTCCAAGACTTTTACTTCAAGAACGTTCGGTGTTTTTCTTCTTCTAGTCAAGCATATACACCCAACTGAGAGAGAATCGAAAGATCAAGTATTAGAGATCGAACCACATCGCATCAAATCAACATCAACATCAACATCAACTCAAGTTCAACTCCACAAAACAAGTCTCTTTGGAAACCTCGTCCGAAGAAATTGGCACGCCCAGTGGGACCTCTCTACCTCTCATCTATTTCTCAGTATCCAAACAAGGCAAATGGCACCTAAGAAGATGGCATCCAAGGCTCCCTCCACAAATGGCTCATACATGGGACCTATCACCCGTAGTCGCTCGAGAGAAGTCACATAGGAGCAAGAGCAGAGCTCCCTCATCGCCCACAACATCTTGAGGCAAATGATGGAATCCCCAAAAAGGGGGTGGTCATCAAGGAAAACCCCTTGTTTGACAACTCTACTTCCACCTCTAGTAAGCCAAAAAGAGATTCATCGCTAGATGTGATTTCTGTCATGATGGCAGACATGACGGCGGAAGCGGCCATGGCAGAGATGGAAAGGAAGATTAACTTTCTGATGAAAGCCATCAAGGAACGAGACCATGAGATCGTTGTCCTGAGAGAACAAATGCAGTCTCGAGAGGCTGCTAAATCAAGCCAAGCACCCACGGTCAAAGCAACTAACAAGGGGAAGACCATGCTACAAGAAAATCAACTGCAATAGTCAGTCTCGGTGGCCTCTTTATCAGTCTAACAACTTTAAGACATGATCATGACCTCCGTAAGAGCTTAATATGGAGGGCCGACTCAAACTTCCTTCATGTGTTTCAAGCCATACACCCAAAGGATCGACAATCTGAGAATGCCTGCAGGGTATCAACCCCCAAAGTTCCAACAATTCAACTGAAAGGGCAAACCAAAGCAACATATCGCCCACTTCGTAGAAACATGCGAGAATGCGGGAACAAGGGGAGATCTACTAGTCAAGCAGTTCGTCAGAACCCTCAAAGGAAACGCTTTTGAATGGTACAAAGACCTAGAGCCTGAGGTGATTGAAAACTGGGAGCACCTTGAAAGAGAATTCTTGAATTGTTTCTACAGTATTAGGCATACTGTCAGCATGATGGAGCTGAAAAATGCCAAACAACGAAAATGGGAGTCGGTCGTCGACTATATCAACCGATGGAGAGCTCTAAGCCTGGATTGCAAAGATCGATTCACTGAATTATCTGCTGTAGAAATGTGCACGTAGGGTATGCACGGGGAACTCTTCTATATCCTGTAGGGAATAAAACCTCATACCTTTGAAGAATTGGCAACCCGTGCTCATGACATGGAGCTAAGTATCGCCAACAGGGGAACAAGGGACTTCCTGAGCCATGAATCGAAGAAAGACAAGAAGGAGGTGAAGGGTGCCAAGAAAATTGTGAAAGGTGCCACAAAGAAATCAATGGTCGTTAATACGACCCCTTGAAGTTCTCCTCGAAAGGGAAAGAAAAGAAGATAGAAAAGAAATACGAAGAAGGAAAAAGACGTCGCCTAACCCTGAAGGAGGGACAGGAAAAAGTCTACCCGTTCTCTGACTCTGACATTACGGATATGCTTGAGTAACTATTGGAGAACCACCTTATCTAGCTACCAGAATGTAAACGACCGGAACATGCCGGCAAAGTGGATGATCCTAACTACTGCAAGTATCACAGGGTCGTTAGCCACCCAATCGAAAAATATTTTGTACTAAAGGAATTGATCCTTAAATTGGCACGTGAGAGGAAAATAGAGCTGGATCTAGATGAGTTTGTCCAAACGAATCATGCTACAGTGACGGTAACTCCAAGCGTGGCGGCACCAATCATATATTATGATGAAAGGGAGAGCTCGGTCCAGTTTGGGACCCTCGAACCTGTGGTAGTGCGTTTTCAGTAGGAGGTCCAATCCATAGATCCTCAAAACAGAGGAGAGCGCACTGACGATGATGATAATGAAGGCTGGATCCTTGTGGTGCACCATAAGAAGGAAAGACCGAACTCTACCCAAAAAGTGTCATACTCTCATAGAAGCTACAGAAGAGAGAGCAAGACACAAAAAAGAAAGGGTAGAAAGAAGGCCCGGAAGCCCAAGGTTGTTGATGAGAAAGATGAGGATGTTCCTCGTCCCAGGCGAAAGGTGACGTTAACAGATTTCCTCCCGAAGAACTTCTGCAATTAGGGTTCAGAGAAGATGCCAGGGGCTGCTACATGTCATGCTGTCAGTACCATGGAAGAAGAAGATACCATTCCAAACCCATTAAAATCGACAGGACAGCCAAAGGGTTCGCTACCATTCAACATAGATGACCTGCTCTCGCTCCCATGAGAAGGTAAGACAACCCTCATTGAGGCACTATTAGAATCCAATGCATCTGGTGCATCGACCTCCGCAGCACATACGTATGCCACGTGTTGCACATCCATAGGCTTCTCAGATGAAGATCTGCTACTGGGATCCAAATTGCATAATAGGCCTTTTTACGTCTCTGGGTAAATTCGAGAACAGAGAGTAGGTCGAATCCTCATCGAAAATAGAAATACCTGTGGTGAGGGGCGAAAAAGCCTCAAAACCTCAGATTTTGCGCTATGTCCCTTTGTAGAGATGAAAAAAAGAATGAGTCACCTTTTACAGAATGCTCAAAAGGTTTGTAGATCGGTGACATAGAAATTCTAAAGGAGAGTTTCATCACACCCCTCACGTCGATAACGAAGTAGAAAGTCCACAAGCCGGAGGCATAAGTGATGGGGTTAAAGCTGCCCGAAAGGCGAACTTAAGATGGATTCGATCCTAAGGCTTACAAGCTGTTGGCGAAGGCGGTCTATGACTTCATAACTCACACTAAGTTCAAGAGTTTGAAGATTTATGAGCAACCCTGACTCTCGCTGACCCAAAGGAAACTTTTGCAAGAGGGACACTCTATACCCACGTCGAGGGTGGGACTCGGATATGAGTCGTCAGAGCCAGTCCGCATAATCAGAAAGGCGAAGGGGAAAGTGGCCAACAACAATCATATCACTGCAGAAGAAGTCGATGATACAAGAGAAAAGAAGGGCAAAGATAAAAAAGCCTCAGCCTTCGACCGTATTAGGCCGCCTACCGCACGCGCCTTGGTCTTCGAGAGGTTAAGCATGACAGAAGCAGAAAGGGGAAGCCCGCATACTATTCTCTGAGCTACTCGATGCTCAGTCTTCCGAAGGTTGACTCTGTGAATGAAGGAAATGAGAAAATCATCTGTCAATCGTCGGTGGTGGTGCAACCGTCAGCCTTCGAGAGACTAGGTGCTGTTCCAAAGGAGAGCGAAGAAAAAACCCATGCTCTTATTTTTGATCGCCTAAAGTACGAGAGGGTTGAAGATCCCCTCGACCAATATGTCCCTAGTAAGACAAGGAGGAAGGGAAAAGCCTATGCTAATGCCCCCCAAATGACTATAAAAAAGAGGGGGCTGATACCTCGAGCATCCATCTGGCGACGAATCAACCTTAAAAATGCTGAAGGGTCATCAGACCAGAAGCCATCAAGAGAGGCAAGAAGTGATGGAGAAATCCATAGTACCATCCCCTCACGCATGAAGAGAATGACCTTCGTTACTCTAAACACAAGTGAGGGCTCGCTCAAAGTAATGAGGTACAACGTCGTTTTCACCAATTCTCAGAATGGAAATTTAGAACAGGAGAAAGGCGAAACTTCGTGCCACCACATCACCATCACCTAAGAATTCAAAGAAGGTGTGATCGTAGAGGAAGTGGAGGACACCCTGCAAGGTCTAGAGGACGGTGGTCAATCCACGGTGGACGAGCTAAAAGAGGTGAATCTAGGCACTGTAGAAGAACCATGTCCGACTTTCATTAGTGCGTCCCTCTCGGAAGGGGAAGAGGACGAATACATGAGTTTGCTCACCGAATACAGGGATGTTTTCGCCTGGTCATACAAAGAGATGCCGGGACTAGATCCAAAAGTAGCAGTCCACCATCTCGTGATTAAACAGGGGTGTCGACCCGTTAAGCAGGCTCAACGATGCTTTCGACCAGAACTTATCCCCCAGATTGAGGTTGAGGTCAATAATTTGATTGAGGTTGAGTTCATTCGCGAAGTTAAATATCCAACATGGATAGCCAATATTGTCCCTGTTAGAAAAAATAATGGACAACTTCGTGTCTGCATAGATTTTCATGACCTAAACAACGCATGCCGTAAAAATGATTTTCCATTGCCCATCACATAGATCATGGTCGATGCGACAATGGGACATGAGGCCTTATCCTTCATGGACGGATCTTTCGGGAATAACTAGATACGAATGGCCCTCGCAGACGAGGAAATGACGGCATTTCGAACCCCAAAAGGGATATATTGCTACAAGGTAATGCCCTTCGGTTTGAAGAACGCCGAGCTACTTATCAATGTGCCATGCAGAAGGTGTTTGATGATATCTTGCAAAAACACGTGGAGTGCTATGTGGATGACTTTGTGGTCAAGACCAAGCGACAACAGGGCCATTTGAAAGATCTAAGAACCATGTTCGATCGCCTGCAAAAGTACCAATTAAAGATGAACCCCCTCAAATGCGCGTTTGGCGTGACTTCAGGAAAGTTTCTGGGCTTTGTTGTGAGACATCGAGGGATAGAGATAGACCAATCCAAGATCGATGCCATCCAGAAGATGCCAAGACCAAGGAATCTACATAAGTTGAGAAGTTTGCAGGGATGTCTGGCCTACATTTGAAGGTTTATTTCTAACCTGGCAGGCGGTGTCAACCCTTTCAATGACTGATGAGAAAGGGAGAGAAATTCGAATGGGATGAGGCCTGCCAGAATGCTTTTGATAACATAAAGAGATACCTGATCAGCCCTTCTATCTTATAAAGAGGTACCTGATCAGCCCTCCTATCTTAGGAGCCCCAGTAGTGGACAAGCCATTGATACTGTACATTGCAGTGCAAGAAAGATCACTGGGGGCACTATTGGCACAAGAAAGAGAAAAGGGAAAAGAACGCGCTCTCTATTACTTGAGTAGGACCCTGAATGAAGCCAAGATCAATTATTCCCCTATAGAGAAGACATGCCTTGCGCTCTTCTTTGCCATAGATAAGTTGAGGCACTACATGCAGGCCGTCACGGTCCATTTAATTGTGAAAGCCGATCCCATCAAGTATGTTCTGTCTAGGCCGATCGTCTCGGGACGTTTAGCTAAGTAGGAAATCATGCTTTAATAGTACGACATTGTTTATGTATCGCAAAGGGGAGTTAAAGGGCAGACATTAGCCAACTTTCTGGCAGATCACCCAGTTCCATTGGATTGGGAGTTAAGTGAAGACTTGCTCGATGACGAAGTTCTCTTCACAGAAACCTCAGGGCTGTGGGTCATGTTCTTTAACGGTGTGACACGGAAAAGCTGTGCGGAGGCAGATATCATCCTCATTTCACCAGAAAAGCACATGTTGCCTTATAGCTTCGCACTTTCCGAGTTATGCTAAAAAATGTCGTTGAATACTAAGCCTTGATAATTGGTCTCCAAATGGCCTTAGAGATTGGAGTAGCTTGTATAGAGATCTTCGGTGACTCAAAGTTGATAATCAATAAACTCTTATGCCAGTACGAGGTAAAGCATGACGACTTGAAACCCTACTTCACTTATGCTCGCCAGTTGATGGAAAAGTTCGAAAGCGTGATAATGGAACATGTCCCGAGGACGGAGAATAAGAAAGCAGATGCCTTGGCAGACCTAGCCATTGCCTTGACGGTCCTGGATAATGTGCCCCTTAATATATCGCTTTGGCGGAGATGGGTCGTGCCTCCGATCGGGACTGCATATGGGGAAACGAATGTGATATCAATTTACTTAACCGACAAGGAAGATTGGCGGCAGCTCATCATAGATTACCTTGAGCATGGAAGGCTCCCGACTGATCCTCGCCATAAAATAAAGTTTCGAAAGAGGGCCACACATTTCATTTACTACAAAAGGGTCTTATACTGTTGGTCCCTTGAAGGACTTTTCCTTCGATGCCTCAGTAAAGAAGAGCCAGCGAAGGCTTTGGAGGAAGCACACTCAGGCGTATGCGGTGCGTATCAAGCTGGACCAAAGCTACAATTCCACCTAAAAAGAATGGGTTACTATTGGCCGGGAATAATCCAAGACTCGATGGATTATGCAAAGAAGTGTGAAGCCTGTCAATATCATGCGAATTTCATTCATCAACCGCTCGAGCCTCTGCATCCGACCATAGCCTTGTGGCCTTTCGAAGTATGAGGGCTTGATCTGGTAGGACCTATAACACCTAAGTCGTCAACAGGGCACTCCTACATCCTCACAACCACTGACTACTTTTCAAGATGGACTGAGGCTGTCGCTTTAAAGGAAGCTAATAAAGAAAATGTGGTAGATTTTATTCACATTCATATCATTTATCGGTACGATATTCCCCATCAGATCATGACAGATAATGGGAGACAATTCTCCAACAGTTTAATGGACAGGTTGTGTGAAAAATTCAAATTCAAACAGTACAAGTCATCCATATATAATGTCACCGCAAATGGGTTGGCTGAGGCATTTAACAAGACATTGTGAAACTTGCTGAAGAAAATTGTTTCCAAGTCGAAGATAGATTGGCAGAAGAAAATCGGTGAAGCGTTGTGGGCTTATGGCACCACTCACTATACCCCTACAAGAGTCACCCCGTACTCTCTTGTTTATAGGGTAGAAGTTGTCCTTCCTTTGGAAAGAGAAATTCCATCGCTAAGAATGGCTAACTATAGAGGACAACATCAAACTGTGGCTTTAAGAGTTGGAAGCATTAGATGAAAAACGATTAGAAGCTCAACAAGCATTGGAATGTTACCGGGCGCGAATGTATAAAGCCTTCGATAAGCATGTAAAGCCTCAGTTCTTTCAAGTTGGTGATCTAGTGCTTGGTGTAAGAAGACCAATTATCACGACAAGACATGTGAGGAATAAGTTTACACCTAAATGGGATGGGCCCTTCGTTGTCAAAGAAGTCTACACAAACGGAGCGTACAAGATAGTTGATCAAGATGGGCTAAGAATTGGCCCAATCTACGACAAGTTTCTCAAGAAGTTTTACCCTTAACCAAAAAAAAAAAAAAAACACCTTTGTACGAACTACGTTACGACTTGATCCCTGTCATTATAAAGAGTACATAGGCAACTTAAAGAAATTTAAGTTCAATTGCGCATAAAAAAAATTCTTTTTGAACTATGTTATGACTTGATCCCTATCATTATAAAGGGTACGTAGGCAGCTTAAAAGAATTTAAGTTCAGTCACATGATAAAAAAAATATATATGTGCATGTACATGAGTCCAATGAGAGATAAACAAATAGGAGAAGCGGAAATTTAAAAGAGGCTACAAGACGCCAGAAAGCATCGCTGAGGAAATAATAAAAAAAAAAAACTTTCATATAAGAGACTTCAATGCTACAATAGTCGACTCTAGTAGTAAAAAAAAACTCCAAGGCCACTGCCTACTGAGGTAGGCCTAGTCCAATAGGACAAACAACGTCAAGTCAGGGTACCCAGTTGTAGCTCCCTAGCTCCTGCTGCATGGCTTCTAACACATGACGTAGGGCATCTAAAGCTTTGACGTCTATGTCAGAAAGGATTGGGGTGGTCTCGATCTCGTTTATCACCCATCACATCTCCGAGATCTCAAGCTTATGCTGAGTCAAAAGGCTTTCGCTCTCGGAAACCAGCCGCGATATTTCGATCCGTTCGGCCCTGATGGCTTCCAACTTGGCTAACAGTTTCTCTTCTTCTTGTAAGGCCCGAGAGTCGCGTTCAAGGAGCGCCTTTCGTTTAGTAAAAGCACTACTCTCATCGTATAGTATCTTCTCCAGATCAGACTTTTCCTCCTCCAAACGTTGCTTCTTACTTATCTGAGTCAACTGAGAGGAATAGGATAACTGGAACTGATTATACTTCTCCATATTTCAGAAGTACTCATCTACAAGTTTTTTGAGAGGAGGGAGGTTGGCACCATAAATGTAGGAAATGGCTCGAAATATCTCATGCGTTTCTTTCTCTAGACTAAGAACTTTCTCGAAAGGAGTACGCATGATCTTCTTGTGCATAATCTCCCACATGGTCGAGACTGTATGGCGTCGGATGTCGAAAACCATAGTGGCAGCACAGGATTCAGAAATCTCGGGAATGATCAGAGGTGGTGCCCTATTTGCTTGCCTCGAGTGCTCACTGTTGCTTGGACTTGCTAAGACCCTCGACGCTTCTCCGGGTTGGAGAAACCTTCTTGCCGCAAGCACCAAGGGGCAACTAGTTTCCTTGGCTACTAAATTTGACGTTTCGATGTTCCCGACAACCATCGCCTCCTTAGTATAAGAGATGTCTCCGGGGATAGCACGTGCTTGACAGAACTTTGGCACGGGATCCACTGGCAGCGCTTCAGAGGTACGAACTCCCTCAACGATTGAGTCAACGACAAAAAGGCCCACTAAATATTCTTCGCTTCATGATGCTTCAAGTCCTTGGAAAAATAGGTTCAGAGGCGACTACAAAAAAAGGAGACTAAATGTAAACCATACAGAAATAATAATAATAAAAAAATGACGTACCAGTGAGTTGAGAGCGTTAGGAGCCACGGGATCATTCTGAGCCCGCTCAAAAAAATTGGCATCCGATGTCCTGTGTTTTTTAGAGCATCGCTTCCAATAATGGTCGTCGATATAATAAAAAAAAACTTTCATATAAGAGACTTCAATGCTACAATAGTCGACTCTAGTAGTAAAAAAAAAACTCCAAGGCCACTGCCTACTGAGGTAGGCCTAGTCCAATAGGACAAACAACGTCAAATCAGGGTACCCAGTTGTAGCTCCCTAGCTCCTGCTGCATGGCTTCTAACACATGACGTAGGGCATCCAAAGCTTTGACGTCTATGTCAGAAAGGATTGGGGTGGTCTCGATCTCGTTTATCACCCATCGCATCTCCGAGATCTCAAGCTTATGCTGAGTCAAAAGGCTTTCGCTCTCAGAAACCAGCCACGATATTTCGATCCGTTCGGCCCTGATGGCCTCCAACTTGGCTAACAGTTTCTCCTCTTCTTGTAAGGCCCGAGAGTCGCGTTCAAGGAGCGCCTTTCGTTTAGTAAAAGCACTACTCTCATCGTATAGTATCTTCTCCAGATCAGACTTTTCCTCCTCCAAACGTTGCTCCTTACTTATCTGAGTCAACTGAGAGGAATAGGATAACTGGAACTGATTATAGTTCTCCACATTTCAGAAGTACTCATCTACAAGTTTTTTGAGAGGAGGGAGGTTGGCACCATAAATGTAGGAAATGGCTCGAAATATCTCATGCGTTTCTTTCTCTAGACTAAGAACTTTCTCGAAAGGAGTACGCATGATCTTCTTGTGCATAATCTCCCACATGGTCGAGGCTGTATGGCGTCGGATGTCGAAAACCACAGTGGCAGCACAGGATTCAGAAATCTCGGGAATGATCAAAGGTGGTGCCCTATTTGCTTGCCTCGAGTGCTCACTGTTGCTTGGACTTGCTAAGACCCTCGACGCTTCTCCGGGTTGGAGAAACCTTCTTGCCGCAAGCACCAAGGGGCAACTAGTTTCCTTGGCTACTAAATTTGACGTTTCGATGTTCCTGACAACCATCGCCTCCTTAGTATAAGGGATGTCTCCGGGGATAGCACGTGCTTGACAGGACTTTGGCACGGGATCCACTGGCAGCGCTTCAGAGGTACGAACTCCCTCAACGATTGAGTCAACGACAAAAAGGCCCACTAAAGATTCTTCGCTTCATGATGCTTCAAGTCCTTGGAAAAATAGGTTCAGAGGCGACTACAAAAAAAGGAGACTAAATGTAAACCATACAGAAATAATAATAATAAAAAAATGATGTACCAGTGAGTTGAGAGCGTTAGAAGCCACGGGATCATTCTGAGCCCGCTCAAAAAAATTGGCATCCGATGTCCTGTGTTTTTTAGAGCATCGCTTCCAATAATGGTCGTCGATACTGCTTCGACTGTCCTTCTCAATCGGTTTGAAAGCGTTTTTTTGTGTAATTGCTGCCGCTCCCTCAATCAGGCAAAGCTGCTTCCCTCCATGGTTGATTCCTTTACCTTCGGGTAGTCTTGGTGGCGCTGGGGGAGGGATAACACTGGTCATTAATAGATAACATTTCTCTTCGAAGTAGTTCCCATGCTTCGTTAACCACCAATCCTTGAATTGCGGGGTAACATGGGTATGTGGATCCAATGTACGGGCCGACAGGAATACCTGAGACGAGGGCTTACGTCTCATACACACTGTCGAGTAATATAAAACGTTCTTCGGCGTAAGGGCGAGAGGTATTCCCCCTATATCATTCGAAATGTCCTGATGCAAGGTAAATTGACGGCCGAAGCGAAAGGGACTATACGACTCTATAATTTGGACATCCCTACATTGAGAGGATAAGTAACCTGATCGCATGTTGGAAAAATAACTGGACTTCAGGAAAGGTAGTTCTCTATTATCAGTTAGGCATTCATGCCTGCTTCTGTTGTGAATGCTTGCATGCCACTGAATACTTGCAGCGCTATGGATCCATTCCCGTGCCTCGTACTCGTCGAAGTAAATCGAGTCACCTTCGTCAGAAAAGTGGGCCATCTTGGGACCTCGAACATCTACAGGAATGGGGTAATGTGTGTCGAAGTAATAGGCCGGCCAACCATGGACATAATGCATGGGGAAGTAAAAGTCCATATGCCTGATGGGGTTCGAAGCCTCTACTATCAACCCTAGGCCGTGATAGATGTTGGCCAGGATTGAAACAGCGAGACTATAAATAGTTCCGTGAGCCATCAAGCAAGCCATTCTAAAGACCCCAGGGCGAAGATAACCTCCCTTCTGGGAAATACAAAAAGTCATAACCAGCAGGATAGAAAAGCGGCCAGATAGGTCTTGTTCTTCAACTCGTCTCCTACCTCTAGCTCCATGAATAGCATGTCTCCCTGCTCAACCAATCTCGAAATGCGATCTACGTACCATCAGGATTTTGCATGGACCGGGACCAAAAGGCTTTCTTTTGCTTTTGTGTAACAGGCTTGTCATATTTACGAGCCCCCAGGAACAAAAAAGAGATCCATGAGCTGATAGACACTGAGGAGTCATGCTTCATGGGAGTCATGCGATTTTCTCTCTGCAAGCACACTATCAAAAAATATGCCCGAAAGAGGTGTTCGCACGTTTTTGGCTTTTCTTTGTCACGGTGACTAGTTAGCTCTTTGAAGGAATAAATCACTTCTTGTCACGGTGACTAGTTAGCTCTTTGAAGGAATAAATCACTTCTTTGTAAAAGCTTCCTTTGATCGGAAGGCCCCTAAACAACCAAAGGTCCCATAAGGAAATTGACGCTTCGCCCGCCGCAGTATGAAAAGTGTTGGTTAAAGGGCACCAGGCTTCACAGAAAGCTCAAACCATGTCATAATTGTGATCATATATGTACAGAGAGGCCATCACTGCGCCAAGAAAATTAATTTCATGAAGGAATCGCTTGTTTCAACCTACTACAACCTCAAGCCACTCCCAGTAACAGTTAACGAAGCCGAATTCTCTAGGGACTTTTGTCACAACGGTCTAGCGAAACTGACCCTCAATCATGCGACGTCCGAGAGTTAGCACTCAATCTGGGTTACGGGTTTCCTCATGAATAGAAGATCGCAGGATTCATTCACGCACTCCTCGGGTCAAGGGTACTTCCTTCGATAATTTGGAAAGGATCAAGTTGTCATTTAAACTTGGCCAGTGATTAGTGAAAGAACTGGCTAATGATTTTTGCACAGGAAGGTTGAGTCCTTCCTTCATGGGCTGACTTCGATTTTCAAGAATCATGAGATGCCTCTCATCAGATGAGACATGCTCGGTGAAGTAAACCATTGTTTTGCGAAAAAAAAAGGGTCACAAGGGAATGAGTGTCAACCATAGGGTTCAAAAAACAAAGAAAAAAAAATCAAATTATCCTTAGGCGATCGGGATGCTGCCATGACGATCAGGATGTACGAACGGTGCCACAAGAAAAACCTTATTGGGATCCTCTCTAGGGTAATACCATGTGAGAGTGATAATGGGAAGAAATGCACGTTATTACAGTGCAAAAATATAAAACAATGAAGGATTGCGACGGTAAAAATATATAAAATTGCATAAAAAATCATTAAGTTTATTACATTGCGATCACATGCATCCATCACATTAAAAACAACTAACCTATGTATTTTGTGCAGAAAATGCGTTGGCGCAAGACAGAATTGGGATCCAAAGAAATTAACGTCCGAGCGTATTAAGAGATTGCGACCGTAAGGCTATGTTATCGTTTGCATTCGCAAAAATTTGCTCAAGAAGGTGGCTGTATAGAGCCGGCGCATCAAGGTGAAAGCTTAATAAATCACGATGGGACAGAAAGTTGATGACAGTCGATTCCGAATTAAGTTGACAAGACATTAATGACACTGTAGCAAGTACACTCAACTTTTCAGTGACAATTATTCGACGCATCAGACAAAAAATTAATGACATCCCATCAGTGCAATCATTTGACAGGAAAAGCTTTTCACCTTGAAGCTCTATAAATACCGAAGGCCACCTTCATTGAAGGTGCTCGATTTTTTCATTCCAGCTGAGCCATATAGAAGATAGTTAGCCTTTGTTCTTAGTTTCCTTATACGTAGAAGGCAGAAGCGAGAGAAGGAAAATGACGTTGGAAGATCGTCCTGGTCAGCTCGAGAGAGTGCCAGGGAGCGTGGAAAACAGAGAGAGGGTCGACTCTTGCGAGAGCAAGAATATCTTTTGAGTAGAGTAGAGAAGAACAGTGTAAAAGACTTGAGAAGCAAGAAATTGCTACTAGGCTCTTTATCTTTATTTCACATTGTCATTCTGTATTTCGATTTCATATATAGAATGGAACTTACATTTCTACATCTGTTCACTCTCTTTACAATTTGCATGAGTAACTAAACTTTCGAATGGGTTGAGAGGTACTTATTTAGCATGACCTAGGATCTTCATTGCATGCGATCATCTTGTCTTATGTTGCGTCCATCACCCCTTTAGAGCTACTCGAGAGAGAGTCTAAAGAAAGAACCTAAGACTTGAGAGAGCTAGGTTAGAATCTAGACTTGAGAATGTAAGATTAGATCTGCATAAGCAAGAGGTAGAGACTTAGAGATAAGCTCTGTTTGCCAACATGCATCGCATGCACCCTAGAGATAGGTTATGGTAGTATGTGGTCGCCTTGTGTATGTGTGTGTCATTCGTCATCGCATAGACAAGAATAGAGGCTTAGATGTAAGTCTTATAGATATCATCGCATACATCGCATGTGTTCTAAAACTAAAAGCCATAACATTTGCATTGAGAGATGACTTACTATTGTATGTATGTAGCATGATCGCTGATAACTTATAGAAATACAAGTTAGTTATACCATCTTATTTAGAATATGCGGGAAAAAGAAGGAAAAAGTTGCGTCGAACGTATAGAAATTGGCCTAGAAACGCAAAAGTTGTAAAGTGTCGGAAACACACCCGCTAACCCCATTGCGATGGCAAAATAGAATGTCCAAGTCTTTGTTTTGCAGGAAACAGGTCACCACATGCGACGATTGCTCGAGAACAAAAAGAGCAACGCATTTGCACCAAATGCGATTATCAATCATGTACGAAAAAGAGCAACACAATTGCACCGCATGCGGCGATCGATAATGGATAAAAAGATCAACGCATTTGCACCGCATACGGCGATCGATCATAGATGAAAAGAGCGACGCATTTGTGGGGATTTTTGAAATTGTACAGCTTCTCTGTTGCACAATCTGACAAATTGAATGTGGAGCAGAGCGGACGTTTCCACCAAGCCATGGCAGAAAAATCAGCTTTTCAGAGCGGGACCACCGACGATGGACGTGGCAAGGTCTATAAATAGCTATATCGATTCCAAAGAAAGTAGGCTGGTTTGAAGAGACAACTAGAGAAAATCTAGGAGAACGACGAGACAAGACCGAAAGGGAAGTCTCGGGAGCCAGAACTTCATCCACAAGCCCGAAGAGAAGCTTTGTGCAAAGATCAATTTTACCTGGGAAACCAGCTTGAGAAGGAAGTTTTCCACCACACTCCTCCTACACGCTGGCAAGCAAATCGTCTCCGATCGGGATCCGTTTCAAGACATTGACACGCTTTCCTTATTTTTTCTTACCTTCTATTTATCAACTATTGTTCATTTCTAATCCTTCATTCATTCATCTGTAACAAACGCTTTATTGTTATCTCTTAATATCATTATCATATTCATTGTCATTTCTCTGTTCACCACCATACATCCATCTTCCACTTCTCTCACTATGTGTAACTAATTCCCCAGGGTGAGGGGGAAGGATTAAGCGAGTAAGTTAATCCATGTTGAAGAAATTAGCTAAGTTTAGCCAACGCATGCTCAACGACATCTTCACCTTTGAAAGCAGAAGTGAAGATATTAATCCACCTTTCGAAAGAAGGTTGGAAGAATGCGCTAACTAAAGTAAGAAGTATTCACAGAGATAGAAACAACCTTGCGTTTGCAACATTCATCCCTGATTCTCCATAGAGATATGGGAACGCGGATGATCACTGAGAGGTGTAAGCCAAGGGAAAGCGGAACCTTAGTTGCATCCTCAACGACGAACTTACGATGTCTTTTCTCCCAACCCATTCTCTTTCTGACACATTTCACAAGACTTACTACCGCATTCCATCAGATACTTGCCATCTTCACAGTCAACCAATTATTTGTTAATTTATTTGTCGCCGCATTTTATTTTGTTACCGCATTTTATTTTGTCACCGCATTTTTTTTATCATCGCGTTTTATTTTATCATCGCATTTTATTTTGTCATCGCATTTTACTTTTATCACTGCATTTTATTTTGTCATTGCATTTTACTTTTTCAAATACAATCCATTATTATTTTGTTTTCGGTCGCATATATCACATTAGTATCACATTGATCATCGCAATCCCCATGTTCGACCTCAGATCACTCTAAAGAACTTGCGTTGGAATTATACTTGGTTCCAGCGCAAGAAAACTTGTGACATGCGCATACTACATGAACGCATACTACCAATGCATATCAGGAACATCACATACATTACTTTAAAACGTAGTGTCATATTTATTATCAAGAAGTGTGATTCATCACTGCATATACATCATCATCCACACGTCAATCCCTCATCAATTCATTTCCCATCTTTGCGGCGGCATTGCATTGCATTACGTATTACATTCTGTACACCACATACAAAATTTATTCAACAATCGCATAACATGAACGCAATCTTAGAAAGTGTTAGTTAAATCGTTTCTCAACCCGTTCCCTCGCATAATCATCGCATCTTTCGTACTATTAACTCTTTTCTCAACTCCGCTGATAAACTTTATACTTCAAACAACATACCAACCAACGCATTGTTTTATTTGTCATCGCAAAGAGATCTAAAATTACCATCGCATACTGTTTCCTTAGTCTCTGTGTTCGACTCTGGGCTTACCAGGTAACTCAGTAGGGTTTATACTTGGATCTTGCTGAGAAAACTTGCATGCACAATGCATATTCCACCATCACATTCTACACCATTATTTCATCGCATTAACAACATGCATCAAGTTGTTGGCGCTGTTGCCAGGGACTACGGCAATACATTGTGCTAACAGTAACTTTTTGATTTTCTTTGTAGACTCTCCGTCTCTGTGCACTGCTTCTCCTTAGGTAAGGGAAGAAGCGAGCGTCGTATGAACTAAGGACAAAATCCTGAGTCTAATTATGACCCAGAGATTGAGAGAACTTTCCAAAGAAGAAGAGACAGCCGCCAATAACAACAACAAGAGAAAGATCCAAACATGGCGGAACAACCAGAGAATGGAGCACCAAATGAAAATAATATCATGGCGAATCTCATCCTATTGGCGAACGACCGCAATAGGCTCATCCGGGACTATGTGTTGCCCAACCTCTATGATTTCTCACCAAGAATCATGAGGCTAGCTCTTGACGGATCGAGGTTCGAAATGAAATCGGTGATGCTGCAGATGATTCAAACTATCGGACAGTTTGGCAGTAGGTGTGGCGAGGATCCGTACGCCCACCTCTAGAGTTTCATTGAGATCTGTAACACGTTTGTGTTCCCAAACATCTCCGCTGAGGAGATTCAATTAACATTGTTCCCATCGTTGTGTGACCAGGCACGAAAATGGGTTTATTCTCTCAAACCAGGGGAGATTATATCATGGGAACAAGTAGTTGAGATGAAGTACTTGCCTCCGAAGGAGAATGCCAGAAGGAGGAAGCTGATTACCAAGTTTGAACAGGATATTGACGAATCACTCAGTGACGCCTGGGCGAGGTTTAAGAGGCTGGTAAGAGATTGCCCGCATAACGGCTTACCAGATTGTTTACAGATGGAGATTTTCTACCACGAATTGAACCCTGCATTGCAGACGGCTACCAATGTGGCAACAGTTGGTGATCTGCTTGATAAGACATATGACGAGGCGAAAATATACTTGATCGCAAAAATCATGAAGACTGGAGAGAAAGCGATCAACAATTGAGGATCAAATATAATGACGCAAATAATGGGGCCATCACATCCCTACAAACCCAAATGAGCGCGATGATGAACCTAATACAAGGCATCACAATTAATAGCATGGGAACGCAAAAAGGGCAGGTCAATGCAATTGCTGAAACGACCACGAGTTATGTCATCTGCGGAGAAGCATATCCGATTGAAGAATGCCCAAGGAATCTGCAGTTAGTATGCTTTATAAAGAATAACCCTTTCTCTGATACGTATAACCCTAGGTGAAGGAACCACCCTAACTTTACATGGAAAAATCAATAACAAAATTT
The DNA here is from genome assembly GCF_027475165.1 of Benincasa hispida. Taxonomy (NCBI): domain Eukaryota; kingdom Viridiplantae; phylum Streptophyta; class Magnoliopsida; order Cucurbitales; family Cucurbitaceae; genus Benincasa; species Benincasa hispida. Next base: position 95,878,603 of record NC_143478.1, on the reverse strand, counting down.
TCAATCAGTGGCGCAAAATGCTACCAGAATTTTTCTCGCGAACCAACGGTCAACCACAAAATCAAACCAGCAGTTTCAGGCACTGCAATCTTCATCTTTAAAGAGCTTGCTGAAGCAGTATATTGAGAAGAATGAATTAGTACTTTAGAATCAAGTGATGTCCATCTGAAATCTTGAAATTCAAATAGGATAGATTGCGGGCGAACTAAAAAATAGACCATAAGGAGCGTTTCCGAGCTCAACTGAGCTCTCTCACAACTCTGAGGGTACGGGAAAGAAACAATGCCTAGCAGTCTCCTTGCTAAGCGAAAAAATGACAGTAGAAGTAGAGGAAGAACCCATCACGACCATCTCGAATGAGGTAAAGGCCAAGAACCTGTTGACATATGATGTAGAAGAGACCGAGAAGATGAACCCAGAAGTTGCGCCCATATATAAGCCTCTAGAATACGAGATCAAAGAAGTACAACTACCATCATTCCTGCAAAAATTGTAAAAGAAACAGAATGATGAAGAAAAGATCGCTGCAATGGCAGTAACGTAAGGGGTGTATACTATGGTCCCACCAAAAATGTGCAACCCAGGAAGCTTCACGATACCCTGCTCAATTGGAGGGACCTACATTGGTCAAGCACTATGCGATCTTGGGGTGAATATAAACTTAATGCCGCTATCAATCTTCAAACGGTTGAATATGGGCAGACTAACGCACACGAGGAGACTCTCCTGCTTGCGGACAGATCCGGAATACATCCCCAAGGAGAGTTGAAAGATGCCGCAGTCTCAATTGACAAATTCATCTGACCGGCAGACTTCATCATTCTAGACTATAAAGCCGACGAAGATGCCCCCATCATATTAGGACGACCTTTCCTCTCGACCGGTCGCGCTCAAATTGATGTGTGCAAGGGGGAGATCGTAATGAACGTCAATGAGGAAAAGCTCCGAATTGAGGCAATCAAGATCCCAGAAGATCGAGAAAAGAAGAGAAAGCCGCCTTGGACGTAAAAAGCCCTGCGTTACAATGCAACTCAAACTCAACAGGGACACAATTCTTTTGGAATATCCTTTTTCTTATCAATGATTCATGAACTTTCGTTACCCTTCTTTTATCTGTTATCGTATATTTGTCTTTTTACATAAAAAAAACATGCAATCGTGGTGAACGATCGTGGTAAACGATTTTGCTAACTCTGTTTTTTATTTGACTCTCTCAATGTTTTCTTTGCAACGATCGTGGTGAATGATTGCGAAGGAGCTACACGAAAGACGCAACTAGCTTATTCCGCCATCGTAATCGAAGAGAGCAGATCGCCGCAAAAGAAGGATGAGTTCACAAATAATGCGGGCGATAGAGCAAATTTGGGAGTTGTATCTTTCCTTGACCTTGTTTATTCCAAATTTTTCTTTATCGCATATCATTTTAACTTTGACAATCTTATCATCGTATCCTCTTTAGTCGGCGCAATCATTTAACATCGATTAATTTAGTAAGTCACCACATTATCTCCTTGCCAATTATGATTTCAATGATGAAACGCATGCTTCTATTTTTTTCGTATATACTAGAGTCAATTTAATTTTAGGACAGTCAACTCATGAAATACTTCTAGAAATTAGTGATCTTCCAGCTTTCTTTCAAACTGACTTTTTACGAAACTTCCTAAGAGCATCGCATGACTTCTTTCAATCTTTCAGCAATGAGGACATTGCTGCATTTAAATTTGGGGGTGCGATATTCATTTTCACCCTTTTTATTTTTAGGGTCTACAAAAAAAATCATAATGTTGCGATCAGATCCTACTCGTAGTTGGATGTCTGCATGACACACGTGGGGACAAGCCAAAACGTAGGTAGGAATCGTGATCAACGCATAAATAAAATGATCGCAACTCTGCTGGAAAATGGGCATAAGTTTAGACTAAGGAAAAGTGCCTTGCTCGTAGTTGGATGTCCGCATGACACACGTTGGGAGTGATAACTTGTAGAAATACAAGTTATTTATGCTGTTTTATTTAGATTATGGAAAAGTTACGTCGATAGTATAAGAATTAGCTTAGAAATGTGAAAATTATAAAGTGTCGCAAACACACCCATTAACCCCATTGCGATGGAGAAATGGAATGCCCAAGTCTTTTTTTTTTTTTTTTGTAGGAAATAGGTCACCGCATGCGTTAATTGCCCAAGGACAAAATGTACAACGCATCTACACAGCATGCACCAATCGATCTAGAACGAAAAATGATCAATGTAATTACAGTGCATGCGACGATCGATCATGGATTCAAGCGATCAACGCATTTCCACCGCATGCAGTAATAAAAACAACTACACCGCATGCGGCGATCGATCGAAGATGTGAAGAGCAACGCATTCATAGGCGATTCTGACAAGTGTTTAACTTTTTTGTTGTACGAATCTAACAAATTGATCGTGGAGCAGAGAGGACTTTTCCATTACGCCATGACAGGAATTATCAAAATTACATAGTGGGACCACCAACACAGAAAGTCAAGGTCTATAAATAGCTTCCTCAAATTCATTGTTAAGGAGGCTGGTCCGAAGAGACATTACAGAGAAAATTTGAGAGAACGACGAGACAAAGCTGAAAGGTGAGTCTCTGAGCAAGAAATTCTTTCCATTCCCGAAGAAGAAGCTTTGTGCAAGAGGTCACTTCTACCTGGAAAGCAAGCCTGGGAGGGAAGCTTTCTACTCCATTTCATCCACACGTCGGTAAGCACAACATCTCCGATCGGGATCTATGTCAAGACATTGACACTATTTCCGTATTTGTTTCCATTCTTTCATTCAGCTACTGTGTTCATCTTTCTTTAATCTTTCATTCATAAATCATGCATCAAATACTGATCTTTAGATTTAAATATCATTATCATCATCATTATCATCTCTCTTTTCCTTTCTATACATTTATCATCCATTTTCTCCATCTTGTGTACTTAATCCTCTGGGTAAAAGGGAAGAATTAAGCGAGTGAGTTAATCCTTGTTAAAGTAATCCGGTGAGTTTAGCTAAAGCATGCTCGACGACATCTTCATTTGTGAGAGCAGAAGTGAAGATGTTATTCCGCCTATCGAGAGAAGGTTAGAAAAATGTGTTAACTAAAGCGAGAAGTATTTCCAGAGATGGAAACAACCTTGTGTTCATTACGTTCATCCCTGTTTCACCATAGACATATGGGAATGCGGCCGATCACTGAAAGGTGTAATCCAAGGGATAGCGCAACCTCAGTTGCGTCCTTAATGGGATTGACAAACTTGCGATGTCCTCTCCCTCAACCCATTCTTTTTCTGATTCATTCACAAGACTTGCCACTACATTCATTAGATTCTTTTGTACAACTTCACAGCCATTCCTCTTCCTGTATCATTAGTAGTTTAGTCATTTATTTTATCATCGCAATTTACTTTAACACAATTTATTTTCATCGTAATTTACTTTTCTGCACAAACCAACAATTCTTTATTCTTTATGATAAACCGGTCGCATTTACCACACTAGTATCGCGTCTAAACAACAACAATCCCCGTGTTCGACCTTAGGTCATTCTGATCAGTGCAAGGTCATATATAAAATATATATATATATATGTGTGTGTGTGTGTGTGTGTCTAAAATATGTAAGGATAAAAATCATTTGAAAATACCCCAATTGAATTTTTTTATATGAAATAAATCATGCGATGCCTTAGAAACAAATAAAGTCTTTTTGAAGATTAAACTTGCGGTCCCTAAACTTTAGAAATATTTTAAGAAGAGACTCGAGTAAGAATTAAGGAGATTTTGTTACATAGGATTTGAATAAGGAAACCTTGAGAAATCTAGGAAAGTAGAAGGCGGTTGACTTTCTAAAGAAAATTTTTAGTCTATGCTTGAGGACAAGCATTGTTTTAAAATTAGGGGTGTGATAACGGGCAGAAATGCACGTTATTACAGCGCAAAAATATAAAATAATGAAGGATTGCGACGGTAAAAATATATAAAATTGTGTCCAAAAGTATTAAGTTTATAACATTGCGATCGCATGCGTCCATCGCATTAAAAACAACTAACTTATGTATTTTGTGTAGAAAATGCGTTGGCGCAAGGCGGAATTGCGATCCAAAGAAATTAACGTCCGAACGTATTAAGAGATTGCGACCATAAGGCTATGCGATCGTTTGTGTTCGCGAAAATCTACTCAAGAAGGTGGCCGCATAGAGTCGGCGCATCAAGGTGAAAGCTTAATAAATCACGATAGGATAGAAAGCTGATAACGGTCGATTTCTAATTAAGTTTACAAGCCATTAACGCCACTGTAGCAAGTACACTTAACTTTTCGGTGATAATTATTCGGCACATCAGACAGAGAATTATTGACATCCTATCAGTGCAATCATTTGAGAGAAAAAGCTCTTCACCTTGAAGCTCTATAAATACTGAAGGCCACCTTCATTGAAGGAGTTCAATTTTTTCATTCTAGTTGAGCCATATAGAAGATAGTTAGTCTTTGTTCTTAGTTTCATTATACGTAGAAGGCGGAAGCGAGAGAAGGGAAAAGACGTCGGAAGATCGTCCTGGTCAGCTTGAGAGAGTGCCAGGAAGCATGGAAAACAGAGAGAGAGTTGACTCTTGCAAGAGCAAGAATATCTTTTGAGCAGAGTAGAGAAGAACAATGTAAAAGCGTTGGGAAGCAAGAAATTGCTACCAGGCTTTTTATCTTTCACATTGTCATTCTGTATTTTGATTTCATATATAGAATGGAACTTGCATTTCTACATTTTTTCACTCTCTTTACAATACGCATGAGTAACTAAACTTTCGAATGGGTTGAGAGGTACTTAGCTAGCATGACCTAGGATCTTCATTGCATGCAATCATCGTCTTATGTTGCATCCATCACCCCTTTAGAGCTACTCGAGAGAGAGTCTAAAGAAAGAACCTAAGACTTGAGAGAGCTAGGTTTGAATCTAGACTTGAAAAAGTAAGATTAGATCTACATAAGCAAGAGATAGAAACTTAGAGATAAGCTTTGTTTGCCAACATGCATCGCATGCACCCTAGAAATTGGTTATGGTAGTATGCGGTCGCCTTGTGTATGTATGTGTCATTCGTCATTGTATAGACAAGAATAGAAGCTTAAATGTAAGTCCTATAGACATCATCGCATACATCGCATGCATTTTAAAACTAGAAGCCATAGCATTTGGATTGAGAGATGACTTGCTGTTGTATGTATGTAGCATGATCGCATAACATGAACACAATTTTAGGAAGTGTTAGCTAAATCCCTTCTCAACCCGTTCCCCCACACACTCATCGTATCTTTCATATTATTAACTTTTTTTTCAACTCCGTTGCATAAACTTTAGACTTCAAACAACATACCAACCAACACATTGTTTTATTTGTCACCACAAAGAGATTTAAAATTACCATTGCATACTGTTTCCTTAGTCCCTGTGTTCGACCCTGGGCTTACCAGGAAACTCAGTATGGTTTATACTTGGATCTTGCTGAGAAAACTTGCATGCACAATGCATATTCCACCATCACATTCTACACCATTATTTCATCGCATTAACAACATGCATCAGAGAGCTGTAAGACTTGGCGGGGCCTTGATAACTTGTAGAAATACAAGTTATTTTGGCTCTTAAGTTGAATAACCAAGGATTTTAATTATAAAATCTCCTCATTTTTAGAAGAAACGCATGAAATTACTCAAACATTAGCAAACTCATGCAAAAGAATATTTATTACTAAATACTACGACACTAACACGTTATATTACAGGATTTCAACAAGAAACTAACACATGATTAAGAAGTGTCACAGGCAAAGTTCTAATGCATGGACTATGCGTCGGAGGGATTCAATGCAAAGAAGATTCATTGATTCAAGCTGTTTGTGTCAAATCACCACTTGCAAGTATGGGCACCTACAACAAGCGGCGTCTGAAAAGCTTCCGAGTGTCAGGCAGCTGACCAGGGCATGGACTTTAATGCTGCCCATCACCAAGTTGTAGATGACCAATGACTATAAATAGATGAGATCCCTCTAAAGTTCATAGTTCAGAAATTTTCAAGTTCTCACTCTCAGTATTAGCATAGTCGTAGTTTAGATCTTTAGAAGTTGTGTTGTTGTGCCAAGAAGAGCAGAAGGGAAGAGAACCATCATCACTGCCGGTCAAGGAGCGGAGGAAGTTGAGCTTGAGAGAGACACTTCATCCAATTCCTATACAAGTGATTGTACACAACTAGAATTGAGCCAAAGAGATACAAGAGATTGTACTCTGCGGCTTGACTCAGTGCCTCATCTCATTTATCACTTTCGTACTTTCATCTTATTAAATTTGCTTTTGTATAGACAATCTGCTTCTTTATAAAATTCATATATTTGATCCATCACACTTTGCCATTGTTTATTTCTTGTTTATGTTGGATGCATCTATACTTCATGCAAAATTTCATTTCAAATGCTTAAGCCAACTTGATCAACTGGTAAAGGCATCTTTAACTTAGACTATTCGAGAAAATAAATAAGCCCGCATCAAGTAGAACGCCTAGTACATCTAGAGATAGACTTACTGGTGTTTATTGCATCCTGTGTTTGACGCATGCATCCTAGAGATAAGTTTTGTATGTTATTCGAATTGAGAAGTGTTGAATAAAGTCTAATGCGTAAAAAAGATAAACAAATCATCTCATTCATCACATTCTAGTTTGTGTACACTCATCTTAGATCGACGCATACCATGTACATTAAAATCAATTTTCACATGATCCATCACTCACTACTAAACTTTTTTGTATCTTCTTGCACAAGCACAACACCTTAGTGTAAATAACACATTTCTTCATACATTTAGGAAATCCCTACAACAGCTACAACGTAAGGTCTGTGTTAGCTTAACCTGAATCCCTGAGTTCGACCCTGGACTTACCAGGAACCTAAATTGGATTTATACTTAGGTCTGACTTCGGAAAACTTTAACGTTAATAGGGGAGTGTCATGCGTTTTATTGCACATCTATAACGCATCAACGCATTACAAATACATAAACACATCAAAGCATCAATGCATCATTCATACTTGGAACTTATTTTTCCAAATCATTTTATACAATTCACTCTTAGCGCGAATCATGATAGCAACAAACAGCCCCTCCCATGACAATCAGGATATGCGAATGATGCTACAAGGTAGACCTTTTCGGGATTTTCCCTAGGGTGATAGCATGGGAGAGCTGCAAGCCTTGGCGGGGCCCTTCCTACGACGATTAGGATATTTGAACGGTGCTACAAGGTAGACCTTTTTCAGGATCTTCCCTAGGGTGATAGCATGGGAGAGCTGTAAGCCTTTGCGGGGCCCTCCCATGGCAATCAGGATATGAGAACGATGTTACAAGGTAGACCTTATCGGGATCTTCCCTTGGGTGATAGCATGGAAGAGATGTAAGCCTTAGCAGGGCCCCTCCCACGACGATTAGGATATGCGAATGGTGCTACAAGGTACCTTTTCAGAATCTCCCTAGGGTGATAGCATGGGAGAGATGTAAGCCTTGATGAGGCCCCTTTCACGACGATCAGGATATGCAAACGGTGCTACAAGGTAGATCTTTTCAGGATCCTTCCTAGGGTGATAGCATGGGAGAGCTGTAAGCCTTGAAGGGGCTCCTCCCATGACGATTAGAATGCACGAATGGTGCCACAAGACAGACCTTATTGAGATCCTCCCTAGGGTGATAGGATGAGAGAGCTATAAGTCTTGCAGGGCCCTTCCAATGATGATCAAGATGCATGAACGGTGCCACAAGACAGACCTTATCGGGATCCTCTCTAGGATGATAGCATGAGAGAGCTGTAAGCCTTGGCGGGGCCTCAACCATGACGATCAGGATATACGAGCGATGCTATAAGGTAGACCTTTTTAGGATCCTACGTAGGGTAATAGCATGGGAGAGCTGTAAGCCTTGCGGGGCCCCTCCCATGATGATCAGGATGCATGAACGGTGCCACGAAACAGACCTTATCGGGATCCTCCCTAGGGTGATAGCATGAGAGAGCTGTAAGCCTTGGCGGGACCCTTCACATGATGATCAGGATATATGAACGGTGCTACAAGGTAGACCTTTTTCGGATCCTCCCTAGGGTGATAGCATGGGAGAGCTGTAAGTCTTGCGGGGCCCCTCCCATGACGATCAGGATGCACGAATAGTGCCACAAGACAGACCTTATCGGGATCCTTTCTAGGGTGATAGCATGAGAGAGATGTAAGCCCTGGCAGGGCCCCTCCCAGGACGATCACGATATGTGAACGGTGCTACAAGGTAGACCTTTTCAGGATCTTCCCTAGGGTGATAGCATGAGAGAGCTATAAGCCTTGGTGGGACCCTTCCCATGACGATCAGGATGCACAAACGACACTGCAAGATAGTTGGTGATCGAATGAGGGGGTTATAAGCCTTTGCGGGCCCCCCATGACGATCAAGAAGCACGAACAGGCATACAGTAGATAGACCATACCAAGGTCATCCTTATGTGCACCAAAGATTCGGTCACGCGGCTAGACATTTCTGCAACAAAAAATAGAGGAAAAAAATTGTTGTTACAAAACCAAGCTTATAAGAGGAGAAACCCACCTTTAAAGATTATTGACGGGTTGGCTAAGAAAAAAAGCGGTTGTATTCCCTTGAGTCACGTTTTAACTCCTATAAAAGAGTAAGGGAGATAAGTTAGTAAAGTTACACAAAAAAAAAAGTAAGGGGGCAAGTTGTTAAAAAAAAAAGTGGTGATGATTGAAAAAAGGGGGCAAAAAAAAGAAGAAGAAGAAGAAAAAATACGGAAATTTTCTTTTAAAAAAAGAAGAAAAAAAAAAGAGAGAAAAAAGAGTAATTAAAAAAGGAGGAGTACAAAAAAAAAGAAGAAGAAAATAAAAAAATAAAAAAGGGAAAAAAGAGGAGAAAATGAGGGGGGGAGGGGCATCGGAACACTAAGGCGCCCCCTATCTTCGACGACTGGAGTCTGGCGAGCGCGGCACGAGCGGCAGTGGCAAGCCCCGACAAGCCTCGGACAGATAGATCGAATTCGATGACGATTGATTACGGCAGTCGAACGAATGAGCAGGCGGTGGCCTTTGACAAGTGGATGGCAAGCGCGGGTTTAGCACGATCGACGGTGGCGTACGCGTGGTGGCTGGGCCGGAAGAGCAGGTGATGGCCTTCCACGAGCGGATGGCAAGTGCGCAGTGGTTGGGTCGGTCGGGCGAAGGCATGAAGAAGAAGACCGGATGCGGCTCGGCTCGGTGCAGTGGCGGCGTGAAGGCATTGGAGATGGCCGAAAATGGCTTGGCTCAGGCTATCGCGCGCGGCTCAACTCGGCTCGGCAGTTACGTGAAGGGTTGGGGCTACCGCACGCGGCTCGGCTCAGCTCGACTCCTTGATGGTGGCTCGGCGGTTGAAAAATAACTAAATAAAAAATAAAAAAAAGAGGAGAAAGGAGGGAAGTGTTTTTTCCTACCTTTGTCTGTCTGGGATGAAAATGCAGGAGGCTTTGAGCCCTATTTATAGGGACTCCACTGAATTCAGAATCCAATCAGAAAATCTTAGATTTGGTTAAATTTAGATTTTATTGGTTAAATCTAGATTCTGTTAGTTAAAAATAATAATAATAAATAAATAAAATAACAAAAAATAATAAAAAAAAATTTATTACCCAAATCTTATTTTTGATTCTTTCTTTGTCCCTAATTTCTAAAACTTTTGGTCATGCACCAAACCTTTTATTAATCGCATTTTAGCCCCAAATTACATTAAATTAGGGATGAATCCTTTACTTATTTATTTATTTTTTCGTAAATCTGGCTATATCTCAAATTTGATCCTGAACTCAGTTAAACTTATGTACTAAATTCATAGTTTGACTGACACATCAATTGAGGTCAAATTCAAGAATAGATGTATTTAGATTTTGATTCAACTTTATATTTTTCAAGATTCATCCACCCATATATGTGCATAAATCTCGAAATGGGGCATTGGTTAAATGAAGAATTTTGGATCAATAATAAGCTGCCACGTCGTTTACTAAATTAATGACAAAATTCTAAATCATTAAATGTGGATCCAATTAGAAGTTGACATATGTCCTAAATTGAATTGAAGACAAATTTTGATGACGCCACGCGGTTGGATCAGATGAGATTAAATTGGCCCAATTTGAATTATTATTTGGGTTTAAAGTACAAACTAATAAAAAAAAAGCTGAATTGGACCCAAATTTCAAATCAGTCCCAAAACCAACTAGTTGGGTCCAAGGGCCAGGCCCGTGGACCAACCCCAAGCCCACGAAGCCCACTTGAGAACTCTATAAATAGAGAAGTTCTCTTCATTTGTAGAGGTCAGCATTTTCTACATTCAAAGAGCTCAAAGAGAATTGATCAACAAGCAGAAGACTCCCAAGACTCCTGAAGCTGCACTCCTAGAAGACAGAAGACCGTTGAAGACACAAAGACTCTTCCAAGACTTCTACTTCAAGAATGTTCGGTGCTTTTCTTCTTCAAGTCAAGCACATACACCCAACTGAGAGAGAATCGAAGGATCAAGTATTAGAGATCGAACCACATCGCATCAAATCAACATCAACATCACCACAAACTCAAGTTCAACTCCACGAAACAAGTTTCTCTAGAAACCTCGTCCGAAGAAATTGGCACGCCCAGTGGGACCTCTTTACCTCTCATCTTTCTCTCAGTTTCTAAACAAGGAAAATGGCACCTAAGAAGATTGCATCCAAGGCTTCTTCCACAAACGGCTCGTACATAGGACCTATCATCCACAGTTGCTCAAGAGAAGTCATGTAGGAGCAAGAGCAGAGCTCCCTCATCGCCACAACATCTTGAGGCAAATGATGGAATTCCCACAAAGCGGGGTGGTCATCAAGGAAATCCCTTGTTTGACAATTCTGCCTCTAGCAAGCCGAAAAGAGATTCACCACCAGATGTGATTTCTGTCATGATGGTAGACGTGACGGCGGAAGTGGCCATGGCAGAGATGGAAAGGAAGATTAAATTTCTGATGAAAGCCATTAAGGAACGAGACCATGAGATCGCTGCCCTCAGAGAAAAAATGCAATCTCGAGGGTCAGCCTCAATGAATCAAGCCAAGCACCCACGGTTAAAGCAACTGACAAGGGGAAGACCATGCTGCAAGAAAACTAACTACAACAGTCAGCCTCGGTGGCCTCTCTATCAGTCTAACAACTTCAAGACATGATCATGACCTTCATAATAGCTCAATATGGAGGGCCAACTCAAACTTCCTTGATGTATTCCAAGCCATAATCCTAGAGGATCGACAATCTGAGAATACCTGCAGGGTATCAACCCTCAAAGTTCCAACAATTTTGATAGAAATGGCAACCTAAAGAAACATATCACCCACTTCGTAGAAATATGCGAGAATGCGGGAACAAGGGGAGATCTACTAGTCAAGCAGTTCATCAGAACCCTCAAAGGAAACACTTTTGACTGGTACACAGACCTAATGCCTGAGGTGATTGACAGCTGGGAGAAACTTGAAAGAGAATTCTCTAATCGTTTCTAGAACACTAGGCGCACCATCAGCATGATGGAGCTGACAAATGCCAATCAATGGAAAGGAGAGCTGGTCGTCGACTATATCAACCAATGGAGAGCTTTGAGCCTGGATTGCAAAGATCAATTCACCGAATTATCTGCTGTAGAAATGTGCACGCAGGGTATGCACTGGGAACTCCTCTATATCCTGTAGGGAATAAAGCCCCGTACCTTTGAAGAATTGGCAACCCACGCTGATGACATGGAGCTAAGAATCGCCAACAGAGGTACGAGGGACTTCTTGAGCCATGAACCGAAGAAAGACAAGAAGAAGGTGAAAGGCGCTGAGAAAATTGTGAAAAGGTGCCACAAAGGAATCAATGGTCATTAATACAACCCCGTTGAAGTTCTCCTCAAAAGGGAAAGAAAAGAAGATAGAAAAGAAAGACGAAGGAGGCGAAAGACGTTGCCTAACCCTGAAGAAGTGATAGGAAAAATTCTACCCGTTCCCTGACTCAAACGTTGCAGATATGCTTGAGCAACTATTAAAGAACCACCTTATCTAGCTACCAGAATGTAAATAATCAGAACAGGCCAACAAAGTGGATGACCCTAACTACTGCAAGTATCATAGGGTCGTTATGTTGGGGTTGATGCCCTAAAGTCTCATGTCCTGTAGTTTGTAAATAGTATGTAAGAATACTTGTGTTGTTAATATATGATATTTACTTCACATCTTGTATTTTTCTCGGTTAATTGTTTTATTTGCTTTACCACAAACCAAAAAAACATAAAATCCTTGGTTATCTGTATGTGACTCAAGTATGTATGTGGTGACATACAAGTGGATTATGTCTTGAGTGATAACCAAAATGGTCTGTAGTAAATGAATAAAGGAGGGAAACCTTATCCTGGTAATGCTACGAACGCGGCCCGCTTTGTGGAATGGTCACAAGCGTTGTGACTTGTCACAGATGGTTTAATCCTGATCATTCGTGTTGGGGACATGTGAGCGGGGGCGTCCTATTCAAAGAGTTTGTATAAGACCTGATCACGAAGTGTTAACATCTCGTTATATAACATCATTCATGATAGAGACTTCACTTCACTAAGATGACCATAGGTAACATGATCTCAATCCTGAGTGAGTTGGGAACTCCTGCCATTGAGGGTGGTCCTTTGATTTGTATGGGTGCAAGTGGCTAGGTCGCCGATTCAAACCTACCATTTTGGGAATTCGTTTGATTTAGGAGCTGGGAACTCAGCTGCATAAGATGGAATTCACTTCTTCCCTAAGGTAGGGGTAAGTAGATATATGGCTCAGTTGCTCCTGAAGTGGCCAAATAAGGCTTAGCTGATCTATATCTGTGGTAAGAAGAGTTTAGCTATTGATCTTTAGTAGAATCACAGATAGTTAACGGATGGTGGATCTCGTGGCTAAAGAGTTTAGTCAGCTATTCATGTACCATTGGAGCTTTAAGCCACAAGTCCATTAGGTCCCCTGGGTAACTTGGATAAAGTCGAGAACCAGTGTTTGGGTTAATTTGAAATGTTCAAATTGACGAGAGGAAGTTCAATTATATATGATATAAGTGGACTAGTTAATTATATATGATATAATTGGCAAATGTATAAGATACATTATTATGGAGGAAATTAGATATAAATATGATTTATATCAAGTAGAGGAGAAAATACTATAGTAAATATGTGATATCAAACTATAGGATATAAATATAATATGATTATATTTATTAATTAATTATATGATAATTAATCCTTTTTCCACGTTTGGACGTGGGTTAGTGGGAAGCGTTGGTTATTGTAATCGATGAGTTAAAATGAAAATGGTTTTCATTTTGCACCGTCCGTCGAATCGCCTAAGAGATTTTGAAAGCTCACTGGTGATTTCATAATGATCGCTTGAGAGCCTATACAATAGCATTCTCAGCCGAAATGATCGTATACCTCGCACCTAAACGATCGCACACTATCGCCTAGACGATCGGGTAACTTCTCTAAATGATCGTATAGTGTGCCAATTTAGCTAAACGATTGTACACCTTTTCCTAAACTATCGTTCAGCTTTTCCTACACGATCGTGTAGCTTCTTTAGACGATAAGCATTTCTGCTATGTGATAGAGACCTTCACCCTCTCACTTACTTATCGCCTACACGATTCGTTTTTCCTCCGTCCTCTACCAAATTCACCAAAGCCCACCTTTTGGATTTTCACTCCGAGAATACCCGGGGCTCATTAGTGGTGGTGTCATCCCTGTTGCAATGTTCGTGTTCGCGTTGATCGTGCTATTGCAGTCGACGTTCCCACCGGGCGTTGGTAGATCTCTTGAAGGGTTTCCGCTGCATTGGAGTTCCGAAGTGTTAAGATAGTCTTCAACTGGTATGGAATTCTTTCCCTTATGTTTATCATTGTTCTTAGCATGTCGTCAATTAAAATTTATTTGCATTACTGTATGTGTTGAATGTATATCATTTGTATTTCGGTCACGGTGAGATCGAAGCGATCGCTCATAGAACTCTTGATATGAGATCCTTCAATTGGTATCAGAGCTAGGTTATTGATACTTCGATTTCATCTGTTGCAACGAAATGATATATACATTCATGGTGGGTGCATTTCTACGCTATTTTAATTATTAAATTTGCTGTGGATGTACCGAATTAATGGATGTTTTCGGGATGAATAGCCTTGGTTTGTTTAATTCCTTTACAATTGCAGCTGTTTGTAAAGGCCCTGATGCATTATTTTATGCGGTGAAATAATGAAAGAAATTGCGGTGATGGAAAATGCGTTGTGCAACAAGTTTTCTTAGCAGGACCAAAGTATAAATCCTACTAAGTTTCCTGGTAAACCTAGGGTCGAACTCAGGGACCAAGGAAAACAATATGCGACAATAATTTTTAGATTACTTTGGAGTAACCAATAAATCAAAGAGTTGTTGGGTTGTTGTTTACAATATAAATGTATGCGACGAAGTTAAGAAAAGAGTTAATAATACGGAAGATGTGATTGATATGCGGGGAACGGGTTGAGAAGGGTTCAGCTAACACTTCCTAGGACTGTGTTCATGTTATGCGATCATGCTACACACATACAACAAAAAATCATCTCTCAACGCAAATGCTACGACTTCTATTTTGGAACACGTGCGTTATATGCTATGATGTCTATGGACCTACACATAAGCCTCTATTCTTGTCTATGCGATGACAATTGACACTCACACATACAAGGCGACCGCATAATACCTTAACCTATCCTTAGGATGCATGCGATGCATGTTGACAAATAGAGCTTATCTTTAAGTCTCTATCTCTTTCTTATGCCGATCTAATCTTGCTTTCTCGAGTCTAGATTCTAACCTAACTCTCCCAAGTCTTAGGTTCTTTCTTTAGACTCTCTCTTGAGTAACTCTAAAGGGGTGATGGGCGCAACATAAGATAAGATGATCGCATGCAATGAATATCCTAGGTCATGTTAGCTAAGTTTTTCTCAACCCATTTGATAGATTTAGCTACTCATGCGTGCTTTTAAGAGAGTGAACAGATGTAGATAAGAAAGTTCCATTTTATAATTGAAATACAGAATAACAATGCAGAATAAGAATAAAGTGCCTGTTAGCAATCTCTTGCTTCCCAAGGCTTTTACACTATTCTTTTCTACTATGCTTAAAAGATAATCTTGCTTTCGCAAGAGTTGGCCCTCTCTCTGTTTTTCCATGCCTTCTGGGTTCTCTCTCCAGTTGACCAGAGCGATCTTCTGACGTCTCTTCCTTTCTCTCGCTCCACCTTCTAAATATATGAAAACTATGAACAAGGCTACTTCTATCTATGGAGAAAATTATCCAACTGAACGAACTCCTTCAAAGAAGGTGGCCTCTGGTATTTATAGAGCTTCGGGGTGAAAGGCTTCTTCTCTCTTATGATTGCACTAATGGGATGACATTAATTCTCTGTCTGATGCGCCGAATATTTATCACTGAAAAGTTGAGTGTACTTGCTATAATAGGTCGTTAATGACTTGTCAACTTAATTTGGAATCAATCGTCATCAGCTTTCTGTCCTATCGTGATATATTACGCTTTTCACCCATATGCGCCCAACAAGATTCGTCGGCTCTATGCGGTAACCTTCTTTAGCAGATATTCACGAGCGAAAATTATCGCATAGTCTTGTGTTAATGCAATCTCTTAATGTGCTCGACCGTTGATTTCTTTGGATCGCATTTTCCGCCTTGTGTCAACACATATTATGCACAAAATTTCATACGTTAACTGTTTTAATTCGATAGACGCATGCGATTGTAATATTGTGAATTTAATGCTTTTGGACGCAATATTGTATATTTTTATCAACGCAATCTTGCATTGTTTTATAACTTTGCGTTGTAATAACGTGTATTTCTGCCCGTTATCACACCCTCAAATTTAAACAATGCTTGTCCTCAAGCATAAGCTAAAGATTTCCTTTGGAAAGTCGACCGCCTTCTCTTTCCTAGATTTCTCAAGGATGCCTTATTCAAATCTTATACACCAAAATTTCCTTAATTCTTATCCAGGTCTCTTCTTAAAATATTTCTAAAATTTAGGGACCTCAAGTTTAACCTTCAAAAAGACTTTACTAGATTCCAGGACATCGCATGATTTATTTCAAAAAAACTTTTCCACTAGGGTGTTAAATGATTTTTTTTTATCCTTGCGTATTTTAGACATTATATTTTTTTTCTTTGACCTTGCGCTGATCCAAGTGCCTCATCTTCGTTTTGGCTTGCCCCCACGTGTGTCATGCGGACATCCAACTATGAGCAAGGCGCTCTTTCTCAGACTAAAATCATGCCCATTTGGCAGCGGAGTTACGATCATTTATTCATGCATTGATCATCATTCCTACCTTCGTTTTGGTTTGCCTCCACGTGTGTCATGCGGACATCCAACTATGAGCAAGGCGCTCTTTCTCAGACTAAAATCATGCCCATTTGGCTGCGGAGTTACGATCATTTATTCATGCATTGATCATCATTCCTACCTTCGTTTTGGCTTGCCCCCACGTGTGTCATGCGGACATCCAACTACGAGTAGGATTCGATCGCAACGTTATGAAATATTTTTTTAAAGCAAGGCTAAAAATAGCAAGGTCGAAAAATGAATACCGCATCCCCAAATTTAAAATGCGGCAATGTCCTCATTGCTAAAAGATTGAAAGAAGTCATGCGATGTTCTTAGGAAGTTTCGTAAAGGGTTAGTTTGAAAGAAAGCTAGCAGACCACTAACTTCTAGAAATATTTCACGAGGTGACTGTCCTAAAATTAAGTTGACTCTAGTGTGTACGAAAAGATAGAAGCATGCGTTTCATCATTGAAATCATAATTGGCAAAGAGAAATCATGCGGTGACTTACTAAGTTGATCAATGTTAAATGATTGTGGCAACCAAAGAGGATGCAATGATAAAATTTTGAAAATTAAAATGCCACACGATAGTGAAAAATTTAGAATAAAGTCAAGAAAAGGTACAACCCCCAATTTTGTGCTGTCGCCCGCATTAGATGTTGACGCATCCTTCTTTGTGGCAATCCACTTTCTTTTGATTGCGATGACGAAATAAAGTAGTTTTGTCTTCGTGTAGTGCCTCCGCAATCGTTCACCTCGATTGCTGCAAGAGAAACATTGAGAGGGTCAAATAATAATAAAACAAAGTTAACCGCCTTTTTTTTAAGGATAAACGAAGAAAAATGAAATAAGATAAAGGTAGTGAGAGTTCATGAATCATCAATAAGAAAAGGATATCCCAAAAGACTTGCACCCCATATGATTTTCTGTCGCATGCCATCACAGGGGCTACTCAGTTTTTTCTTCATTACGGATTTCTCAGGTCTACGGAGGTGACCTTGAGATGCCAGTCTTCTCCACGATATACTTTCACTCGTTGCCCATTAACTTTGAATATGTTGGTCCCGTCATCATTGGATAACTCTACCACGCTATGTGGGAATACCTCTCTGATGGGTCACCCGCGTGACAGGCGGGAATACTCACCACTATACTACAACGGGATCAACATGGCGCAGGGAACGGGTTGAGAAGGGCCTTAGCTAACACTTCCTAGGATTGCGTTCATGTTACACATATACAACAACAAATCATCTCTCAATGCAAATGCTTCGACTTCTAGTTTTAGAACGCATGCGATATATGATATGATGTTTATAGAACCTACACATAAGCCTCTATTCTTGTCTCTGCGATGACAATTGACACTCACACATACAAGACGACCGCATAATACCTTAACCTATCTCTAGGGTGCATGCGATGCATGTTGACAAACAAAGCTTATATCTAAGTCTCTATCTCTTACTTATGCCGATCTAATCTTGCTCTCTCGAGTCTAGATTCTAACCTAGATCTCTCAAGTCTTAGGTTCTTTCTTTAGACTCTCTCTTGAGTAGCTTTAAAAAGGTGATGGGCGTAACATAAGACAAGATGATCGCATGTAATGAAAATCCTAGGTCATGTTAGCTAAGTTCTTCTTAACCCATTCAATAGATTTAGCTACTCATGTGTGCTTTTAAAAGAGTGAACAGATGTAGATAAGCAAGTTCCATTTTATAGATATATAATTGAAATACAGAATAACAATACGGAATAAGAATAAAGAGTCTGGTAGCAATCTCTTACTTCCCAAGGCTTTTACACTATTCTTTTCTTCTTTGCTCAAAAGATAATCTTGATCTCGCAAGAGTCAGCCCTCTTTCTATTTTACCATGCCTCCTGGGTTCCCTCTTCAGCTAAACAGAGTGATCTTTTGACGTCTCTTCCCTTCTCTCGCTCCGCCTTCTAATATATGAAAATTATGAACAAGGCTACTTCTATCTATGGAGAAAATTATCTAACTGAACGAACTCGTTCAAAGAAGATGGCCTCTGGTATTTATAGAGCTTCGGGGTGAAAGGCTTCTTCTCTCTTATGATTGCACTGATGGGATAGCATTAATTCTCTGTCTGATGCGCTGAATATTTGTCACTGAAAAGTTGAGTGTACTTGCTACAGTAGGTCGTTAACGGCTTGTCAACGTAATTTGGAATCGACCATCATCAACTTTCTGTCCCATTGTGATTTATTACGCTTTTCACCCAGATGCACCCACCAAGATGCGTCAGCTCTATGCGGCAACCTTCTCTTGTCAATGCATATTTTGCATAAAATTACATAAGTTAACTGTTTTAATGCGATGGACGCATGCGATCATAATATTATGAACTTAATATTTTTGGACGCAATATTGTATATTTTTATCAACGCAATCCTGCATTGTTTTATAACATTGTGCTGTAATAACATGCATTTCTGCCCGTTATCAGGCCCCTACATTTTTGTGCATTAATAATCGTTATCAAGTCTGTATTCAAATTTTGTTTGAAGTTTTGAGTCGTTCGTCGAAGTTCTAGGCAAAGGTTCCAGCTCTTTGAGGAAGGAGACAATCTTGGGTCAATCACATTGTGCAGAAGAAGTTCTATACGATTGTTGTCCATTGCATTGTAAAGATGTAGGAGTACGCGATCGCAGATGAACACATCGATTAAACGATGGGGAATGCGATCAAGAGTTGGTTACATCGGGTTGACGATCGGGTACGCGATCGCTCAGTATCATTTAATGCGTGCTCGCGCTAGATGATTGTTTAGGTCAACAAGCTTCATCGCTTAGTAACTGACTAAACGATCGCTTAGCATTGCAAGGTAAATCGTTTACCAAGTTGCATGCCTCGGTTAGACAATGAGACACTTATGTATCGTTTAAAGCGCGCGCACTAGATGATCGTTTAGGTCAATAAGCTTCATCGCTTAGTAACTGACTAAACGATCACTTAGTAATGTAAGGTAAATCGTTTACCCGTCGTCGCGCTACACGATTGGTGACGGAAAATTAGATGTCAAATTACTCAACAACTAAAATCCTTTGGACACAATATGCGATGCATGTTCTTAAGGTATGCGTTGATAGTCATGCATCGATGGTCATGCATTGGAATGAATATGCATTAACAAATGTATGTGATGACATGCGTCCTGTCACAAGATTTCTTGCACTCATGCCAAGTATAATGCGAACGCAAGTTTCTCGGGTGATCCGAGGTTGAACTCAGAGACTTGTAGCTGACTGAATATGGTAATGTGCATGCGGCGGTTTGAATAAAAGAATGGAAGGGAGGTTGCTAAGTTAATCCTACTCCTACTCCTATCTAACAGACAACACAATGAGAATATGCATGAGAGGTAGAGACACAACAACTCTTGACATGAAACAAATGAATGGAAAAATAGATAAAATGCGGAGATGATTTCATTGCAACCCTTAAGAGTGACCGTAAGGGCAACCTTAGTCAACGCAAACCATGCAATCATGCTATACACACATGAACCTAACTCTAGGACGTATGCGGTGTATCTGCGATATTGTCGGGAAGCCTATGCCTGCCTAGACCTCCATAACCCGCTCACAAGCTCTGGTCGCATGAGCGTGCTAGCCGCGTACCACCTTATCCTACTTCCTGGACACATGCAATATCCTATCCGCAGGGCGCATACGCTGTGTGATAGCAAACGGAGCCTATCCCTAATTTCCCCATTCTTGCCTATGCGTTCCAATTCGCTCTTCCGAGTCTTAGATTTAGGTTTTAGACTACTCTCCCAAGTAAGCCTAAATGATGAATGAAGTGCTCATAGGACAAGGTAACCGCATGAACTTGGCTGACCTAAGATTATTCCTATCTCTAGTGAACAATGCATACATTGCTTAATGCGACCAACCACTTACCCTCTCGGATAGTTGGTTGTTGCTGACTTTACTCATAGACAAGCATTGCGTTAGCCTATAAACAGGTGTTACCGTAGTTTCACACTAAGCAAATAAAGTTACTCACACACTCACACAACGCACACCTCTCGGTGGGTTGTTACATGTTTCATATCCCTAATCCACACAACTAAGTATGCGATACCCAAACAATCTCACTAAGTGTTGCAATGAAAGTAAAGATGCTAAGCAAAGAAGATGGAGATGGAGTCGAAGGAAATAGAGAAATACATTGAAAACAAATTGTATATTAATTCCTTAATCACAAAATGTCATACAGTACAATATAAGAAAAGAAAGGAAAATGAAATGATCGGCTGGAAGCAAAGACTTGCTTCCAACGAATGTGCGTCAAGGCTACTGGTGGTGCCATGGATGGGAGGTAGAGCTGACTCTCTCGAGATCTAGCTCCGATCGAAGGCTCCGGTTTTCACTTGGAATGGATGAAGGAGGTGAAGAACTCTCAAGTGTCTTCTCACGCATTTTGTTTGGATCGCAGGGAAAACCTTGGGTTGCAGGGATAATCCCCAGACAAGTTGAATTTTTGCTCATCGGCTTCTTTATATAGAGCCTGGATCGCCGACAACATTAATGGACTGCTTTGATTCTGACACTCAGCGCGTTGATGCATTCATTCCAACAACCTTGCGTTGATCCCTTTATCATGCGTTATCGAGTAGCCGCAATAATACAGTGACCACATTCACTAAATACCGCAACTCTACACAATGACTGCAATCGCTTGACAAGTGCAACTCCCATGCGATGGACGCATATGACTCATTACCGCAACATCCATATGTTGATCGACGCGTTCGCCTTTGCGATGGAGAGATTTCTCTGCATGTGGTCGTCTATGCGGTAGTCTGGTTTTCGCGTTTGCGTCCACTTCCTGCGTTAGCTACGAAAATAGAACATTGAACACATAATATCGCATAATAATGGGTTAGCCAAGATTCATCAAGTTGAACGATGCTAGCTCACTTTTCTCATGGATTCCTAGCACAATTGCCATATATTCTGCTTAACAACCTTCATAATTCTAAGTAAAAGGCCTAAGATGACATGCATTTCTGGATGTCATCAACGATCGCATGGAGGATCAGGCTTAGCAGCCTCGTCGTCGTCTACGCGATCGTTTACTTATGCTGCTATCGTCTAGTGCACGTTGAACGATCGTCTACCTGCTGGAGTTTGCTACACGATGAAGACCTTCTGACGGTTCAAGACCCGGTTTGCTCAATGAAAAATGTAATAGATAGGGTTTTTCATTCCGATTTTTTTGGTTAAAAGGCTCATCTCGGTCCATTAATCCTTTGTTTATTACATGCGATGTATGTTTTATATGTCATATGCTATGCACATATAGTAAATCCCACCTTAGGTTATGCAATGATCTTGCATCATCTCTTTATTGTAATTGTTATAATTTAGAGAAACATGATTTAACTATGTAAGAGCATGCTCATGCATCATATAATATAAGAGTTATATTTATGCATGCATAAAAAGCATTGACATGCATCATCTTTATATTATAATTGTTATAGTATAAGGGTGAATGATAGCATGTTTGCTTGGTTGTTACGCGTTATATAAAAGTTATATATAGTAATGACCGGACATTACATGAAGCATGACACATAGGTTACTTTATCATTGTTATAAACACCTTGTTATGCGCAATGTTTTTCAGTTGTTTCTTTTTAAAAGTTAAAGAGAAATTAGAACTAAAAGAAATAAGAAAGATATGCATACTCACTTAGGTTTAAATTCATGGTTTTAAAATGTTTAAAACTTGGTTCACATAGACCTAAGATCACGGTTCTAATATGATTAGAAATCATAAGGCTTTAATTTTTTAATCAGCTTAATAGGATTAAATTGGCTAATAAAAGGTTAAAGTGTAGCAAATCTATCTATAAGGGACTTTTTGTCTAAGGCGGGTTCTATCTAGGCTAGGGTATTTAAGTTGACGGAAACGTAACACCCCTACCTGGGAACTTACCTGGAAAGGTGAATTAGATAGATTTTATGCAAGCATACAAGTTAAGGACAATCCATTAAAGTGTTTACATGTGACTACTTGAACTTGTTCATATTTCATAGACAAACGTTGTTTATGAACACAATTTAAAAAGACGACTTAGACTAAAATCAATAGCCGGATTGTCTTGGTTAATGAATCCCTAGGTAGAAAATTTAGTGGGAGGAACTTGTGGCATAAGATGCTTCATTTAAACCTTTCACTTTTCTCCTAAAGTCCACATTGTGAGATCTATCCTCGTCCTCGCGGCACCTTTGGCGTGTCCCCTCAACGAATGGTGTTTGGGTAGGTCAATATCAAGGTTGATAGAGAGCATGTTCATAGTAAGTGGGAGCGGGAAGTGCGACAGCATATCCTTCGGTCTCCCTCATTAGATTGAATAAAGTTACTGCGCATCGCCTCGAGGCACCCTGG